>NC_073624.1:259440532-259760532 GCF_029407905.1 Bubalus kerabau
AATGATTTAATCAGTTGTACCTACCTAATCAGTTCAGTTCAGTTCAGTCGCTTGTGTCCAACTCTTTGCGACCCCATGAATCAGAACACACCAGGCGTCCCTGTCCATCACCAACTCCCAGAGTTCACTCAAACTCACGTCCATCAAGTTGGTGATGCCATCCAGCCATCTCATCCTCTGTTGTCCCCTTCTCCTCCTGCCCCCAATCCCTCCCAGCATCAGAGTTTTTTCCATTGAGTCAACTCTTCGCATCAGGTGGCCAAAGTACTGGAGTTTCAGCTTTAGCATCATTCCTTCCAAAGAACACCCAGGACTGATCTCCTTTAGAATGGACTGATTGGATCTCCTTGCAGTCCAAGGGACTCTCAAGAGTCTTCTCCAACACCACAGTTCAAAAACATCAATTCTTCGGCGCTCAGCTTTCTTCACAGTCCAACTCTCACATCCATACATGACTACTGGAAAAACCATAGCCTTGACTAGACGGACCTTTGTTGGCAAAGTAATGTCTCTGCTTTTCAATATGCTATCTAGGTTGGTCATAACTTTCCTTCCAAGGAGTAAGCGTCTTTTAATTTCATGGCTGCAATCACCATCTGCAGTGATTTTGGAGCCCAGAAAAATAAAGTCTGACACTGTTTCCACTGTTTCCTCATCTATTTCCCGTGAAGTGATGGGACTGGATGCCATGATCTTCATTTTCTGAATGTTGAGCTTTAAGCCAACCTTTTCACTCTCCTCTTTCACTTTCATTAAGAGGCTCTTTAGTTCTTCTTCAATTTCTGCCATAACGGTGGTGTCATCTGCATATCTGAGGTGATTCATATTTCTCCCAGAAATCTTGATTCCAGCTTGTGCTTCTTCCAGCCCAGCATTTCTCATGATGTACTCTGCATATAAGTTAAATAAGCAGGGTGACAATATACAGCCTTGACATCCTCCTTTTCCTATTTGGAACTAGTCTGTTGTACCATGTCCAGTTCTAACTGTTGCTTCCTGACCTGCATATAGGTTTCTCAAGAGGCAGATCAGGTGGTCTGGTATTCCCATCTCTTTCAGAATTTTCCACAGTTTATTGTGATCCACACAGTCAAAGGCTTTGGCATAGTCAACGGGATCTACTTCCCTCACCAGGGATCGAACCCGGGCCCCCTGCCTTGGAAGTGAGGAGTCTTAGCCCCTGGACCACTGGGGAAGTCCCACCTACCTAATGAATCCTCCATAAAAGCTCTACTAACCAAAGTGGTCTGGCGGTGTTTGTGAAGACAAGTTACTGGAAGTGTGATGTATCCAGATAAGGCATGGAAACACCCCACCCTTCCCCACATATCTAATCTTAACGCATCATTTCCATTTGGCTCTTCCTGAGTTGTATTGTTGGGCTGCACTCTGCAAGCCTATAAGCCCTGTACTCACCCAGCTTCAAGACCAAAGAAAGAGCTGGGAGGCAGCAACTGAGCCATCAGTGGTTTAATGGATGAGGGATCTTTCACATCTGAAGCAAGGTTCTGGAGCCACACTCCATTGCGTGTGGCAGATGGCCAGGAGGACTTCATTCCCAGGGGATGGGGGAGGTTACCACTTATAGGGGATTTGACATCAGATTGGCTCATCAGTTACTAGGAAACCAACAGAGGGGTTGTCCCTCATCGCCCCTTTCAGTCCTATGAATAGCTGAAGCAGGCACATGTTGGGCAGGGAATGTACAGAGGGCAAAAGAACAGCTAACTGGAGTGGCCTGACCATACATGTATCTTTTATAATAAAACATTTAATAGTAAGTAAAGCAGTTTCCTGAGTTCTGTGAGCCATTTTAGCAAGTGATCAAACCTGAAAAGGGGACTTCAGGAATCTGCAATTTATAGTATGTCAGTCCAAACTGCTGGTGACAACCTGGGACTTTTGATTGGTGTCTGAATTGGGGGGGGGCGGGGAGAGGGGGAGGAAGTCTTCTGGGGACTTAGCCCTTAACCTGTGAAGTCTTCACTAACTCTAGTCAGATAATAGTGTCAGACCTGGGTTAAGTTAGTTGTAGAGCAGGATTCCCAGGTGGCACTAGTAGTAGAGAACTTGCCTGCCAATGCAGGAGACATAAGAAACTCGGGTTCAATCCCTGGGTTGGGAAGACCCCCAGGAGGAGGTCATGGCAACCCACTCCAGTATTCTTGCCAGGAGAATCCCACAGACAGAAGGAGCCTCGTGGGCTACAGTACATAGGGTCCCAAAGAATCGGACATAACTGAAGCAACTTAGCACACACACACACAATTGTAGGGCATCCACCCACTTGGCATCCATCAAGAAATGGAAAATTATTAATACTTGCTACAGAAAACCCACACATTTTATGTCAGAAGTGTTATGAGAGTAGAGAAAGGTTTTCTGGTGTCTGTTACTGTTATTCAGTTGCTGAGTCATGTCCATCTCCTTGCAACCCCAAGGACTGCAACATTTCCCTGTCCTCCACCGTCTCCCTGAGTTTGCTCAATTTCATGTTCATTGAGTCAGTGATGCTATTAATATCTAACCATCTCAATGTCTGCCACCCTGTTCTCATTTTGCCTTCAATCTTTCCCAGCATCAGGGTCTTTTCCAGTGAGTCGGTCTTCGCATCAGGTAGCCAAAGTATTGGAGCTTCAGCTTCAGCATCAGTCCTTCCAATGAATATTCTGGGTTGATTTCCTTTATGATTGACTGGTTGGATCTCCTTGCTGTCCAAGGGACTCTCAAGAGTCTTCTCCAGCACCACAATTCAAAAGCATCAATTCTTCAGCACTCAGCCTTCTTTATGGTCCAACTCTCACCACCATACATAACTACTAGCAAAACCATAGCTTTGGCTATATGGATTTTTGTCATCAAAGTGATACCTCTGCTTTTTAAAACACTGTCTAGGTTTTTTATAGTTTTTCTTCCAAGGAGCAAGCGTCTTTTAATTTCATGGCTGCAGTCACTGTCCACAGTGATTTTGAAGCCCAAGAAAATAAAGTCTGTTACTGTTTCCACTTTTTCCCCTTCTATTTGCCATGAAGTGATGGGACCAGATGCCATCATCTTTGTTTTTTGAATGTTGAGTTTTAAGCCAGCTTTTTCACTCTCCTCTTTCACCCTCATCAAGAGGCTCTTTAATTCCTCTTCACTTTCTGCCATTAGTGTGATATCATCTACATATCTGAGGTTGTTGATATCTCTCCTGGCAATCTTGATTCCAGCTTGTGATTCATCTAGTCCAGCATTTCTCATGATATACTCTGCACAGAAGTTAAATAAGCAGGGTGACATCATACAACCTTGATGTACATCTTTCCCAGTTTGGATCCAGTCAGTTGTCTCATATCCAGTTCTAACTGCTGCTTCTTGACCCTCATATAGGTTTCTCAGGAGACATGTAAGGCATAGGGTATTGAAAGAGTTAAACTAGATAATCTACATAAAGCACTTAGCAATGCCTGTCAAACATTATGCACTCAGTAAAGGTTAGTTGTTATCATTATCTCATATATTATTAATAAACAGTTTCCTGTCTTGCCACTCATCCTATAAATTGGCCTGGTTCATCAAAGCACTTTGCAACTCACATGTCCTAGATGAAAATGCCAACCAAGCCTGTCATATAGGATCCTCCATGGTTATTTCTGACATGGTTTTAGTTCAGTCACTTCTCCTGGCTTGAACCATATGTGCAGTTCCCAACAGCTATACCATGCTCTCTTTAGCTGCAGTCCCTATTCTGGTCCCCAACATTTAGTTGGGATCTGCCCAAGCTATTTCCCCTGCACCAACCACTCATCTGCATCAGTTCAGTGAAAGGATTCAAATCACCATAATCACTGTATATTTAACACAATCCACTATGAAGTTATAAAATATAAAGTCCTCATGATTTTCCCTTAATTTAATTGAATCTTGATTCTTCCCTTACTCCTATTCCACTAAAAATTACTCCTTCTCCTCTCACTGAAAAGCCCTTCCCTACTTCTCCGAAATTCTAGATGTTGATTTTTCTCTTTTTCCACTTCCAAAATTGAACCCATCAGCAAGTTCTATCACTCCAATTTTAAAATACATTTTGAATCTTTCCCCTTTTGTCTGTATTACTACTACTTTTGCCCACTGGAGGGTCAACATCAGCATCACGTCTGGATCGTTCTCAGGCCCCATCCAAAATGTACTTAGTCAGATGCCTGATGGAAATGGGAAGGGAAAGGGCCTCCAACCTATGGTTTAACAGGCCCTCCTGGTGATTCCGTTGAATACTTCAATCTGAGAACCACTGCTCCCATCAAAAGCACCATCGTCTCTCAGTGTCAGTGTGTAGGGATATCTTAACAGCCTTCCAACTCATCTTCTTGCGTCTACTCTTACATCCATTTTCCACACAGCAGCCAGAAAATATTTTTTTACGTGAAATCCTCCAATGACTTCCAATGTCCATTAAACTAAGATTCGTTTTCCTTACTCTGGCTTACAAATCCCTACGTGATCTTGCTACTCCCTACTTCTCTCTCCTTCTTTCATGCTCTCACAACACTGGTCTTCTCTTTGCTGCTTGAACATACCGTGCTGGTTTCTACCACAGGGCCTTAGGTAAAGGCTGCTCCTCAACTGAAAGCATTCTTGTCATTTGAGTCTCAGTTCCGATGTTTCCTCCTCACAGTGGGCTCCACATTAATGTTATTTAGTAAACAGCTTCTTGGATCCAATAACTAGTCACTATTAGCTAACCAACATTCATTCTGTACATATCAATGTGACCTTATAGTTTCGTATTTGCTATTTTGAGAGTTTATTGTCTTTCTTCTACTCTAATAGCCTAAAGAGTAAAGACTTTGTCCAATGGGTTCACCGTGTTCATCCAGCAACCAAAACAATCACTGGCATATAACAAATGTTTAACAAATATTTATTGAAATAATTAATTGTAATAAAACAGCAGAGGAAGAAATACTTTTGTCAGTGTCAAGGAATTTGTAAAGTCCTTGAGGAAATTGTGTCAAGCAACTCAAAAAGAAGGTCGAGGGATCAAAAGTAAGGGATAGAACAATGGATCAAAACTAAGCTTGGAGTCAGATCCAGCAAGGTTCAAATTGCATCGCTACCTCCTTCAAGGTACAAGACCAGGAGCAAATTTCTATCTTTTGTTTTGTAACCTATTCAACATATTCCTCTTAGCGTTGTCATTGGGAACAACTAAAATGATATAATATGGAACTCAGCACATAGTAAATACACAGTAATTATAACTTGGAACTACAGAAGATTTGGAGTCTCTTAAAAAATATGTTGTATATTGATTATGACAATGTGAATGTAAGTCAAAATTAAATAAAGGAAAACATTCACCTACAATCTTTTTACCTAAAAAAAAAATTTCATCTTGTCATTTCCCTTTTATATACATAGAATATTTTTACATAACGAAAAACCTAAAGTAGATTCAATTTTGTAACTTTGGCTTTTTGAAAACCCAATTCAGAGATGTCTCTTTTTCTGTTTCCTTTTTAAATTTTCCTCAAGCAGACAGAGAGAAGTGATCAAGTTGCTGGTCTCTCCTGCCTTTGAAGCTGAAAGTTTTACTACCTTCTTGAACTGTAATCTCTACATTAGCAATTTCATCTTGCACTCTGATATTATGAATGTCATGCTTTTAAAATGCATGAACCAACCCTTATTTGCACTAAAAATTCCTAGCCTTTGATCATTTCTCATCTTTTTGTCTCAAAAATAACTGTTCCGGGTTTTGACTTGAATAGTGGTCAACTCAAAGGCACACATCTCTCTGTTTGATCATGAATCTACAAAATTAAAAGCCTTTGTTCTCATTGGAGAAATGCTAGTAACAGGGAAAGGAGTGAATCCTGGAAGCTGATAGAAGCTGGAAGTCACAGTAGCATGATAACTGTTATTGTTCCAGAAAAACTCCAAGTACCATAAATTATTGGATGCCCATGGTCACTCTAAGTACCAGGAACGGATGACACAGATGTGGTGAGAGAAGCACTGCAAACTGATGAACTCTCAAAAGTAAACAGGGAAAGTGAATGTCTCCAAGTTACAATCTATCCAAACAATATCAATTGAATGGCTACTATACGCTATATAATGTGCTAAGTGCTAGGAAGATAATAATGATCAAAATTAAATAAATACATAAAATTGAAACCTAAGCATGGTTCCTACGGCCATAAATGTACAACCTAATGTAGGAAATCACCTGACCCAAATAAACACACAAATACCGTATATGTATAACTGAGATTATTTTGGAAACAAAGGTACATAGTGTTAATAACATCATGAAATAATTGGATCTCACCTGGATTTGGGGATAAGGAAGGCCTAAGAAGAGGGCATTGAAACAAAAATCTAAAAGTAAATGTTAACTAGAAAATTGTTTTTGAGTTGGGGATAGAAGGTAGTGGGTAAGTGGAACATTCCTGACAGTGAGAATAGCATACACAAAGGCCCTGAGTCAGGAAGAACTGGCATGTTGATGGAACTGAAGGAAAGCCAATATGATGATACCCAGAACAGCTCAGAAGGTGAGCAGGAGCGCTCTGGAAGTCAAGATCATATGTACCTGAATCAGTGATGGAGTTCTAACTCACAGAAATCTGTTTTCAAGATTTAAAAAATTAAATAATTCTGATAAAACACATAGTACAGTGCCTGACACAAAATAAAGCAGTTTGTGTTTTCTAATATTATTAATGGAAAATATTAAATAAAATAGAGTCACTTATGTCAGGGGTGTTTTTTTAATGGAGCCCAGAGCCATTAAGGAAGTGGACCTTATGCCTGTCTTCACTGGGTAAAACATGAACCTTAGAACTGGGTCAAACTGCAAGTATTCCAAGGGAAGGATAAGTGCAACTGGTTCCAGCAACAGACTTCAGCTTAGTCATAGCCTTAGCAAAAAATCATGTTTAGCCAAGACAGCTTTCTGCTGCCAACACCAATCAAAGTTCTTTATGAACAATTCATAGACATTCTTTTTTTTTTTTTTTTGGTTTTTAAAGCCCATGATTTGTCTCCCCAGGGTGACACTATTTCAGTTGCTACCCAAATCTGTGTAACACAAATCGTAATTCTTTGACCCTAAATAAATGCTTTTGCTTGATTACTGCCTCTTGACATTGTTGAGTTGGCATTAACATCATTTGGTATTTCTATGTCTAAGGCCAATTGTTTGGGCCCAGGGTAGGTCATCCCAAAATATGCCTCAATGGAATATTAATTATTTTGAATTAAGGTTACTCAATAAACAGCCAACGTAAGAGGGACACAATGACTCTCTTTTCTGTCTCCCTGAAATCAGGAAACATTACTATCATGTGAACAGATCACCTCCTATATCTGAAGGGAGAAAGACACTCATCACCAAAGATAGGGAATTTGGGCCCAAGAAGCCTCTATAAACACACCTTGTTACTCCTTTAATTTACTACCCCAAGTCCAGACTCGAAATTCTTCGCTAACTGGGCATGAAAGTTGAGAACACTTACTTTGTTAAAAATATTTATTTATTTCCTGGTTGTTAAAATGTACATTCAACATAGAAAAGTTGAAAAAAATTAAAAAGCATGAAGAAGGAAGTAGAAAATCTACCAAAAACATACATAAACATTTTATTAAGGAGTTTCTCTGGTGGCTCAGTGGTAAAGAATCCACCTGCCAATGCAGAAGTCATGGGTTCAATCCTGGATCCAGGAGGATCCCACATGCCACAGAGCAACTAAGCCCGAGCACCACAACTCCTGAAAGCCACAACTAATGTTACTCTAGAGCCCAGGAACCACAGCTACTGAGCCAACATGATATAACATCCCAAGTCCTTGCTACCTAGAGCCGTGCTCTGCAACAAGAGAAGCCACATCAATGAGAGGCCCATCCAGCAGCTAAAACCCAGCTCAGCCAAAAATAAATAAATAAGTAAAATTATCTTAAAAAAGAATTTTATTAATATTGTGATGTATTTCCTTACAATGCGCTTCTCTGTACGTGCTTATGCACAAATGTGTAATTTTTTTTAACTTTTTTAAAAATTTGCTTTATAATTGGAGGATAATTGTTTTACAATGTTGTGTTGATTTCTGCTGTACTGCAATGTGGATCAGCTATAAGTATACATAGATCCTCTCCCTATGGAGCCTCTCTCCCACACCCCTATCCCACCCTTCTAGCTCAACAGAGCACCGAGCTGAGCTCCCTGTGCTATACAACAGCTTCCCACTAGCTAACTATTTCACACATGGTAGTGTATATATGTCAGTGCTACTCATTCTGAACTGTGTACACTTTTTAACAGCTTTATTGAGATATAATTCATGCATCATATAATTCACCAATTTCAAATGTACAATTCGTTTCTTAGTATGTCCACAGGGTACTGCAACCATCACCACATCTAATCTTGTAGCATTTTCATTCTCCCCCAGTTTCCACTCTCCCCTCTCCCAATCATCTTCATTTAATTAGCAACCACTCCCTGTTTTCTCCAGTGACCCAGCCCCCAGTCCCAGGCAACAACTAATGAACTTTCTGCTTTATGGATTTGCCTATTCCAGGCATTTCGTATAAATAGAATCATACAATATGTAGTGTTTGTGACTTGCTTCTCAGTATAATATTTGCAAAGCTCACCCATGTTGTAGCATGTGTCAGTACTTCATTCCTTTTTATCGCTGAATAGTATCTCATTATATGGATATACTGTATTTTATTTATCCATTCATCAATGGATGGATATTTCAGTTGTTTCCACCTTTTGGCTATTAGAAATAATCCTGCCATAAGCATTCAAGTACAAGTTTTGTGTAGATGTATGTTTCCATTTCTCTTGGGTATATACAGAGGAGTAGAACTGCTGAGATATACGGTAACTCAACGACTAACATTTTGAACAACTGCTGAACTGCTTTCAAAGTGGCTATACCATTTCATATTCCCACCAGCAACGTATGAGGGTTCCAATTTCTCCTATACTCTTTGAATTAAAATCTTGGTGTATTTAGTTTAGTGTCATGCTTTACAAACTACATGAGTGCTTCTCTCTTTAAAGAATTACTTCTAATGACGGCATTAGTCTGTTTAGGTGTAATAACAAAATACCATAGCCTGGGTAGCTTAAACAACAAAAAATTTATTTTCTCACTATTCTGGAAGCTAAAAAGTTCAGACGAAGGTTCTGGCTGGGTTCAGCCAGAGTTTCTGATAAAAACTGTCATTCTGGCTCACAAATGACCACCTTTTCACTTTGTCCTCACGTGGCCTTTCCTCAGAGCACACGCAAAGAGAAAGAAAGGTCTGGCTTCTTCCTCTTTAGAAGTAGATCAGTCCTATCAGTTCAGGGCCCCACCCTGATGATCTCATTCAGCCTTCATTGCATTCTTACAGGCCCTGTCTAAAAATACAGCCACATTGCGGGTGGGACTTCAACATAGGAATTTGGGGAGAGTGGGATACAGAATGCAGTCCACAGCAAAAGCTAAACAGTAGTCTACTGAAAAATTCTACATGAAAATAATGCTCTAGGAGCAAAAAAAGAAAAAAAAAAGTTAAGAAACTTTTTCCCTAAAATATATTATTTGCAAATTTCCTTTAAAATTCATTTTGTTGTGTTAGCTACATACCCTTCACGTCCAAGTGTGGATAAAAGTGTCTTTCTGAAATTTCTCACCTGCATCTACTTGCAATCTGGAAGAACAGACTTCACACTCTTTCAAAAGATATTTAAATTTTCTGTGTAGCTCAACTGTTGTTGTTTCTAACTCCATTTCTATGCTAGAGAAAATGATGCCTTTTACACCAGTGAGAGCCTGAATAATCTTGAAAGTTTTCATGTGAACTGATGAAGGAAAATAGGGCACCCCAGACTTAGCCTTATTGGAAGCTTCTACTAAACAAAAGAAAAACTTTAGAATTCCAAAGAAAACAAATTGGAACCCTGAAGCAGATGGGAAAAGCAGAAATTTCAGGAACACCTCAGTGACCTCATTACAAGCATAATGAAGGAGGCAACGATGGAGTTAATTAGAAAAGAGGCAAGGAAAAAAGATTAAATGAGAGCACAAAAACAACAAAATGTAACTCAGAGAAAGGGAGGCATTCAGCAAGAAATAGAATATGCTGATCTCTGCAAAACTATTCAGAACAGTGGGAGATGGGAGCTAGACTCAAACAAAAGAAATACGAACCAGGTGGCCACTGAGGATAAAAAGTCTGTAGAAAACACAAAGAGCAGGCACCTGGGAAAGAACCACCAGATATCAAGCAGAAAATAGAGGCCTGGTAGCCAAAGTAATTTAGCTGGTTACACAAGAGGAGTCCTTCTTAGCTAAGTGGCACTAATTGTGTGCCGTGTGGGTCATGGATAAAATTTAAGGTTTTTTTTCAATAGTGTCAAATAGGCACTAGTTCAAATTTGTCCTTTACCATTTAAGAACACCTTAAATTTTTAACATCTTCACTATTTTCTAGCTTAAGGGATATTACTTTATTAACTATGTGTAGAGACTGAAAACGACTTCTAAAGATCAACTATTATTTTCACAAGCAATACTTGTCCTTCAGATATAGGCTGCAGGCAGTAAATTTTAAAACTTGTTCATGAAGTAGCATTTTAGATATGCAGTTTGTTCATTTATCTATGGCTCACACTTGTTTGGACAACAAAAAAAGGCCGTGCCATAGCCCCAAATTTCACTGTAAAAGTTTGTGACAAAGAATATCATGCTTTCTAATCCAAGTATTATTGTGATACTTGTGTAGACTGGTGGTTTGCTAAGTTGCTTCAGTCGTGTCCGACTCTGTACGACCCCATAGACAGCAGCCCACCAGGCTTCCCTGTCCCTGGGATTCTCCAGGCAAGAACACTGGAGTGGGTTGCCATTTCCTTCTCCGATGCATGAAAGTGAAAAGTGAAAGTGAAGTCACTCAGTCTTGTCCGACTCTAGCGACCCCAGGGACTGCAGCCTACCATGCTCCTCCGTCCATGGGATTTTCCAGGCAAGAGGACTGGAGTGGGGTGCCATGTTTAGATTATGAGAAACAAGTGAAGAAGGGATCAGGAAGTTACTCAGCTGATACAAGTCAACTTCTAGAAAGTTCAGCCCAAAATCATGCTTCTGAACTGTATAGAGGAGCTAGTTACAATGAGCACAGAAACTAGAAATTTTCCACGTATTTTCTTTATCTATATTTAAAATAATCCCTGTCTATATCCTGTGATTGAATTAAACATGAAACCATAAAATATGACTTGCTATGATTCATGTTAATACCAAAATGCTGATAAATTTAGGGTTCCAAGTTCTCACTCATGCATGACCCCAGGGATGTTGCCAAGCAGGCATCAAGTTGGACTGACCAGTCATTTTTGCTATATTCATACAGCTCTCTGTGTGTCAAGAATATAAAACTTCTTCTAGCTCATGACTGTTACATGAATAATGTAGAGGGTATATTTCTCACATGTACCATATCTTTAAACCTCTCACAGAGCTACATTCCATTATAAAAGTAAATGAAAAGTTAATCTGCAAACTTCCTTTACAGTATAAAAGAAGATAGGAAAAGTTGAAATAAAACAGAGAGGAGGGTCAAATTACTTTGTGATTTTTGGATGGTAGATTCCAAACGAGAGAAATCTTATTTTATTTCTTGGTGGTATCTTATTAGAACTTATTTAAGAATTTATACCATCATTTACTCCCCCCCCACCATGAGAATTATTTCCTAGCAATTAGTCTCTCTTAGAAAGTCAGAACCTCATTTTATCAACCATGAGTTTTCTAGTCCACTAATCTCTTTAATCACTTTATCTCGAACCCTTCTAATTATCTGCCAGGACAATTTCAAAGCCTGAAACTCTTCACTTCTCTCTTCTGCTTCTTCTGCCCTGAGACTGTAGACTATTTCTAAAAGAAGTCAGATAGCCATGTGGACTGGCTTATGCAAACTCTCACTATACGTTTTTTTTCCCCAATTGTTTTTAACTTACAAGATTGCCCTCAGTGAATAAACAACAGCTATCTATTTGTCAGCCCTGGAGTCACTCCTGCCCTGTCTTTTGACAACTCCTCTCCCTGCCTTCTACATGATAATTGGTGTTTAATAACTTTGACTCCTTATATAAATTCCTTCTCTTGCCTGACCACAAGGATTTGAATTGTGTTTTGAACTGTCATTATTTACACTTGGCCTTGCTTTTCAGTAAAGGTCATTCAGCGTAAAATACAACACTACTCTTTGGGGATAGGTCTAGACACCTTTGGTTTTCACATACAAGAATACAGTAGTAGCCACTGAGGTAATCTGTTCCCATCACCTATCCAAAAATTACTACCTAGACAGGTGCTCCTTCTTCTTGGCTCCTTCCAGATGGGGGTCAATTTTGAACACTTTTCAAACTGATTTAGGCTTCAACACTGCCTGGAAAAGGAAAGGCTACCCACTCCAGTATTCTGGCCTGGAGAATTCCATGGACTATAGTCCACGGGGTTGCAAAGAGTCGGACAAGACTGAGCGACTTTCACTTTCACTGTTTGATCATCTTTTATCCAACTCCTGGTCTAATTTTTATCATGTTTCCTTTTGTGTTCTTCTCAGCTCTTATAAGTCCCTAGTCCCTTAGAAACCTGCCAAACACTCCACCCCTCGTTTTCAGTAAACATTCTACTCTATCAGTAACTCCAAAGTCATTCAACAACATTAAGGCTCTTGACTTCTTAACATCCCAGGGGCAAGTGCCAGTTTCTCAAGAGCTGAGTTGGGAAATGCCTTGAGTTTGGAATGTCCATCTATAGCCTTAACACTTGAGTCACTGCCGCTGGCAGGATCCTTGCAAATAGGGCAGAAACACAGTGGACTCCAAACTTTAGCCCTGCCATCTGGAGATCTGCTGGCTAAATTGGTTTCATTTGAAATAGAAGGAAAAACTAAACAGAGGAAACGGTGTAAAATATCAAAGGCACAACAGATAAAAAGGGGTTACTGACAGTAAATTGAGGAGCCTGGAAAATGTTTTAAATACTCATGTCGGAAGGTGTGAAAGCCAGCATCAGTTACTAGGAAAAGCATCATAGAAAACAATTAGCAGCAAAGCAGAATGCATATACTAGGATGGCTGGGCAAATAAAACAGGATGGGAGCAAAGGCCCATCTCTCCAGAGATGGAGCTGAGCTGTGGATGGCAGCAACACAGCATGATGACAAGGGTAGAATGGGGGACTCACCAGGCTGAGAACCAGAGCCAAGGCCTCACAGAAGAGGGCGAGAGAGCACATAACACCACATTAACAAAAGATGCTTCTCTTTTAAAACAAGTTCAGAATTTCCTTGTATAGATTGGCATACACTCTTACCCAGTTTGTTATTACCCTATTTTAAATCAGAAGTACATGCATGGAGCAAGTATACTCCATATTCTATATGAAAGTTTCCTGGGCATATTTGGCACCAGGGATAAGGCATATGAGTATAGTAGTAATACCACCATTATATCTATTAGCATTTCATCATAATGCTTTTGGACAATATACTCAGTTTTATGATAATGAATCATATATATTTGTTGTTGTTTAGTCACTAAGTTGTGTCCAACTCTTTGTGACCCTATGGATTGTAGCCTACCAGGCTCCTCTGTCCATGGGATTTCCCAGGCAAGAATACTGGAGTGGGTTGCCATTTCCTTCTCCAGGGTATCTTCCTGACCCAGGGATCAAATCCATGTCTCCTGCATTGGCAGGCAGATTCTTTACCACTGAGGCACCAAGGAAATTCTAGTGAGAAGGGGACAGCCAAAGATGAGAAAGATGCAATGATTAGGTAGCACACCAATTTAATGGGCATGAATTGGAGCAAATTCCAGGAGGTATTGGAGGACAGAGGAACCTGGCATGCTGCAGTCCATTGGGTAGCAAAAAGTGGGACACGACTTAGTGACTGAAAAACATCATATAATGTGTGTGTGCTCAGTTGCTTTAGTCATGTCTGACTCTTTGTAACCCTATGGACTGTAGCCCACTAGGCTCCTCTGCCCATGGGATTTTCCAGGTACTGGAGTGTGTTACCATGTGTTCCTCCAAGGCATCTTCCTGACCCAAGGATCAAACCCATGTCTCCTGCATCTCCTGCACTGCAGGCAGATTCTTTATCACTTAGCCACCAGGAAAACTCATATAGTATAACAGTTTACAGTACAATATAATAGTCAATACTATAAAGTGGTATTTGTTTCCAAGCCTTCCACCTAAGCACCAACTTCTTCTCTCCTCTTCTGGCTAGCTCCTAAATTGCTCACACTCCTTCTTGTCTATGATTGGATTTAAAAGGACTTCCCCTACACTCAGCAAAGGTCTTGCTTTGTGGCTACTCTTTGCATTGCCCAGAAAAGAAGCCAGTCCTGCAGCCTCTGAGAGTCCTGCTCCCCTTCCCTTCTCCAACACCATTATTATCTAAGCATTAATGTTCAGGGCATTTTCTTCTCATTTATCTCTCTTTCTCACAAAGCTTTTCTAACAGAACTAAAACTTCTATTTCAGAATTCCCTGCTACTCTAACCATGTAAGCATCAGTTCATATTCTTACATCTCAAAAATTATGCAAAAGCCAAATAAATAAAGACCAGAGACTTGCCCACTCCAGCTCTCACAGAGAACTACAGCAAAAACACAGGCTGTGTCCTAAGCCACTTCATTTTGTATCTAGTAGATAGATCATTGGAGAAGCCAATGGCACCCTACTCCAGTACTCTTGCCTGGAAAATCCCATGGACGGAGGAGCCTGGTAGGCTGCAGTCCATGGGGTCGCTAAGAGTTAGACACGAATGAGCGACTTCACTTTCACTTTTCACTTTCATGCACTGGAGAAGGAAATGGCACCCCACTCCAGTGCTCTTGCCTGGAGAATCCCAGGGACGGGGGAGCCTGGTGGGCTGCTGTCTATGGGGTCGCAAAGGGTTGGACATGACTGAAGCAACTTAGCAGCAGCAGCAGCAGCAGATAGATCATTATGGAAGGAAATACTGTTAGAGAGTTGATGGCAGGCAAAGACCACAGAATAGCCCACTGCAGGTAACATACTAGGATCAAACTCTGTGGAAGAAGACAAGTATGGAGATGGAGAAGGTGGTGGGGGATAGAAAGGGGCAAAGGGGAAGAGAAGGAAGAAGAAAATGGTATTCTTATTTGAAAACACATGAGATACCACCACTTTTACAAGATAAATTTACTTGGGAAATGACCACTGCTCAGTTAGACCCTAGATAAAACCACTTATCCTGATGGTTTACCTCATTCCCACGCTTGTCACTTTTCTCTGAGCCATGGAGATCTAAGATGTCAGTTAATAGATGGTGTAAGTTTACCTAGATGTCATGTAAGCCTTTAGCCATGTAGAAATATTTACAATGTTGTACTTCTCTTTCAATAATCTAGTGCTTAAACTCTGTTTTTCCAAAGAAAATCAGTGTTTAGCAAACAATAAAAAATTATAGAGTCAGTGATCTTCAGGATGGGAAGTAATACAATTAATATTTTTTAAATGGCTCTACATGTCTCTGAGGCAACAAAATATAATCTCAGTTCTGAAAATGTTTGTAGTATATGTATGTATATTATATAAGTTTTGAGATATAATTGCATATTTAAAATTTCCTACTACTAAGCATGGATTAATTTTAAATGAAACAGTTTTGTTCCAGTAAATGTTTTGTCTCTGATTTTAATACCTGACTGCCATTTAATAAGCACAATTCAAACTGGAAAAAAACTAGATGATGGACTATCAGTGTCTCTGAAAGAGTTAATATAACTTCCAAAAATACCAAACCAGGGACTATGAAAAAGCAGTGAGAAAACCAGTTCAATATGATATCGATTTTTGGAATTCTTGAGTTCAGAGCATAAGTTCCCCACTTGGTCTACAGATCCCATCTAGGTATTCCTGGAACCAATATCCATAATTCAGGCGGAGAACTCAAGAGAGATCTAGCAATATAAATAACCTTTGACCAAATTAATTCCAACATGGTTTAGCCATAGGTCTACAAATGTGCTTCTGAGAACCCTTGGACTTGACATATTTTCCATCTTGCTGTGAAATGCCCAGATATACTCCAGCCAGCAGGTAAATAAGGGATGGCATTTAATAAAAGCAAATCAAAGCTAACATTTGAATCAATTTCCTTCCCTAATATAGCAGCAGAGATTTAAAGCAAATGCTTTAATTGTGAATTTCTTCTGGCCAATCTCATTATAGCATTAAAACAGTGCCTCCTACAAATTTGTCACTCCCACCTGCCAGTACTAATGTTGTAGCTGTGTAGGCATAACCCATGTGCATTTAGGCCCAAATTTAAAATATTCTGGAAGTTGGTGTTCCTTTTCAGTGTACTTTTCTATATACAAACAGGAAGAAGTTACGTCTAGACAAAATCTGTGTCTCTTAGGATATTTTGTCATAAGCATTTTCCTCACCATTTTTAACCTTCTTCACAATACTGCTTTGTCAGATAATAGCGGTTAAATTCTTAAACAAAAATAGCAAAGAACTGTAAATAAAGACCAGAATAAACAGCTCCCTGCTCCAAACGAATACATTTCCTATCATATTTTGTCAGTATAGTTACAGCTTAAAAGATACAAAAGGAATGTCCAAAGCAGTCCTATAAACAAATAAATATTATCTAAAAATGAAACATCCTTTATTAGCTTTTTAGGACTTTCTATTTCTTTTTGCTAATAGAGTGAACAATTCAAATTTCAGTTTGAAACTGAATGATAAATCCATTAAAGAGCTTATTTTCCCTAAATCCTAACTTCTAAAACATATGGAAAATTGCCCTAAGGTGAAGAAAGTTGTTGCTTTTATCACACTGCATCTAAATTCCCAAGATGATTGATTTAACGAGGTTCATACATTAGAAGCCTTTTCCATTGTTACAATAAGAGGAAATCAGGAGAAAGATTAATGCCCTCCACATGGGGCCACTGTATTAAAATGTCTTTGAAATGTCTTCACCCCAGGAGCACTTCCTTTTCACGCCAGTGCTCGGTAAAGTTGGTCTCAGTAAAGAATTTATTAGCTATAGCCGACGAAGCTGTTGTGCTGGAAATACATACCTGAGACATGCCTACTTTCAAAGAGACATATAACCCAGTCAGTCTGCAAACAAAATTTGATTTCATGGCTTGGTTACCAGGGGAGCACATCACTGAGGTGCTTGCAAGTGAGGCCACCCACAGGTCTGCCGTGGTATGTAGGATCTTGTCACCACAGGGCGGTGTTAGCACACTGGAAGCAAAGCCATGCACCCTCCCGTCACTTAGAAAACCTCTCACACCTAGAGGCTTAAGGTGTCTTTTCTAAAAAGACAGGATGTTTTCTTGCCCTCACCTTCGCTTTTCTCCTCATATACAAGAGAAAAGATTTCAACCCAGTCTTACAAGTCATCGGGATGGTGACATCTATCTGAGTCCTTCCCTTCTTATATCACTCTGACTATATAAAAGAGGTGACTTTAGAAGAATAGTTTTTGTAAAACCCGATTAAGCTCAGGTTTATATACCACATGCAGTCAATCATCCCACTACTGACATTAACTGGGCACCAGTCATATGCCTGGTAAGGTGCTACATACTGGGATATACACATGAAACCATTTATAAACCCAAAATACTATTTATTTCATGACCACAAAGTAAATAATAAAGTCCAAAGTATGTAGCCTCTACAGTAATAAAAGTGAGATATAATCGAAATCCTATTGAAAAGCAAGAGGACTATGGCTGACAGATACCAAAATGTATACAGCATAGAAAGACAATTGTTGGCACACATCGAATATAAGACAAGCAAGCCTCGAAGCAGATTATCTATCACGTCAATCTTATTCCCTGGTATTAAACATTTCTGCTTCTTACCTTTACTCGTGCTCCCCTGGTCTGGAGTATTGCATCACCTCTCCATGCATTCACGGGATACTCTTCATAAAGACCCTACTGAAACCCCACATTTCTCATGGCAACTCCAAATCCCAACAACCTCTCACTTCTGTAAATTCTTACACTTTTTTAATCTCTACCTCATACTTCAACAAATATTGTTCTATATCACGTGTTATTGTTTCCTCTTGGTTAATTTTATAATCCTAGCTAGCTTGGAAGCTTCCTGAGGGTAGGACCCAAATCTTCCATAACTTCTGCCTCCCCACAACACTTACAGAGGAGTGAGCATATTGTTATTTACACTTAATAAATACTAGACAATTTGATTTGTTCTAGGTTGGACTGGTGTGAAGAACTGACTCATTTGAAAATACCCTGATGCTAGGAAAGATTGAAGGCAGGAGGAGAAGGGGACGACAGAGGATGAGATGGTTGGATGGTATCACCAATTCAATGGACATGAGTTTGAGTAAACTCCAGGAGTTGGTGATGGACAGGGAGGCTTGGCATGCTGCAGTCCGTGGGGTCTCAAAGAGTCAGACACGACTGAGTGACTGAACTGAACTAAACTGAGGTTGGACTGGTAGGGAAACAGTTCTTTTAAAAAAAAGTTGAGAAATATAGAATACATTTATTCACCACTTTAAAGTAAAAAATGAAACAGTTGTCAAATTATATAGAAAACAAGGACACCGGGGTACAAATAATAAAGTTGTAAATGTTTGATTAAGTCATTAGTTTAAAACAGTAAAGATCAGAAACATGGAAAAAATCCATAAGAAACATAACAGGAACAAACATTAATGTAAGACGATTCATAGCCTCTTTGCCCTATTCTGAAAAATTCCAGCATTGCTTCTTGAGCATCCCCCTCAATTTAAAGAGAGGATAAAAAGAAAAACTGTTGAGGCAGCTACTGGTGAGTGAGGTAGGCATGAATATACAGACCAGGCCAGGGTTCCAGTTTTACTCACATACCAAACAGCAGAAAGATTTGGGAAAGTTATTTAAACTCTTTAAATTAGAGATTTCATATCTGTAAAAATCAGTGTACTAAAACCTAGCACACTGGGTTGTTGGGCGGATCAAGTAAGTTCTTAGTTTACAGTTGACTCTCAGTAAATGGAGTAAATGTAATCATGTTGTTACCCATAACAGGGTTTAAAAGTTTTACTGATAATTACTTAGAAGGAAAAAAGTATCATTTATTCCTATTTGAAAATACACTTCCTCTTAGAAATTAGCATGTGTACACGTGTGCTAAATCACTTCAGTCATGTCCAACATGTCGGACTGTAGTCCACCAGGGTCCTCTGTCCTTGGGATTCTCCAGGCAAGAATACTGGAGTGGGTTGCCACGCTCTTCTCCAGGGGAATCTTCCCAACCCAGAGACAGAACCCATGTCTTATGTCTTATGTCTCCTGCATTGGCAGGCAAGTTCTTTACCACCAGTACCACCTGGGAAGTCCAGAAATTAGCATATCTATAAGCAAATTTTACGAACTGGACCCTGTAAGAGGATCACTACACAGAGACTAAACGGCATGGTGGTGGTACAGAGAGAGGCCAGGTGAGCCTGCCAGACCCTAAACTTGGCACTTGTCTTTTCTCTCCATTTTGCACTTCACCCTTCCCATTCTTTTAGAGAAGGAAATGGCAACCCACTCCAGTACTCTTGCCTGGAAAACCCCATACCAGGTTCCTCTGGTAGATTACAGTGCATGGGGTCGCAAAGAGTCAAACACGACTGAGCAACTTCTCTTCACTTCACTTCCCATTCTTCAAGTATTCTTGACCTCTTCCTAACTAAATCTTACTTTCACCCTTTCTTCTTTTCCTATATTTTCATGAGTTCCCTTTCACCCATCCTGCTGCCTATACGTATTAACTCCTGAGAACACAGAAATTTCAAAAATGAAAAGAAAGAGAAAGTATTGACTGTCTTTCATGTATATAGTAAGTTGAGCCACATGAAATTGTTGTTTTGTAGGTAAAATTTATAGACACAAAAATATACAGTATGTAACTATGGTGGTTTAGTCGCTAAGTCATGTCTGACTCTTATGACCCCATGGACTGTAGCCTGCCACGGTCTTCTGTTCATGGGATTTCCCAGGCAAGAATCCTCAAGTGGGTTCCATTTCCTTCTCCGTGGGATCTTCCCAATCCAGGGATCAAACCTGGGTATCCTGCATTGCAGGCAGATTCTTTACCAACTGAGACTCCAGGGAAGCAATGTAACAGTATGTCCACCTATAAATATTAAAATATCTTCTAATGCTCTTACTGTCCTGAGTTTGTAAAAAATGAAGATAACTTCACTTTGGTAACATTGAAAAGTCATGTTCAAAGTGTATTGAAATTTTAATTGGTTTTGAATAACCTTAAAACTTCTTTCCATTTGGCCAAGATGTGACTACAAGTTGTGAGTCAAATGCTTTTTCAAATAATGACCCATAGAACATGGATCAGTGTGTGGGGGTATGCAGTTAGTGTTCTTTGATTATAAACAACAGAAGCCCACTCTGGCTAACTTAAGCATGAAAAGTAACAATAAAAGATAATTCATAGAATTTTTAAAAATCTGAACCATCATTTGCGAAAAGTGGAAGAAGGCCAGCCATGAGCTCTCAAGAGCAAGAATTAATGCTCAGAAACTTTAGGAAACTCCCAAAGAAGCTCCATTTTAAAAAACATAATTGATTTTATTTTTTTAGGACAATTTGAAGTACCTGGCAAAATTGAGCAGACAGTAAAGAGTTTTTCCATCTACCCCCTGTCCCTAAGTATGCATGGACTCCCCCATTGCCACCCAAAGCTCATAGTTTACATTACAGTTCCCTCTTGGTGTTGTATATTCTATGGATTTTGAAAGATGTATGTGTGTCCACCATTATAGTATCATACAGAGTAGTCTCACTGCCTTAAAAATCCTCTGTGCTCCACCTATTTATCTCTAACTCCACACAATCCCTAGCAACCATTGATTTTTTTTTAACTATTGCCACAGTTTTGCCTTTTTCAGAAATCCATATAGTTGGAATCAACAGTATTTGTCCTAAAACTTATCTGAAAAACAAGTGGTAATAAGTAAGTGTTAGTCTGCTTGGTCATGCCTGACTCTTTGCAACCCCATGGACTACAGCCCACCAGGCTCCTCTGACCATGAGATTTTCCAGGCAAGGATACTGGAGTGGATTGCTATTTCCTTCTCCAGGGGATCCTCCTGAACCAGGGATCGAACCCGGGTCTCCTGCACTGCAGGAAAATTCTTTACTGACTGAGCTACAAGGGAAGCCCACAAGTGGTAATAAAACTCTTCAAAGTTAATATAAGAGTGCTTAGAATATGGCTTGGGACATCATAAGTCTCAAAAAAATTAGTTGGATATTATCCTCCCAACAGTCCTGGCATACAACTGTTATTAAGTCTACCATTACAAAGTCACCCCTCACAATTTCAGCTTGTATTTATACCAGTCTCCCTGGAATATGATCCTGGCTTTCCCCCCAAACTATTTTCCTTTGTCTCATCTCTCAGAAAACCAACATAGAATACTTCTTTGGGCTGACCTAATTTTTCCAACCCACTTGTTGCCCCCATAATCAGTCTCTTGGTCTGATTTCTTATGACTTCAAATATATCGGCAAACCAATGAACAATCTGTCCAGAAGTATTCAAAACATTACCCTCATGTTGTGAAAAAAAGAAGATCACAGTAATTAGGAGGACATCAGTTTGATAGTGAAACTACCATTCAAGTTAGCTAAAATATAGCTGACAGGATAAAATACTATACTCTGGAAATCTGACATTTATGCTAAAAATTATCTTTATAGTGTTCTTTTATGCCTAGATTTCACATAAATGTTTCAAATACTTCAAACAAGGTGGCTTGGACAACAAGAGTTCAGTGGTGCTCAGATTCATCCCAGGGAAGGAGTCAGGCCATGGGATCATAAACCAAAGGCAAGCCATTGGAGAGGGAAGAAAGTAGATTACTCATTAAAAGTTGTAGTGGATTTTATTAACATGTAAAAGTAAAGGTTCAAGGAAACTAAAGAGTACTCAGAATACACAGGTGAAGGATCAGGTTTATTTTAGTAAATTCAGGTAGCTTGTTACTGAGCAAAGAATAAGGAAGTGACAGTCACATGCGTACAGACAGTTATGTTCTACCATGCATTGTAGTGTTCTACCCACTAGCGAGTTCTCTGCCTTTTCATTACTAACATCACTCAATTTAGTCAAATACAAGTCAGTATCATCTTCTCAAAAATCTGGGCTTCTAGTCAATCCCAAGAAGATAAGCTTGCCTGATTCAATTGTGGTAATTCTACTTTCCTTGCAAATGATTACTTTAGGAATAGACATGTACTACCTAAAAATGACCAAAAAGAAAGAAAAGGAGGGACTTCCCTGATGGTTCAGTGGTTAAGACTCCAGCTTCCAATGCAGGGTGAGGAGGTTCAATTCCTGGTAGGGGAACTAAAGTCCCACATACTTCAGGGTACAGCCAAAAATTTTTAAAAAGGAAGTAAAGGGAAAATTCTGAAGATGGATTGATGGACAAGTTTTATCACTTTTTTTTAAAGGCCAGGAAAAAGAAGTATCAAGCATTTATTCTCTCTTTCCTATATTTTGAGCAACAAAATAGTTTATAAGGAAAAATTCTTCTTTATTCAAGAATTGCAACTAACAAATGCAGCCCTTAAGAGAATAATTAATCTAGGCAACAACCATCAATAGATGACAAAACATTATGCAAAAGCTGATGCAGAACTTTATAAAGAATGGATCTTATTGACAACTTCTGAATCCATTGATGAATCATAATATCACTAACAGTATAACAACCAGCTATTACCTGTCTTCTGATTTGGACTTTTAGGAAGTACATAGTATCACTTATGAAATTATTCCTACTCATTCTTACAAAATAAAACAAAAGTGAATCTGAATCTGTTTAAGTCTTGATATTTAAATAGTTAAATATGAGGAAGAGGATCAAGTTTAATGCATCACAAGGAAGCAATCAGCCAAATCTAGTATGTGGATGGTCTACAGAATAAATATAACTCAATGTTGACTCTTTGTGGCCCCATGGACTATAGCCCACCAGGCTTCTCTGTCCATGAGAATTCTCCAGGCAAGAATACTGGAGTGGGTTGCCATGCCCTCCTCCAGGGGACCTTCCCAACCCAGGGATTGAACCCAGGTCTCCTGCATTGCAGGCGGATTCTTTACTGTCTGAACCACCAGGGAAGCACATGCCTATGCCTTCTCCAGGGGATCTTCCTGATCCAGGAATTGAACTAGGGTTTCCTGCATTGTAGGCAGGTTCTTTACCAGCTGAGCTACCAGGGGAACCCAAAAAGAGACTTAGACAAATATAACAATCAGCAAGCAGTATATGGATCTTATATGGATTCCTCTTTTTTTTTTTTCTTTAGACAGTTGGGGAAAATTGAACATAGTAGTAAATGATTTTAAGGAATTATTACTTTTATGTGTGATAAATGCACATGATTATGTTAAAAACTTTGTATTTGCTAAATGCATGCTGAACTATTTATGGGTAAAATATGTGATGTTTGTTCTAACATTGTCCAGTAAAAAAAAAAAAAAAAGTGGAAAGTGAAGGAAAGGAATAAATGAAACAGATTGGCAAAATGTTGATAATCATCGAAGCTGGGAAGGACATAGGCTTGAAGTTTTCAAAACTGAAAGATTTTAGAGACATGGGGGAAACCTGACACAGAAGGACACACCATCTTTCCATTTCCAGCTTCAGAGTATTACTATGACCCTGATGGGGCACCTCTTCTAAGGCAGAGCAGAGAAGGGGAAAGAAATTCAGTCACTGATGACATCATTGAGTCACTGGATTAACCAGCCCTGACACTATCCTACCCTGTGATTTTACTAGGTCAAGTAATAAATGCTTTATTATTTCAACTAATTTTAAGATGGATTTTCTAGTACTTGCAGCCAAAATTATCCTAATTGATATGAAGTTACATAAAATTATTTTATTGCTGTTTTTTAAATTATTATCTTTAATTAGACAAGGATTACCTGCTCATTGAAAAAACAAACAAACAATAGAGAAGCATATAGGGCACAAAGTTATTTCTCTTCATGTCTCCCCCCTACCCTATCTCCCACTCCTTAGCAGATGCATCTACTATAAACACATTTTTCTTTAACTGGAATATCTGCACCTATGTTCGCCAGATGATATTGTTTGTGAGTATTCCTTTGTGAATCTGTGTGCCTATATGTCTATGTGTATTCTCATATGGGCCTTAATCCTTCTGGGACAAAGAACTTGTCTTTTCATTTAGCTATGATTATCTCCCTAAGTGGCTAATGTAGCACTAAAATTTCACCAGGCACTCAGTAAACATTTGTTTGTAGGTGATAATGATGTTAAAAAAAGACTAGCTGGGCTCACAAGAATCATTTCCAAACTGCACACAAACTGAACTCCAAGTCTGCAAATGCAATACTGTACCTTCCCCACACCCCCGCAGAAAAATAACAATAGACCGCAACCGAAGAGACCAGCAGGTGTGCCACATGCAAATGGCAAGCGTGGAAACTGAAGTGACTGACATTCTGAAGACATTTTCCAGCAAGATAAATTGTCAAAGCTGAGAACATTTGAACAGCAGGGCACAGCAAAGAGGCATTACATCTTCACATTTCAAGTCATTTGGCTGTGCACAGCAGAGTTACTTATAAAACTTAGGAAAGAGAAATCTACATTAACTGTTGAGCCATCCATAGGACTGCATTTGGTAAGGAGAGAGGGCATATGTGCCCATCTGTTCCGGATCTAGCTACCTTCCCAACCTTCCCTCTCTTGTCATTTTTAGAATGTAAACATTTTGAATGTAGGGAGGAACTGGGTTCTGTGGTATGTTCTGAACAGTTTCCAGCACTTTGAGCACTTAGAACATTTTTAAGGAATAACAACATTTTGCATTGGACTGGAGGGAATAGAACTTCCCCTTCATTTGCTAAAATGAGAATATCTTTTATTCACCAAAAGCTGTTCTTTGGCTGACCAATTTAGTAAAAGAATAAAGAACTCTTCCTCTCAAGCTTAGAAGAGACCTGTTCTTAAACAATGAAATGGTAATTCAAGAAGACATGTATCAGAGGATCAGTTTGTAAAAGCAGTACTTCTCTGAACCACAAAGATAGCTTAAGGTTGTAGAAGCTCAAATGGACCCATCCAGGGGTTCTGCTTTAGGAGGCCCAGTCTCTTGAGCAGATGTGGAAGAAAATTGTGCAAGATTAGACCAGGCAGAAAACGTTTTGATTCCAAGCGCTGAAGTTGCAAAAGAGGGGAGGGGCTAGTGTCAATCTTGTAGAATTTTTAAGAAATAATAATGAACTCTTTCTTGAAATGAAAATTAAAAATTTTTAAATACTATTTGGAATTTAGCCTACAAATATCATTGCTCGGTGTGGAATTAAAGTGAGTCATTGTGCACTGTAATAGTGAAAGACTGGGAAACAATATAAACATCCATCAACATGGGACAAGTTGAGTCATTTATGGCACTTCAATACAATGGAAAACTATGTAGCTGTAAAAAAGAATGAAAAAGTGCTCTACATAGTAATGGGAAGATTTGAATATAAAAAATACAGGACAGTATGTATAATAAAATGCTGTTTTAGTATAAATGAAAGACAAATATCTATATTCGTGGCAAGTACCTGCATAAACAAAACTCTGTAAGGGCACAGGACTTTCACAGTAGCTACCTGGGGAAAGTAGAAACTGGTCATGTGTGAGAAAATAATTAAAGGAATGCTTTATACTGTGTAGGTTTCCATAGATTCTCATTTTGAATCATTTGACTATTTAAACCATTTTAAATTAACTTCCTTTTCTACCTACACTGAAACTTAAAATCAAGTAAACAGGACAAATTTCTTCTTTAGGATGACTTTTTAAAATGCATTCTTCCAAATATTACAAAAGAAAGCCATGCCCAGCCTTCCCTGATTGCCTTTAAAAATAAAAAATTAATAAAAAAAATTGGAGCAGGTAAAAAGGATGTAAGCATACAACACACTATTTTTCCCTAGACAGCTGTTAACCTGAATATATAAATATTTGAAATGGTGAGTTGCTAATGTAAAATGAAAGATGTAACCTCAGGGGTAGAACTGAATGCACAAGGGAATGACTACAATTTAGAGAAAGAAAAATACGTAGAGTCAGACTAATGCTAAAACCTCAATTTCGTCCTCAGAGACTGTAAACAAGAAGTCTAGGTGAGTGACAAACATTATAAGATCTTCGACAATGAATGCTGGTTTAAATTCTCCACTCCATTTACGTCAATAACAGTTATATTTATGGAATGTATAGCCAGCCTCACCCAAAGGCCCTATTACCACAGAAAATAAAAGTGTGGATAAAGGGCACTCTGCCCATTGCCCCTGGTGAAAATAAATTGTTGCGGATACTATCTAGTCAAAGAATGAATGCCTAAAGGCATCTGTTAAAAGTTTTCATTTAATTCCTAAAACCTTTTGCTGTATATTTATTTTCTGTTATTTCTCAGTTGTTTTGAAAATAAGCACCTACGGTAGTAGGGGAAATAAATGCTATATTAGGTTCTCTGCCAAGGCAATATGGGCCCTTCTCCCTCAATAATAGCACAAAACAAAAAATTCAAGTACTATTGTTGCCTACATTTTCTTCTTTTTTCTTATTAAAAGAGTTTTTTTTTTTAAATGACATTGCTTTTCAATGTTGATTAAATGAGAATTAATTCAGTATTACACTAAAAAATGCAATGAACATAAATGATAAACCAGCTAACATTATTTATATTTGCTATTTAATTTAGAAATTTAATTATTAATATAAATCAATATAATATAGGCATAATGTTCCCTGATAGAAATAAACAATTTCACACTGTTAGTCACATAAAAATCTTTCATTTGAAAATGAAGTCAGGGAAAATGCACTTGGCAAGATTGGAGTCTCTCCAAATAACTCACGGAAGCACAAACATGAGTTAATAATCTGAGTATCATTTCGACTCTATGTATGTGAAGTATCAGATGTATGAAAAACTATGGTAAAAAAAAGGAGGGGAAACATGTCTCAGCAAATTATCATTATATATACATCGTTTTTAGGTTTGTTTTAAATCAATTATCTTTCCTAAAACTCTGGACCACAGTATATCATACATGACAATTTCATTTGTCTAACATCATTAAAATTTATACCCAAGCAGTTATCAGGAGTTGCAACTTTAAAAAAATTATAAAAGGCCCTGTTTAATAATTTGGGTATGCCATACTGTGACCAAAAATCAATCAATTAGTCAATCAATCAAATCAATCCAAATGTAAAAGCAAAAGTACAGTCACTAATTTTGACAATTTGCCTAAGTTACTAAGCATCAGAAAGTAGAAATTTAAAAACTCTTCAGGACTGGAAGGTTCTGAGAGGCTTTTAGTAGCAGAGGGGAGGGGACATTTTTACAACAACCCTTGACAGATGATCATTCGCACTGGATAACTGAGTGAGCACTACCAGAGATGGGGAATTAACAATGAGCAGTTTCTTGTTGACTAGTACTGATTTTTACTGAAACATTTTCCTTATTCCAGCAACTAGCCCCCATTCCTTATAGTAATTATTCCCCCAAAAAAAAAAAAAAAAAAGTCTCTTTCCCCAACATAGCAGCCTTTCAAATATTCAAATACTGTTGCCATGTTCTTTGTGGTTCCAAACCAAATACTTGGAAGCCATTCAAGTGTTTTCTCATAACATACTTTCCAGACTCTCCACCTTTTACTTTCTCTGATTCTCTTTGATACTCTTATACCGTGGTGTCCCTTTTAGAGTGTAACATCTAGAACTGCACATAAGTTTAGTCTAGCCAGCAGACAGTACACCAGGAAGTCTCTGGAAGTGAACAATGCCAAGCTTCAACTAATGCAACCTGTAACTGTATGCCTTAACAGTCATACAACTTTTTTTGTCTTTTATTAAACTTAGCATTTGGAGAAGGAAATGGCAACCCACTCCAGTGTTCTTGCCTGGAGAATCCCAGGGACGGCGGAGCTTGGTGAGCTGCCGTCTATGGGGTCGCATAGAGTCGGACACAACTGTAGCGACTTAGCAGCAGCAGCAGCACTTAGAATTATCCACAATGCTAACGCCATCATAATATTATACTTTCTGATGTCTTTTATATTATTTTAATAATCTTATGATTATATATTAATATTTGTAAAATTTTATCTGATTTCATCTTTCCAATGAATATTGATTCTGTTATCTAGTATATTCATTATACCTCAAAGTTGATATTAATTGTGATTTTTATAAACTTGGGTACTGTTTCCAAGACATTAAAAAGAATGTTAATGGGAAGACTACTGCATTATGAAACTTCACTAGAGAAAGTCTTAAAAATTGACATAAGTGCATTAATTAACCAAATTTTTTTGCATTTAGTTCACAGTCATACAATTAATTCAAATTAATTGTTATCACCAATTCTGCATTTACAACCTGTTCTAAAAGTACATGAAGAAGGGCTGCCAAATGACCAGGCTACCCTAAACCATGGAACATTGTTGAACATCAATTTCACAATCCATTTTTTTCAAAAAACAAAAGGAAATGGCATTACTTAAGAAGGACTTTTTGCTGGTGAATTTGTGCTGCCACCCAGAGATTACATTTCACATTTCTATATATCATGTACAAATTTATTTTCTCATCAAAAAAACTTCCTCATCCACACAGATAACCTTAGAATTTGGAATTCAACTATTATGGAGTGTTAAATTTTAAAAACACTACTGAAATTACTAACAGTGGTCAAGGGGAAATAAATGGTGGTCAACAGTATGATTATTCACTTCCAGTTGAATCTGGATGTTTTCTTAGAGAGATGAATTCTATTCAATTTCATCTCCAATGTAGTAATAACATAAAATAGACTAGAGAAAACAGCCTTTTAAACATTATCTTATTAATATTATCCAAAGTCATGTGTGGTATTTGTTTTAAAATGGCTTCTCTTCTGTCAGCATTTGTTAGCTTCTTGACAAATAGAGAAGAATCTAGAAACAAGATACTCCTTGGTTATGATAGTATCTAGGATGAGCAAATGAATGAACTAATGAATTAAAAAAATAGGAAGAGAAATGGAGAGAAAGGGAGGAAGGAGTGAGAATTTTGTCTACTAACACATTGATCTTGTTAAGGTATAAATGCTTTCCTTAAGTGACTTACGGTGGGAAAGCAAATTCACCAAGAAGGGCACAGAAGCAGTGGGAAAGAGGTAGACTAAAGACTTGAGACATACCACCCAAATCTTTCACACAAATTTTTGGATAGACTTGACTAACTTATTCCAAATGATTTTTTAATCTCTAGTAGGGAAAGATAATCCCCTGAAAATCCAGTCTGTGGACTAATCCAGAAACATAAGCCGGTTAAGAGACCATGTTCTGTCTACATGCAACATTTTGGAAGGTTTAATCAAAGTTGTAAGGATGATATAAATTATTTCTTCAATTATTTTAAAAATACTCTTTTCATAACAGATGAGTCTAATGTAAAACA
Organism: Bubalus kerabau; assembly: GCF_029407905.1. Taxonomy (NCBI): domain Eukaryota; kingdom Metazoa; phylum Chordata; class Mammalia; order Artiodactyla; family Bovidae; genus Bubalus; species Bubalus kerabau. Next base: position 259,470,111 of record NC_073624.1, read on the forward strand.
CTTTTTCCCCTAAGGGAAGCAAATTCATCTATTGAGATGAATAGATTTCTAGAAAAAACTAATTGAGTTGATGTAACCTTATAAGAAAACATTAATTATAATACAAGTAGATTATGTAGAGATTAACTGATCTAAAATGCTATATCTTGTATCAGTGAAGATGAACTTGGTTTCACAAAGCAACTCTGGTCATCATTAAAATTTCAGGTTAAATAGGGCAATCCAAAACTTTTAAAGAATATTCTTAATTTTTGGAAAGTAGTTTGTTCTATAAGATTTTTCATTAATGTACATTCTTTTCTTGGATCTTTTCCCCTGACATTAAGAAAATCACTTGGGTTTTTTTTTAACTTGTACTGTTTTGCCAACTACAAATTTGAAAGATAATATTATTTTTCTTCCTCTCTCTTATTAAAGATTACAAGCATTAAAAATTCCTATTTATGCTTTGTGCCACCTTGGATAAAGTGTGTAAGATGTTATTTGTGTAACAGATAAAGGGTGATTCTTCCTGGCTTACCTTTCTCCCGACATCATCTTAGCATGAGATTTTGTTGGTCCAAGGATGACTGGGGAGAGGAGAGATGCATTGGTACATTGAGCCACACTGACTAAGTTCTTTGGATCCTCGAAGCTGGAAAAACTGCCTTTTCGATGCTATGAGCAACTTGATGTCCTCCAAGATGTGAAATCATGTGCCACTTTTTCCTTTGTCCTTAGAAAAATACCACAATGAGTCCCTTTGTTATATAGACATAAAACACCAATGTTTAAGAAGCTGTGACTCCTAAGAGCTAAATTGTTCATTGAAATCATGGAAAAGGCTGAGTTCAACTTCTGCAGGCTTTTTCCTATAAAGAAAAACTCTTTTTCATATCTGTTTTCATTGCAGCATACTTCCAAACTGTTGCTTTCCTTGTGGGTGAGGATGTGTGATAAATCTAATTATTGCTCACAGAATAACAGGAACTAAGATTTAGAACTACCGAAAAGATATCTGACATTATACTAGTTTCAAGGATAGAAAAGTAAACTAGGGTCGGAATCTCTGAGGATGGAGCCTGCACATGTATATTTTAGAAACCTCCATGCATCTTCTGAAGCACAGAAAAAAGCCTTCTACAATGGATTGTAGGTAACCCTCTCATGGTCTAATCTACCGTTAAAAAAACCCAGATTTTGAAAATAATCTGCTATTGGGCTTTTATGCTCTGATGTGACTGGAACAAAGACATACGGGAATGTTCTAAGACTGAAGGTTTTCTAAAAAGAAGTGGAAGTGAGAAGATCCAAGGACAAGACTTGAAAGAGCACGTGTGAGACTGGGATGGTAAAAATTTCTCAGCTCACACTGGGCCTCTTAGTTCAGAGTACAGGAACATCAAGTCATACTAGATTGTTCGCCTGGGATAAGCTCAACTTCACTCATGGAAACAGACCAGAAGTCAGACTATAAAGCACAAGGGAATGGCAGGTGCCAAGGAAATACAGGCAGAGCCCTGACAGCTTCACCTACACTCAGGAACTAGGTTATTTGTGCATGAATTATGCACAAAATTGCACAAAGACTCTGACTTTTCCATCTATTTCTTATTTTGTGTGTGTGTTGTTGAAGTTTGCTAAATTTGGGTCCACACTGAAGTACAAAGATCACTCCATTTAAGATACCACAATTCGTCACTAGTTCAAAACATCCTCTGCCTCTGGGATAAGCAGAGCAGAAAGGTTTTATCATCTGGCATTCTTGACATCTGACTTCTTATCCCTCAGCAGCTCAAGATGACATCTAAATGTTAGCACATGCTCTAGGCCCTGACAGAGACAAACACGTAGCAACAACGATTGCTACTACCATGTTCAGATTCACATGGATAATAGATGGGACTTTGCAGGTTGCCTCACAGTCAGTGATGAGGCTGTATTTCATGTAAGTGAAAAGCGTGTCATCATAATATGAGCGACTGTATGAGTTTCAGAATAATATGAGTTTCTGTATGAAACTCAGAAAACTACCATGCTGCAATGAAATACGCACAGGATTTACAATATTTAATGACTTCTGTGCCATATAATTGGAGAAGGCAATGGCACCCCACTCCAGTACTCTTGCCTGGAAAATCCCATGGGCGGAGGAGCCTGGTAAGCCACAGTCCATGGGGTCCCTAAGAGTTGGATACGACTGAGCGACTTCACTTTCATGCATTGAAGAAGGAAATGGCAACCCACTCCAGTGTTCTTGCCTGCAGAATCCCAGGGACGGGGGAGCCTGGTGGGCTGCCGTCTATGGGGTCGCACAGAGTCGGACACGACTGAAGCGACTTAGCAGCAGCAGTGCCATATACTGCACAAGGACCTTTGGACTCTTTTTTTTGGCTGAAAGATCTCATTGCTGAACGTGCTGATACAGGGAACTTTCCCATGGCTACAGGAAGATTCTAACATTTCATACAGATTTATATATAAGATTCCTATTACTGGATAAAAAGGGAAAAGTCACCTGTTAATCTTATTGCCAAATTCCTTCCAAAGGAGTTGTACGTTTTTACACCCTCTTCCCCCAGAAATGTAAGAACATGCCTGCTTCCACAAACTTGCCAACAAAAGTATATCACCAAACTTTTGGGTGATGATAATGTGATAGATGAGAAACACACCTTGGTGAAATTCTGACCTAACTTTAACTTGATATGAGCAAGGTTGAGTACCTTCTCATGAGTCCAGGGATCACGTACACTCTACTTTTCTGTGTTGTATATGTTTATATCTTTTGCTCACTTTTCTATTGAGTTCTAGTTTTTTTCTTCTAAATTCCTATGATTTGCGAAACTCCTGAAGTTAGCTTATAGACTTAATATAAGTCCAAGAAAAAAATGCCAACAGTTTTTTTTTTTTTTTTCTGAAATAGACAAGAAGTGCTAGGTTGTGGGTTTTTGGATGCTTCTTGCTTGTTTATTTTTCTCTAAAAACTTGAGAAACAACTTGGGTTTGCTTTATATATATATATAAAACAACTTAGAAGATTTGAATATTTCTTGTTAACTTTTATCTAGGTACCATATTTTATCTTTATGTTACTATTGTAAATGAGGTCTTGGCTTCAATTATATTTTCTAACTCATTTTTGTGTCTATTAAAGAAATTTTTGTATATTTTAACTTCATATCTTGTTACCCTTCTGATCTTTGTTTGTAGTCAATTTTAACAGATTTTCTTGGAATTTTCCAGTTAGAGACTGCCTTTTTCTTTCCTATTTTTATCATTTTAATTTCTTCTCTTATTTAATTGTGCTAGCTAACACTGCCAATACAATTTTAAACATCAGTGCTAAAAACAAGTATCATTGTCTTATTCCTGACTTCACTGAAAAAGACTCTGACTCTTCCTTTCCTGTGTAAAATGTTGTTGGAGGAGGATGACACAATTATGCACATAGGTGCATATATGTATTTCTACATTTAGATAGATAGATATAGCTAATCTACCAGAACCATCTTAAGGTTTTTTTATTAAATCAGAAATGGAGGCCGAATTTAGTCACATGCCTTTTTAGCACCTATCTGTTCTGTTCTGTTCTGTTCAGTCGCTCAGTCATGTCTGACTCTTTGCGACCCCATGAACCACAGCACGCCAGGCCTCCCTGTCCATCACCAACTCCCAGAGTCCACCCAAACACATGTCCACTGAGTGGGTGATGCCATCCAACTATCTCATCCTCGGTTGTCCCCTTCTCCTCCTGCCCCTAATCTTTCCCAGCATCAAGGTCTTTTCCAATGAGTCAACTCTTTGCATCAGGTGGCCAAAGTATTGGAGTTTCAGCTTCAATATCAGTCCTTCCAATGAACACCCAGGACTGATCTCCTTTAGGATGGACTGGTTGGATCTCCTTGAAGTCCAAGGGACTCTCAAGAGTCTTCTCCAACACCACAGTTCAAAAGCATCAATTCTTCGGTGCTCAGCTTTCTTCACAGTCCAACTCTCACATCCATACATGACCACTGGAAAAACCATAGCCTTGACTAGATGGACCTTTGTTGATAAAGTAATGTCTCTGCTTTTTAATATTATGTCTAGGCTGGTCATAACTTTCCTTCCAAGGAGTAAGCTTCTTTTAATTTCATGGCTGCAGTCACCATCTGCAGTGATTTTAGAGCCCCAAAAAATTAAGTCTGCCACTCTTTTCACCGTTTCTCCATCTATTTCCCATGAAGTGATGGGACTGGATTCCATATGTTAGTTTTTTGAATGTTGAGCTTTAAGCCAACTTTTTCACTCTACTCTTCACTTCTATTTATTACTAAGGAAGCACTAGTAATTACTTTACTCCTAGTTGTTACTAAGGAAGCGCTGTTGAAGTTACACTACTTTCTACCATCTGACCTCTTTTTTCTCTCAGTTTTTTCTCACTTATTCTATTCTTGCATTATCAAAGCATATAACATATACTATTATATCATCCTTATCATTTTGCATGTTTTAAAATTTTCTTGGTACTATATTTATATCTATGTGTTGCTTACTACTGGCCCTTCTGCCCCTGCTTCCTGATGATTAAAAGTGCATCTTCAAGTTCTTAGTCATTCTACACTTTTTATCTGAAACTTCAACATGTGCGATATATAGAGAGATATAGATATATATCACTCTCATATATTCCTTGGGAGAAGGCAATGGCACCCCACTCCAGTACTCTTGCCTGGAAAATCCCATGGACAGAGGAGCCTGGTAGGCTGCAGTCCACGGGGTCTCGAAGAGCCAGACACGGCTGAATGACTTCACTTTCACTTTTTACTTTCATGCATTGGAGAAGGAAATGGCAACCCACTCCAGCATTCTTGCCTGGAGAATCCCGGGGACGGGGGAGCTTGGTGGGCTGCCGTCTATGGGGTCACACAGAGTCGGACACGACTGAAGCTACTTAGCAGCGGCAGCAGCAGCATATATTCCTTAGCTCACACTTTCTTGAGTATTGAGCTCTGCAATGTTCTGTAGCTGTTGACTACAACTATTGAGAAGTCTGGTACAACCTGATTTTTCCTCTCATAAATAACTCAGACTTCTTGTCTAGTTAAGCAGAGGATTCTTTTATATTCCCAAAAGTCTAGTAATTTTATTATTCTATTACTTTAAGTCTTAATATTAACCATTGTGGATTAATTTTCTGAGGTATATAACATGCAGTCTCAATACATAAATTCAAATCTTACATGATATAAGGATGTTTCCTTGAATTATAATTTTAAACATTTGCTATGTTACATTAATTTATTTTCCTTCTTCAAGAATTAGATGTTTATGGATCTCCCTTGTCTTCAATACTTATCATTTTCCCCTCTAGTCAGTCTTTTATTTTTCATTTATGTTTTCTTTTTTCTCATTTTCTCTGCCATACTTTTACCATGTTTCCATAGTGTCTCTTGTGCTTTTCATAATTTAGTCTGCATTTCTGAAATAAATGTATTCTTTTTCTTCAGTTTCTTTCCTGAAGGCTATTAAATCCCATTTTCATTTCCTATTGTCTGACCATCTTTTCTCTGAGTTCCTTTATTTCTATTTCATGATTTTTAAACAGTTGTATTATGTGTGTGTGTGTGTATATATATATATATATACACATACATATATATGCATATATCTTTCCTTTCTAAGAACATTATTTGCACTTTTCTTCTGATTTTGGTGGTGTATTCCTTGTGAGTTTTCTTCTATTGCCAAACTCACTTCTCTCTTTCCTTATGTATGTGGATGTAGCATTTTTACTTTTTTTATTCATCATTGAATGAGTTTCTTTTTCTTGGTTTACCTATTATCAGGAAACCCTGGTCGATGGGAGAATAACGGAGAGGTAAGAATATGGGAGAGGTAAGAATGCTTCCCAGTTTCTTAGATCAAAGAATGTGCCTCGATCTTAAAGAAAGACGGTGCTTTCTTTATTATCTTCCACTGCATCTTTCCACAATTGTTCTCACTGCTTCCCCCACCCCTGATGCCTGGTCCTACTTGTTTTCAGGCCTAGCCTCAGCAGTTTTCACTCAGATAGCGGTCCCCTTCTTCTGAAGGGTGAATATTTGCTGATATTTTGTGTGTGTTCTGCTTCTGCTAGAAAAATCTTACTCCAAGTTCTTCCCCACAGTTCCTACCATTCTGCAGCACCTTTTGGTGTCCCATCCTATTCTGGTTTCATACGTTCTTTCCTCAACATATATTTTATCTCAAGTTTGTGGAGTGGGCTGTGGGGAGGAGTATTTTTTGTTGTAATCACTTGCTGCTTCAATTGGAAACCAGAATTCCTCTAGTAAAAATTCCTGAAGTTGTTATCTCTGCTGCTCTTACCTTGTGTTATCCAGGAGCCTTTAGTAAATTTTGATAAAACTAACATCCAGGACTCTGGAAAAATATGGAAAACTAAGAAGCATCTATGCTCATGTACAGCATCAAATAGAAGGTTCAGAGCAGCTTTTCCAATCAATCTAAGGATGGTCAGCCATCCCAGACTAGAGAAAGCATTCTGAGTAGAGGAAGGCTAAAGTCAGAGTATAGATGCAGTGTGGAAACAGCCAAAATAATATATGATATGCTATTTATGAAACTAGTAGGCACATTCAGGAAACCCGACAAGTTCTTGTGGAGGAGAATAATAGTAATAGAAGCAATAACACCTAACATAGAGTGCTTTCTGCATGCCACTATTCTAAGTGGCAATTATCATGTATCAACTCATTTATCTCGCACAGCACTGTGAGATGGTTACTGCTCTTACCATGTTTTACAGATAAGAACACTGAGGCACAGAACATATGAGCAATTTACCAAAGGTCACACAGCTAGTGAATGATGGAGCTGAAATTCAAACTCATTCTGCTCCAATGCCATGCTCTTGATTAGCATGTGATCTATATCTATCAATCTTTTTGAAAAAATAAAAAAGACACCTTCAGAAAAGCTGATTTTGGGGAGGGGGGGGTCTTAAATATAGGACTCGACTTCCTTCAGTTTCTTAGGACATATGCCCAAGAACAGATCAGTCGCTCAGTCATGTCCGACTCTTTGCGACCCCATGAATCACAGCATGCCAGGCCTCCCTGTCCATCACCAACTCCCGGAGTTCACTCAGACTCACGTCCATCGAGTCAGTGATGCCATCCAGCCATCTCATCCTCTGTCGTCCCCTTCTCCTCTTGCCCCCAATCCCTCCTAGCATCAGAGTCTTTTCCAATGAGTCAACTCTTCGCATGAGGTGGCCAAAGTACTGGAGTTTCAGCTTTAGCATCATTCCTTCCAAAGAAATCCCAGGGCTGATCTCCTTTAGAATGGACTGGTTGGATCTCCTTGCAGTCCAAGGGACTCTCAAGAGTCTTCTCCAACACCACAGTTCAAAAGCATCAATTCTTTGGCGCTCAGCCTTCTTCACAGTCCAACTCTCACATCCATACATGACTACTGAAAAAGCCATAGCCTTGACTAGATGGACCTTTGTTGCCAAAGTAATGTCTCTGCTTTTGAATATGCTATCTAGGTTGGTCATAACTTTCCTTCCAAGGAGTAAGCGTCTTTTAATATCATGGTTGCAGTCACCATCTGCAGTGATTTTGGAGCCCCCAAAAATAAAGTCTGACACTGTTTCCACTGTTTCCCCATCTATTTCCCATGAAGTGATGGGGCCAGATGCCATGATCTTCATTTTCTGAATGTTGAGCTTTAAGCCAACTTTTTCACTCTCCTCTTTCACTTTCATCAAGAGGCTTTTGAGTTCCTCTTCACTTTCTGCCATAAGGGTGGTGTCATCTGCATATATGAGGTGATTGATATTTCTCCTGGCAATCTTGATTCCAGCTTGTGCTTCATCCAGCCCAGCATTTCTCATGATGTACTCTGCATATAAGTTAAATAAACAGGGTGACAATATACAGCCTTGACGTACTCCTTTTCCTATTTGGAACCAGTCTGTTGTTCCATGTCCAGTTCTAACTGTTGCTTCCTGACCTGCATACAAATTCTCAAGAGGCAGATCAGGTGGTCTGGTATTCCCATCTCTTTCAGAATTTTCCACAGTTTATTGTGATCCACACAGTCAAAGGCTTTGGCATAGTCAATAAAGCAGAAATAGATGTTTTTCTGGAAGTCTCTTGCTTTTCCCATGATCCAGCAGATGTTGGCAATTTGCTCTCTGGTTCCTTTGCCTTTTCTAAAACCAGCTTGAACATCAGCCACCATAATTTGAACAGTAATGTTTAACGTTACTACATATAAGCCAGAAGATGGTAAACAGGTCAAGGAAATTCTGCTTTCCACATATATGTTAAGAACAAATACCACTTTGGTACTTTAGAAACCAGTGGGTAAAATTTCACATCTGCAAAATAGTCATTTAAGTTAGAAAAATGGCTTACTTCAAGAAGGCAATGATTTGATGTGCTCCACATTTTAAAAAGAAAATGCAATTAATTTTATTTCATTTTAAAATCAAGTTAAGGTTAAAATAAAGCTTCAAATTAAAAACCATACCTGCTCTGTTTGCTAAAATGATAACTTTTCTTTGTGTTCTGTGTGTGGCATATAATCTTGCTTGCTTGATAATGGTCCTACGACTGAAAAAAGAGAATTTTTAAACAACCATCAGTATTAGTGTCACGATTATTGGAGAATATAGACAATACATAGACAATCTGTGTTCTTAATCCCAAACGAAGTCTGTCTTTCTGAATTTAAAAAAATGTATATTTTCAAGAAAACTGATTTCCCTGAAATATATTTCTCAGAGATGTCTAAAAATGATTATTCTGATTCATATAATAAACTGCTCAAAACATTTTTTTAAGAATGCTCACAATCTCCAAATTTTGTTGAAATGGTTTTCTTAATGGTTTTCAAAAAATTATTAAGAAAATGAATAAGCAAACCAATGACTAGGAACAAAAATATTTATAATACATATATCTGAAAAGGACTTGGGGTATATAAAAAGTCTTATAAATAAACAATAAAAAGATAAGTAATCTATTATAATAAAAAATGTGAAAAAGATTTTAAACACTTCACAGAAGAAAATGCGCAATGGGTCACTAAAATAGTTTTTGTAAGTGCACAACATTATGAATTTTTAGGGAAAAAGTATAAAATCCTGCCCGTTGGGACAAAATAGGTATACCTTGAGGGTATTTTGTTAAGTTAAATGAGTTAGAGAGAGACAAATAGCATATGATTTAATTCATATGTGGAATTTTTAAAAAGACAATACAAACAAGCAAACAAAAGAAATGAAACCCATAGATACAGAGAGCAGATTGGTGGTCACCAGAAAGGAATGGGTTGGGAATAGACAGAATGAGAGAAGAGGTCATTTGCATGGTGATGGATGGTAACTAGACCTTTGGTGGTGATCAAATATAATGCTGTACACCTGAAACATATAACATTACATTCTAATTTTATGTCAGTTTTTTTTAAAGGCAATGCAAAATGGATAATAATAAATTAATTAAATAAATTATGTTGTATTTATACAATGGAACACTAATATAGCAACAAAAAAGGAATGATTTCTGAAACACACAACATGGATGAATCTTAAAAACATTACATTGAGAAAATGAAACAAAATGCATAAGAATATTACTGTATGATTTCTTTTATCTGAAGTCTAAGAATAGGTGATATATGGTTAGGTGATATCTATCTAATAGGTGATATCTATCTAAAAGATATCAGAAAGTGATCCCCTCTTAAGGGTTCAGTTCAGTTCAGTTCAGTTCAGTCGCTCAGTCATGTCCGACTCTTTGCGACCCCATGAATCACAGCACTCCAGGCCTCCCTGTTCATCACCAACTCCCGGAGTTCACTCAAACTCACATCCATCGAGTCAGTTATGCCATCCAGCCATCTCATCGATGCTCTGTCATCCCCTTCTCCTCTTGTCCCCAATCCCTCCCAGCATCTGAGTCTTTTCCAATGAGTCAACTCTTCGCATGAGGTGGCCAAAGTACTGGAGTTTCAGCTTTAGCATCATTCCTTCCAAAGAACACCCAGGACCGATCTCCTTTAGAATGGACTCTCAAGAGTCTTCTCCAACACCACAGTTCGAAAGCATCAGTGCTCAGCTTTCTTCACAGTCCAACTCTCATATCTATACATGACCACTGGAAAAACCATAGCCTTGACTAGACGGACCTTTGTTGGCAAAGTAATGTCTCTGCTTTTCAATATGCTATCTAAGTTGGTCATAACTTTCCTTCCAAGGAGTAAGCGTCTTTTAATATCATGGCTGCAATCACCATCTGCAGTGATTTTGGAGCCCCCAAAAATAAAGTCTGACACTGTTTCCACTGTTTCCCCATCTATTTCCCATGAAGTGATGGGATCAGATGCCATGATCTTCATTTTCTGAATGTTGAGCTTTAAGCCAACTTTTTCACTCTCCTCTTTCACTTTCATCAAGAGGCTTTTGAGTTCCTCTTCACTTTCTGCCATAAGGGTGGTGTCATCTGCATTTCTGAGGTGATTGATATTTCTCCCAGCATTCTTGATTCCAGCTTGTGCTTCTTCCAGCCCAGCGTTTCTCATGATGTACTCTACATAGAAGTTAAATAAGCAGAGTGACAACATACAGCCTTGACGAACTCCTTTTCCTATTTGGAACCAGTCTGTTGTTCCATGTCCAGTTCTAACTGTTGTTTCCTGACCTGCATATAGGTTTCTCAAGAGGCAGGTCAGGTGGTCTGGTATTCCCATCTCTTTCAGAATTTTCCACAGTTTATTGTGATCCACACAGCCAAAGGCTTTGGCATAGTCAATAAGGCAGAAATAGATGTTTTTCTGGAACTCTTTTGCTTTTTCCATGATCCAGCAGAGGTTGGCAATTTGGTCTCTGATTCCTCTGCCTTTTCCAAAACCAGATTGAGCATCTGGAAGTTCAGAGTTCACATATTGCTGAAGCCTGGCTTGAAGAATTTTGAGCATTACTTTACTAGCATGTGAGATGAGTGCAATTGTGCAGTAGTTTGAGCATTCTTTGGCATTGCCCTTCTTTGGGATTGCAATGAAAACTGACCTTTTGCAGTCCTGTGGCCACTGCTGAGTTTTCCAAATTTGCTGGCATATTGAGTCCAGCACTTTCACAGCATCGTCTTTCAGGATTTGAAATAGCTCAACTGGAATTCCATCACCTCCACTAGCTTTGTTCGTAGTGATGCTTTCTAAGGCCCACTTAACTTCACATTCCAGGATGTCTGGCTCTAGGTGAGTGATCACACCATCATGATTATCTTGGTCTTGAAGATCTTTTTTGTACAGTTCTTCTGTGTATTCTTGCCACCTCTTCTTAATATCTTCTGCTTCTGTTAGGTCCATACCATTTCTGTCCTTTATCGAGCCCATCTTAAGGGTTGGGAGTGACTAAAAGGGAGCATAGAAAACTTTTTGATTATGGTGGTGCTTATACACATGAACCTATATATCAAACTCATCAAACTGAACACTTAAAATATGTGTATTTTATTGTGTGAGAAACGTGTGTGCATGGTAAGTCACTTCAGTCATGTCTGACTCTGTGCAACCTTATGGACTGTAGCCCACCAGGCTCCTCTGACCAGGGGATTCTCCAGGCAAGAATACTGGAGTGGGTTACCATTCTCCAGGGGATATTCCCAACCAAGGGATAGAACCCACATCTCTTACATCTCCTGCATTTGCAGGTGGGTTCTTTACCACACGTGCACTACCTGGGAAGCCCATTGTATGAGAAATATACCTCAATAAATACAAAGGGAAAAATAACAATGGTCATTTTTCACTTATTTATTCAAAGACATTTCTTGAGTAAAGTTAGTATACTTACATATTTCGTTTAAAATTTGGACTTATGCCCTCAATCTTTCTCAGCATCAGGGTCTTTTCCAATGAATCAGCTCGTCACATCAGGCGGCCAAAGTATTACAGCTTCAGCTTCAGCATCACTAATTCTAATGAATATTCAGGGTTTACTTCCTGGTTTGATCTTGAAGTCCAAGGGACTCTCAAGAGTCTTCTTCAGTACCACAGTTCGAAATCATCAGTTCTTCAGCTCTCAGTCTTACTTATGGTCCAACTCTCACATTTGTACTGACTATCCTTATAAAAAGAATACCAGAAACTAAGTCTGGAGTGAGGCCTAAGTCACCCCACTTAACTGAGGAGTCAGTTCAGTTCAGTCACTCAGTCATGTCCAAAAACTCTTTGCGACCCCAGGGACTGCAGCACGCCAGGCTTCCCCATCCATCACCAACTCCTGGAGTTTGCTCAAACTCATGTCCATCAAGTCAGTGATGCCATCCAACCATCTCATCTTCTGTCATCCACTTCACTTCCTGCCTTCAATCTTTCCCAGCATCAGGGTCTTTTCCAATGAATCAGTTCTTCGCACCAGGTAGCCAAAGTATTAGACTACCAGCTTCAGCATCAGTCTTCCAGTGAATATTCAGGACTGATTTCCTTTAGGATTGACTGGTTGGATCTCCTTGCAGTCCAAGGGACTCTCAAGAGTCTTCTTCAACACCAGAGTTCAAAAGCACCAATTCTTCAGTGTTCAGCTTTCTTTATGGTCCATTTCTCACATCCATACATGACTCTTAAGAGTCTTCTCCAAGGAGGAGTTGGTTAGATTTACATAATAATAGTAACATAATAACAATTACATGGCATTCCCTACACACCAGGAGCTCTTCTAAGCAGTTTGTGTTATTAACTCTTAATTCTTAGAGGAGACAAAAATACATATGGAATAAGTCACTTTCACTTATTCAATTGCTAAATATCTCCAAAATGGCAGAGGCTGATCCTAAGCAGCTCTAGAATCCCTTTTAACCACAACATTATTTGGCCTCTTGTGGCTATTCACCAACTTACCAAGATAGAACGTAGTTTGAAAATGGAGGACTGATGTCTATTTTAAAGGAAGAAACCCTACTCCCAGTGGGTGACCTGCTTCTATTAACAGTGACTTGTTTAAACCTGGTAAGAAGCACTAAAGTAGCTCCTCAGTGAAGTAATGAGAGTCACTTAGTAGTCCTTAAGTGATGCTCTAGATATAAAGTGGAAAGCGCAGGCCATTCTTGGAACTAACTGGATATCATTGGTGAGAGGGAGACCCTTCACCCATGAAGCGTAGGATAAGTATAAACCAAGAACCAAGCTCAGAACCATGCAGTAGTGGCCCCTCAACCACATGCCCATGCATCCAGGAGAAAACCTCCCACTCATCTTACCTCACCTTACACTGTTTAACAGCATCTAATGATTTTCAAGGGTTTCCCTGGTGGCTCAGTGATAAAGAATCTGCCTGCCTAGCAGCAGACACAGGTTTGATCCCTATGTTGGGAAGAACCCCTGGAGAAGGAAATGGCAACCCACTCCAGTATTCTTGCCTGGGAAATTCCATGGACAGAGGAGCCTGGCGGGCTACAGTCCATGACGATGCAAAATAGTCGGGCACAACTAAGCAACTAAACAACAACAATGATTCTCAAAACAGCTTCACTCCTATTGTGAGCTTACAGCAACCTGGTAAGGGAGGTAGGCCTTTACCATCCTCATTTCACAGGTTATGAGGCTCAAGTTCCAAGCCATTAAGCAATCATGTAAGGTACATTGGAGAAGGAAATGGCAACCCACTCCAGTTTTCTTGCCTGGAGAATCCCAGGGACAGAGGAATCTAGTGGGCTGCCGTCTATGGGGTCGCAGAGAGTTGGACACGACTGAAGTGACTTAGCAGCAGCAAGGTCACATGAAAAGGTAGATGGTGAGAAGGGATGAGGACCAGAGTTTCTGTACCAAGATTCACGTTCTCATAGTACCTCACCAACATAGACACGTGAGAGACCATCCAAATACTTTCAAATAATAGAGCAATGAAACAAATAACTTGAACAGGCTTTCCTGGTTAGGTCTAAGATCAGCAGTCAGATATCCAGGAATGCCAGCTAAGTATATAGCAGCTCATGACTTCTGATTTCTTGTTCAGTAGAGAGATTATAAATTCATTTTGTTTTATGTATATTTGCTTTTGAAGTCATCCATTCAGTCAGTAATAACTGGTATTAGGAGAGGGAGTGCCATGTTTGTTAACCAAACATATGCCTATGTTTTCATTGGGGCAAAAGAGAGGCTTATATGGGTTAAAACTAGCTGAACTTCCATTACAAATACATTTCAGTAGATTAAAATAAGATCACCTAGACCCACACAAATAATCCACCAATGTGATCTTAAATGTGATTCTATTAATAGTCTATTTGTAGAAAAACTTATTTTTAAAATGTATTAAATAACTCTTTTATTTTAGATTATGAACAAACACATTTAAATTTCTCAAGAAATATATTACTTTTTAGGAGATAATGTATTTATTTTTTAAGTCAAATTACATTTGACCAAAGCTTATGGATTTAATAATTTACTTCAAGATATATAGAAATATACCCCTAACATAGTTTCTTTATATATGATTAAACTTTCTAAAATTCTCATTCATTAATTTATTTATTTACTCAAAAACAGTTACTAAGTGCCTACTATGAACCATTCTGGACACAAGAGATACAACAGTGAAAAACAAGCAAATTTTAAAAATCTTTGTCCTCATGGAGATAGCATTGGGAGAGGAAGCAAAGCAACCAATCAAATGCAAGAAGGTAAAATGTATATTATAATAGATGGTGATAAATTCTAAGAAAAATAGTGAAGGAGGGAAGCCAGAGAGAGGAACCTGCAGTTTAAAAAGGGTGACAAAGGCATCCTGGCTTGACTGGGACTGCTGCTGCTGCTGCTAAGTTGCTTCAGTCGTGTCCGACTCTCTGCGACCCCATAGACGGCAGCCCACCAGGCTTCCCCGTCCCTGGGATTCTGCAGCCAAGAACACTGGAGTGGGTTGCCATTTCCTTCTCCAATGCATGAAAGTGAAAAGTGAAAGTGAAGTCGCTCAGTCGTGTCCGACTCTTAGCGACCCCACGGACTGCAGCCCACCAGGCTCCTCCATCCATGGGATTTTCCAGGCAAGAGTACTGGAGTGGGTTGTCATTGCCTTCTCCGTGACTGGGACTGAGGACGTATTAAAACTAGAAGTCCCACCTCTGAAACATGTTCAGGGAAAATATGTCACTCTAAGTCTAGACTGAGTAGCTAGAAGAAGTATACTGTGAAAATATTTGAGTAAAAAGAATATTCCAGATAGAGGAAACAGCAAGTGCAAAGACTGAGGTGGGAACATGCCTCACTTATTTAAGCAAGTGAGGACCAGTGTGGTGGGAGCTGGTGTGAGCAAGATGGGAGAGAAATGAAAAATGACCAGAAAAATTGACCACTAGCCCTACGGTCAGATGAAAATATGACCCAGTGAGGTGCTTCAGGGAAAAGCTCAGTGTCCTCAGCAGAAGAAAGGAATATCAACAGCACCGCTGCTCCTTACCAGGAAGAGACCTGCCCTGGATGCTAACTGCTCCCAGTTCTGACTTCAGTACTTCGGAGAAATCAAGAAGCAAAAGGGGATGAGAAAAGATTCTGGGGAAGGGAACAGACAGAAGTGAGCCTAGCCATAAGGAAAAGATCCCTCCCCAAAATTAATCTTCCTCAAGGAAATTTGAGGTTAAATCCTTGGATGTGCCTGAGTATTTATCCCATCTCTCCCTTTCTTCCTCTCTAATCCTGTTCAGCAAGGCTCCTTCTGTTTGTTGACAACTCAGGGTTTTAAAGTTAGTACTACCACCAGGCATTCCTGCTAATGGAAGAAGTCCAAATTCTATTTGGCCACGAATACAATTACACCCACAGAAGTATATTTTTGCTCCCAGCTTCAGTCTTCTTTTTGCCAGGTAGATAATTTATACAGAGCTAGAAAAAGATTGCTTGGGGGCAAATGACACAATACACTTGCCACAGACACAGCCTCCGTTTCTGAGACAGAGACATTAAGCAGTTCACTTCACTTTTCAACTCCCATTTCAGCATCCTTTTTAATTTAAATGGAGACGATATTTCTCTACCATCTACTAGCACCAGAAGGATGTCATGAGGATACTTTTAAAATGCTTTCAACTACCCAAGATGAAAGATACTTTATGAGCATTATGTGATGCTGTCGCTGAATCTTCATTCTCACTAGCCCTATTTATGTGTCTCTCTTTTTTATTTTCAACAAACATAATCATGCAGTACACCCATTGTCTGCATACTTGGCAAATTTGCTAACTAGGCATTCGTGTGCTCCTTCAGGTGTTTCATCCATATTTATTGATATTCATCAAATAAGCAGGAGTAGTGATGTAGCCTGTTTGCTTTTTTTATTTTCTTCTGCTCTAGTTGAAGACGAATTAAATTGTCTCTCAGATGTTATCAGCAGCTGTCAAAAAGCATACCTTACTCAAAGACTTATTTTGGATTCAGAAAGCACAAAATCATGCAATACATTCACTCCAGCAGCAAACTCAATAGTTATTTATAACTGTTTATTGAGAGGCAACTTTGAGTCAATCACCAAATTTTTAAGACTGTATCTGGGAGAATTCCCAGGAATGGGTAAACCACCATGTGACATATATGATTTCAAAGACGCCCAACAGTAGTAATCTGAATGCATATTCATTACATTCTCCTGAATGTATTTTCCTAAATGAAAGTGAAAGTCGTTCAGTCGTATCCGACTGTTTGTGATCCTATGGACTATACAGTCCATGGAATTCTCCAGGCCATAATACCAGAGTGGGTAGCCTTTCCCTTCTCTAGGGATCTTCCCAACGCAGGTATCAAACCCAGGTCTCCCATACTGCAGGCAGATTCTTTACCAGCTGAGCCACCAGGGAAGCCCAAGAATATTGGAGTGGGTAGCCTAACCCTTCTTCAGCAGATCTTCCTGACCCAGGGATTGAATCAGGGTCTCCTGCGTTGCAGGCAGATTCTTTACCAACTGAGCTATCAGGGAAGCCCAGACAGATGGCTCTAAACAACATGAGAGGACCCATTAATGGTCTCCAGGCCCTGAGTGGAGGCTTCACAGGTATTTTGAGCTACAAACACCCTCATAAGAGATGGGAATTTAGGTTTGGGGGAGTGGGAAATAAGAGGATGAGAGAATAAGCATAAGAAACACACTCGAAGGAGATTAAACTGGGTATGTGAGATCCCTGCCTTATAGAAAAATGAACAAAAATGAAAATACTGTATTTAAAGGGTATTTTTTAAAGTATTTGAAATCATTCAATTTCTAGAAATTGACAATTGATAACTTATAAGAGTTCATAATCCAGCAAATGTGTATCCTTTAAAAATTGATCATGTGTGATTAACATGTTTGACTCTTTTGTTTTCTTTGTGTTTTTTTTCTCTTTCTTAAAAAACAGAGAGAAGAGTAAAATATTTTACTAGAAAACATACACACACACATGGAAAATAAACAAAAAGTTTAAGTTCCTGTACTTCATTCTTAAACTTGAGATTGTTGACATTTCATTTAACCCTCATATATATTGATTTTGTAATCTGTAAAATGGTAATAGCATCGCCACCCTTCTCTTTTCACAGGCTACTCTATTATGTGAGATAATATATACAAAAATACTGAAAAATATGTCACTATTCAAATATTAGATGAAAATCATTATTATTTTTTTAGTTTTAATCTATTAAGTTTATTCTTCCTTCTGTCCATCACAGATTACCCTGAATGAATGTGCAAAAAAAAAAAAAACCTTTCACATTTGCTTATGTAGTGATCGTTGCACTCTGCCACTTCCATAGGAGAATATGTTTATCTTTACCCAGCCTCTGGCAAGCATATCACTCCACCCTGTGTAGCCAAAGGGAAAGAATAGTCCTGAATAAAAAATAAGGTTCAATCATTCAACAGACATACACTCCTTCTGTTTCAGTCATCTATTTGTCATGATGAGAAACCACACAACTATACTTGCATAGGAAGTACAAAAACAAAATAAAGAATGGGGGAAGAAAAACCTGAGCAATCATCACATATTTTTCCTTTGAGGGAACATTCCTCAGTCTGTGTTTCAAGAAGGTATTTTTGTTACGGATTTTTTTGTAGATTTCCCAATATGTAACCTTATAATGATGTAACCTGCATCTCTATAAATTATATAGCATGTGTCAGAATCAAATGCTCTTAAAATATTATAAAAGGTTGCTAAATATATTTTGCACATTCCTTCCTAACTCTATGTTATACAGTAATTGATACACAGCCCACAAAACATCTAAAAATACTTTTACAGCAAAATAAATGCCTGCAATTTCTTTCTACTCTATGGTAAATGTGGACCACAAAAACCAATGTAGAAATTCAAAAGTACAATTCAGGAAGTGAAGGAAAGGAAAGACAAAATAGCAGTCTCCACAACTCAGCATTTACTTCATCTCTGCCTAAGTACCAATCCAAGCATAGTTGAAAGAGTTAGAGTCCATTAGAATCATGCCCTTTTTTCACCAGTGATATAGAAATGTTTTTCTCTCCAGTCAGGAAAATGAACTTAAATTAAGCAAATATGAAGAAGCAGCGCACAATTTGTGAACACACTGTCACTTGTCTATCCCACATGTAGTCTCCCTTTGACCTTCCTAACAGAAGGATGATTTTCTTTAGGCATCTATGTCTCCCTTCCATGACTCAGGAAAGGATCTCCTGACTTCTCACCCTCTCTAAGTGTACTTCTCCACTTCTCCAGTAAACAGAAAATTGTGTACCTCTCAAGACTGCTTTTGGTCTAAGATAGGATGAATCCTAAGGTACACAGATTAGACTGGCGGCAACAACTTGATTCCATACTTGAGGTCAGGGGTCTCATTCTCTCTTTGTTGGCTGTGAACAAGAAATCATTTAGCCCTGATAGTAACTACAAGGGAAAGAAACAGGTATGGATGAAGCTGATACTGTGTATGCTAGAGCACAGAGGCAGAAAAAACTTGGATCCTCGATGACTTCACACCAGACAACTGATGACAAGAAGTCTGTCTTACTCCTGACTTAATCAGCTATATAAAATCAACTTCATAATTGTTTAACCAATTTAGGTTGGATTTTGTTGTTGTTACTTGCAGCCAAACACATCATAACTGTTAACAGATATATTCCTTCCAAGTGTTCTTTTATTTTGTGCAGCTTTTTAAGGAGTAGACTGGTTAGGTAGTTTCAGTCAAGGTCATACATGTACATTTGCATTCACTGTAATATATGCAAGTGATTAGTCCAGCTAATTGCTGCTACTGGGGTGGGGAGGGGAAGGAGTCAACAGGAAAAATGCTGCATGCATCTCCATATAGAGGTATCCATTTTAGCACTAACAGAGTGACTCTTCCCTAAAAGGACTTGTTAAAAACAACATCCTCATCACCACAATGTATAAAAATTATTCATGAAGAGAAAATTTCGTCAATTTAAAAGCGTGCATGCTATTTCATCTTCCTGGAGCAGTCTTCCTACTCTTTCTCTCTACCTGATCTAGCTTGAATGTTACTCTTCATGGTTCAATATCATGGCCTTTTCTCCTGAGAAGCCCTTTTTGACCCATGAAGACTAGACTGGATGCTGTTCATGTTTCCATAGCATTCTCTCTTTACCCCAATCCCAGCCTCTAATATAGGGCAGTTTCCTTTAGTGGGTTTGTACTTGCCTCTAGCATGTAAATTCCCCTGGGGCTGGGATAATGTCCAATTCACAACTTCATACACAGCATCTAACACAACATCTGTTCATCATAGGTACACAATAAATATGAGCAGAATGAACACAGACCCAGAATGCTTTGAATAGATTAAGACCTAGGATTGCAACATAAAATAGCCATCCCTTTTAGAAAATTGAATAGGAAATATTTTGGAAAAAGCAAAATTTCCAAACTAAGACTTTCTCTGAGGTGAACTTTGAGTATTTGTAATTGCATGTTTTAAAAAATTTAATAAAGGCTCTGATGCAAAACACCTCTTCAAAGAGGTGTCATAGCAAACACCCTCTTCCAACAACACAAGAGAAGACTCTACACATGGACATCACCAGATGGTCAACATCGAAATCAGATTGATTATATTCTCTGCAGCCAAAAATGGAGAAGCTCTATACAGTCAGCAGAAACAAGACTGGTAGCTGACTGTGGCTCAGATCATGAGCTCCTTATTGCCAATTCAGACTTAAACTGAAGAGAGTAGGGAAAAGCACTAGACCATTCAGGTATGGCCTAAATGGTCAAATCCCTTATGATTATACAGTGGAAGTGAGAAATAGATTTAAAGGGACTAGATCTGATAAACAGAGTGCCTGATGAACTATGGACGGAGGTTTGTGACATTGTACAGGAGACAGGGATCAAGACAATCCCCATGGAAAAGAAATGCAAAAAAGCAAAATGGCTCTCTGAGGAGGCCTTACAAATAGCTGTGAAAAAAAGAGAAGCGAAAAGCAAAGGAGAAAAGGAAAGATATAAGCATCTGAATGCAGAGTTCCAAAGAATAGCAAGGAGAGATAAGAAAGCCTTCCTCAGTGATCAATGCAAAGAAATAGAGGAAAACAACAGAATGGGAAAGACTAGAGATCTCTTCAAGAAAATTAGAGATACCAAGGGAACATTTCATGCAAAGATGGGCTCGATAAAGGACAGAAATGGTATGGACCTAACAGAAGCAGAAGATATTAAGAAGAGGTGGTAAGAATACACAGAAGAACTGTACAAGAAAGATCTTCATGACCCAGATAATCACGATGGTATGATCACTCACCTAGAGCCAGACATCCTGGAATGTGAAGTCAAGTGGGCCTTAGGAAGCATCACTATGAACAGAGCTAGTGGAGGTGATGGAATTCCAGTGGAGCTATTTCAAATCCTGAAAGATGATGCTGTGAAAGTGCTGCATTCAATATTCCAGCAAATTTGGAAAACTCAGCAGTGGCCACAGGACTGCAAAAGGTCAGTTTTCATTCCAATCCCAAAGAAAGGCAATGCCAAAGAATGCTCAAACTACTGCACAATTGCACTCATCTCACACACTAGTAAAGTAATGCTCAAAATTCTCCAAGCCAGGCTTCAGCAATACGTGAACCGTGAACTTCCAAATGTTCAATCTGGTTTTGGAAAAGGCAGAGGAACCAGAGATCAAATTGCCCACATCTGCTGGATCATGGAAAAAGCAAGAGACTTCCAGAAAAACTTCTATTTCTGCTTTATTGACTATGCCAAAGCCTTTGACTGTGTGGATCACAATAAACTGTGGAAAATTCTGAAAGAGATGGGAATACCAGACCACCTGACCTGCCTCTTGAGAAACCTATATGCAGGTCAGGAAGCAACAGTTAGAACTGGACATGGAACAACAGACTGGTTCCAAATAAGAAAAGGAGTACATCAAGGCTATATATTGTCACCCTGCTTATTTAACTTATATGCAGGGTAAATCATGAGAAACGCTGGGCTGGATGAAGCACAAGCTGGAATCAAGATTGCCAGGAGAAATATCAATCACCTCAGATATGCAGATGATACCACCCTTATGGCAGAAAGTGAAGAGGAACTCAAAAGCCTCTTGATGAAAGTGAAAGAGGAGAGTGAAAAAGTTGGCTTAAAGCTCAACATTCAGAAAATGAAGATCATGGCATCTGATCCCATCACTTCATGGGAAATGGATGGGAAACAGGGGAAACAGTGTCAGACTTTATTTTTCTGGGCTCCCAAATCACTGCAGATGGTGACTGCAGACATGAAATTAAAAGACGCTTACTCCTTGGAAGGAAAGTTATGACCAATCTAGATAGCACATTGAAAAGTAGAGATATTACTTTGCCAACAAAGGTCCGTCTAGTCAAGGCTATGGTTTTTACAGTGGTCATGTATGGATGTGAGAGTTGGACTGTGAAGAAGACTGAGTGCCGAAGAATTGATGCTTTTGAACTGTGGTGTTGGAGAAGACTCTTGAGAGTCCCTTGGACTGCAAAGAGATCCAACCTGTCCATCTTAAAGGAGATCAGTCCTGGGTGTTCATTGGAAAGACTGATGCTGAAGCTGAAACTCCAATACTTTGCCCACCTCACATGAAGAGTTGACTCATTGGAAAAGACCCCAATGCTGGGAAAGATTGGGGGCAGGAGGAGAAGGAGACGACAGAGGATGAGATGGCTGGATGGCATCACCAACTCGATGGACATGAGTTTAGGTGGACTCCGGGAGTTGGTGATGGACAGGGAGGTCTGGTGTGCTGTGATTCATGGGGTCGCAAAGAATCGGACATGACTGAGCGACTGAACTGAACTGAATTGCTGCAAAAGGAGATATATCTTCTGCTATGACATAAATATATGTATATTTAAATACATGTATATATATACATATATTAATATTTTTAAAATATGTAAATTGGAGAAGAAAAAAGTTGGGGCTAAGAGCAGAGACAGTACCTTTAACTACATTGTCTAGAGTTATCATCAGCTCCTTAAAGATAAATAAGTGAACATGGGGCTCAGAATTCTGTGTCCTCTCACATTTATTGTTCTTAAATATAGCTATTCAGTTCAGTCATTCTCAACAATTTTGTAGTGTTCATAAAGGTCCGTATTAAAAAATCCTTTCAAGTGTTTTTGACATAGGTAAACCCTACTCGACTATTTTACCCTACAGCTTCTGTTGCCCAGATGATGATTTCTGTTATGTATGAAACTTTTAATAATTATCTTTTGAAAATTTTAATCATTAATAATATTATTATGAGTACATATAATTCTATAGGTCAATTACTATTTAAAAGGGAAGAAAATACAGCAAAACTGTTTTGTTATACCACAATTTTTGGTATCAAACAATTACAAAAGCCCAAACTTCATTAGAACTTGGAAATCTCCTTAAGCACTTTTCTAATATAGGACTTTGTTAAAAATAGAACTTGTTTTATGCCATTAGAAAATGTCAAAATTTTAATAATATAAATTGTAACAGAAGGCTTTCATTTTGCCTAATTAGAGCAAAGGAATTTATTTTGTTTTTCAAAGTAATATTTTTTATTCATGAACACCAACACCCAAAGAGGTCATAAAGGGTGTGAAGAGATGATTTACTGGAAGAAAGGGCAGAATAGTTACACTATATCTCCAGAGTATTTACATTTAGTTTTTATTTGATGCTTATTTTCACTTATTTCTAGTTTTCTGATGATAATAAGATTTTCCAATTTTACTTCTGTTGAAAGATAATGATTTTAGCTGCATATCTCAAGACAACACCTACAGAAGTTTTAAAGGCCAGCAAAGATGACCCTAATAAGAGTTCTCAAAGTAAAATTTATTAAAAGCAAGCAGCAAAACAAACTAGGTAAACTGAACTACTTTTGCAAATTACAATTCATATATATAAATGTTTACTGAAAGCCCATTGTGGTTATGAGTCAGTCTCTGTATGAGTTAGGGGTAGGAGGTTGAAGAGCTATAAAGACTTTCATCTTGCATTATTCTAGTATCTGCATCTTTGGCTTGTGAAAGAAAGAGCAAGAAAGAACAGAATAGAAAGAAAAAGCAAGAGATCTAAGAGAGATGACAGAGTTGGCAACAAAGTTAGCTTAGTAAACTCTTTGAGCCTCTTATAACCACCATGAAGAGTCTTAGTACACTTTATTGGGTATGTGTGTGTGTGTATTAGTTGCTCAGTCATGTCTGACTCTGCAGTTCTTTTATTGAGTATAAGTTCAATTCAGTTCAGTCACTCAATCATGTCCAACTCTTTGAGACCCCATGGACTGCAGCATGCCAGGCCTCCCGGTCCATCACCAACTCCTGGAGTTTACTCAAATTCATGTGCATCGAGTTGGTGATGCCATCCAACCATCTCATCCTCTGTCATCCCCTTCTCCTCCCGCCTTCAATCTTTCCCAGCATCAGGGTCTTTTCCAATGAGTCAGCTCCTTCGCATCAGGTTCCAAAGCATCTGAGCTTCAGCTTCAGCATCAGTCCTTCCAATGAATATTAAGGACTGATTTCCATTAGGATTCCCTTGGACTCCTTGCACTCTCAAGAGTCTTTTTTATTATTATTATTATTTATTTTAATTGGAGGCTAATTAGTTTACAATATTGTGGGTTTTGCCATATATTCAAATGAATCAGCCATGGAACATGGAACATGTGTTCCCCATCCTGAACCCACCCCCCTCCATCTCCCTCCCCATCCCATCCCTCAGGGTCATCTCAGTGCACCAGCCCTGAGCACCCAGTCTCATGCATCGAACCTGGACTGGCGATCTGTTTCACATATGATAATATACATGTTTCAATGCTATTCTCTCAAATCATCAATTCAAAGCATCAATTCTTCAGTGCTCAGCTTTCTTTATGGTCTAACTCTCACATCCATACATGACTACTAAACAAACCATAGCCTTGACTAGACGGACTTTTGTCAGCAAAGTAATGTCTCTGTTTTTTAATATGCTGTCTAGGTTGGTCATAACTTTTCTTCCAAGGGGCAAGCATCTTCTAATTTCATGGCAGCAGTCACCATCTGCAGTGATTTTGGAGCCCAAGAAAATAACTCTGTCACTGCTTCCATTGTTTCCCCATCTATTTGCCATGAAGTGATGGGACCGGATGCCATGATCTTAGTTTTCTGAAGGTTGAGTTTTAAGCCAACTTTTCACTCTCCTCTTTCACTTTCACCAAAAGGCTCTTTAGTTCTTCTTGGCTTTCTGCCATAAGGGTGGTGTCATCTGCATATCTGAGGTGATTGATATTTCTCCTGGAAATCTTGATTCCAGCTTGTGCTTCATCCAGCCCAACATTTCGCATGATGTACTCTGCATAGAAGTTAAATAAGCAGGGTGATGATATACAGCCTTGACGTACTTCTTTCTCAATTTGGAACCAGTCTGTTGTTTCATGTCTAGTTCTAACTGTTGCTTCTTTTTTTTTTTTAATTTTATTTTATTTTTAAACTTTACATAATTGTATTAGTTTTGCCAAACATCAAAATGAATCCGCCACAAGTATTTACATGCTAACTGTTGCTTCTTGACCTGCATACAGATTTCTCAGGAGGCAAGTAAGGTGATCTGGTATTCCCATCTCTTTCAGAATTTTCCACAGTTTGTTGTGACCCACACAGTCAAAGGCTTTGGCATAGTCAATAAAGCAAATGTAAATGTTTATCTGGAACTCTCTTTATTGAGTATATACCCACTTAAATCCAAGTGTGTTAATTAAGACAGCGTATTCTATTACTGCATGGTTCGTTGGTTGACTGACTGATTTTTGTCAACAATGGAGGGAGTAGTTCCCCATACTACTATTACCTAAAATACTACATATACTACAGTTTGTTGCTTTACTGGTATTTACTCTTAAATTATGACTGTTCTCCTATGTTACCTTAATGCTCCTCCAAAAATATATTTATGTTTATGTTTCATGGTCTAGTTCTCTGTTTTTCCTCTTTACCTCAATCCCACTCTCCCATAAGTAA
Organism: Bubalus kerabau; assembly: GCF_029407905.1. NCBI lineage: Eukaryota > Metazoa > Chordata > Mammalia > Artiodactyla > Bovidae > Bubalus > Bubalus kerabau. The sequence goes on from NC_073624.1 coordinate 259,495,567, forward strand.
GTTTTTTTAGGAAAAAACTGCTAAGAATATTAAATATGGAATGATACACCCTATAACTATATGTATCCCATTTTAGAAAAGACGTCTAGAAAGGAGAGATATTTAAGAACACCCAATAGATTGTACCTACATAACCTAGTAGGAAGAAGAGATATAAGATTACCAAGCTGACCAAATTGAAGAGAGACAACGTAATAATGTTCCAAGAATGACAGCATCTGGGGCCTAAGTTGTGAATCTCTACTGTGAAATCTCACAGTGCACCATACACACCAAAAACCTCATGTTAAGCGAAGAGAATGGAAAGCTTAGAAACCTGACATTTGAAAGGAGAAAGGTAAAAATTGGTTACAATCCAGAGATGAACTGAAAGGAAGGTAGCACTGAAAATAGTAGAAAATAGAAAGAAATCAGAAATGCTGATTAATTCCTATCATTTCTATTATTTCTACAGAAATTTATATTTCGATACTATTTCTATAGAAGATGCATAAAGGAGAAGTGGATGGCAAAGTGGAACATTTGAAAAAAAGAAACTACCTTAGAAAATAAAAATGTCATCATCAAAAGTAGAAACAACAATAAAGGGAAAAGTTAAATAGTCTTGGGAGTACAAATTATAAAGATAATTGAACAGGATTTTGATATTTATATACATATACATATGTGAAATGTCTGTTTAACAAACTGAATGCAGAACAATGGAGAAGAGGTTCACCTTGGAACCCCATTGTTGAGTGGAAGTGAGTCTTGGGACCACACCTCCCTTTGCTTGCTAAGACATTAATGTCAAAACCTAATATTGATATTAAATAAATCAGTAAATCTTTGCGAAAGTCTGTAATATGTAACCAGAAATAATTCTCTAAAGATGTGTGGATAAATGTGAATACTCATAATAGTGTGCTGTGAGTACTACTATAAGCACTTTTTCCTTTTTTGATATTTCAATATCCAGCAGTGTGTAATTATATAATGTCAACCTGTTATGTTTGAAAATAATACCCCCACAGGGGTTGGCTTATATCACAAGATCTTTGAATATGAATGTGCTTGTAAAAATTTCCCTTTTGATTATACCTGTGTTGAGGTAGTTTGTTGCTATAGGTTGTGGTAATAATACTTCACATTTTATAGCCCTTTCATCCAAGAATTTGGAGACAAGTTACTAAAAATAGGAAAGATAAAATTCAACAACTAGAAAACCTAAAATTGTGGTTCTTTATCTATTGTGGAGTATTTCAAAGGTAAGATTTCTTTTTTGGCTATTTCTCACACTTTTCTGTGATTACACAGAAGAAGATTATGCTGATATAAATGCAGAGGCAATTACAAGAAATATACAATTGCATAATGAATTAGAATATACATAATTGAAGAAAAATTGTATCTAGAGCAAAGAAAGGACAGCAGTTAAAGACTGCCTTGAACGTTGATAAAAAATGTGCTATATTTAAAAATAAAATGACATTAGTAAGCTTCTTTCTTGGGATTATAATTGGACCTTATTTGCAAAACAGTAGACTCTGCCTAGTGTGCTAGGGGAGTTCACCACTTGGAATGGAATGTACAACTAGTTCTTAAATATAATTCTCTGAGCTAATCCATGATGCACAAATGCAGCCCACCTTTAATACAAAGGGTAGACCAAAGGAAAAGAAGACTTTAAAATCAACAGAGGAAGAGAATGTTCTACTCTGTCAAGACACAAAAACTACTGTACAAGTGTTGGTCAGTATATTAATTTGTAATGAAAATAATGATGTTAGAGAAATATACCACTTATTTCAAAGAAGAAAATATTTATAATAATAAATATCAACTTCCATGCATCTCAGCTTGAAACTGATAATATATTTTTTTCCTCTTCTCACCTGTCAAACTAAAACTTACCATGTAACCCCCTATGTTGATGGTTCTATTTTGATTGTTTTAAATATATATTCAAGCGGCCTCAAGGTGGTTCAAAATTGAATTGATGGGCTTCCCTGATGGCTCAGTGTTAAAGAATCTGCCACCAATGTAGGAGACACAGGTTCGATCCCTGGTCAGGGAAGATCCCACATGCTGCGGAACAGCTAAGCCCAGGTGCCACAGCTACAGAGCCTGTGCTCTAGAGCCCAGGAGCTGCAACTGCTGAGCCCACATTTTGCAACTACCGAAGCACAAGCGCCCTAGAGCTTGCGATCTTCAACAAGAGGAGCCACTGCAGTGAGAAACCTGTGCACCACAACAAGAGCAGCCCCCGCTCAATGCATCTAGAGAAAACCCGCTCAGCAAAGAAGACCCAGCACAACCAAAAACAAATAGAACTTCTTAAAAAATATCTTTTAAAAATTGAATTCATGTTTCCAATTCCATTAATTAATTATTCAGTAAATATTTAAAGAGGCCCAAATATGAGTCAAGCACTGGATTAAGGGCTTCGGAGAAGCTCATGAGTTGGATACGTACATACAGACTCTGCCTTCATGGACCTGGCAGTCCAAAGGGGAAGACAGATCCTAAGAAGGTAAGTCCAGAAAGTGCCGTGAACAGAAATGCAGGAACATGGGGAGTATGGAACAGGATGGCTGTGAGGGAGTGTTCTATAAAATAAGCTTTGAAGGATGACTAGAAGATAGGGCTTTGTAGAAGGGCAAAGCAGGGGAAGAAGAAGAAGGCCATTCCTAAGAGACGGACTACCATATTTAAAGGTCCTGAGACAAAATACAACATGGAAAATTCACGACAGGCTGGGAGGTTTCAAATGCACAGTTAGCACCATGAGGCAACAGCTATATCTATTATTTCTTGGTTCACTGAATATCATCATAGTGCCCAACACACAGTAGTCACCCAGTAAATATTTCTTGGATGAATGTGTTGAAGATAGATAACTAGAAGAATATTAGCAAAAATGATGCTGCAGTGGTAAACAAGGGTCAGGCATGCAGGGCCTCCCAGGGAAGTCAAGAATGGTGGATTCTGCAACTGGTGTCCGACAGGGAAGAGCTCCGGTTATAGGTCCACTTCATTCCAATCACAAAGAAAGGCAATGCCAAAGAATGCTCAAACTACCACACAATTGCACTCATCTCACACACTAGTAAAGTAATGCTCAAAATTCTCCAAGCCAGGCTTCAGCAGTACATGAACTGTGAACTTTCAGATGTTCAAGCTGGTTTTGGAAAAGGCAGAGGAACCAGAGATCAAATTGCCAACATCCGCTGGATCATGGAAAAAGCAAGAGAGTTCCAGAAAAACATCTATTTCTACTTTATTGACTATGCCAAAGCCTTTGACTGTGTGGATCACAATAAACTGTGGAAAATTCTGAAAGAGATGGGAATACCTGACCACCTGACCTGCCTCTTGAGAAACCTATATGCAGGTCAGGAAGCAACAGTTAGAACTGGACATGGAACAACAGACTGGTTCCAAATAGGAAAAGGAGGACATCAAGGCTGTATATTGTCACCCTGCTTATTTAACTTCTATGCAGAGTATATCATGAGAAGCGCTGGGCTGGAAGAAGCACAAGCTGGAATCAAGATTGCCGGGAGAAATATCAATCACCTCAGATATGCAGATGACACCACCCTTATGGCAGAAAGTGAAGAGGAACTCAAAAGCCTCTTGATGAAAGTGAAAGTGGAGAGTGAAAAAGTTGGCTTAAAGCTCAACATTCAGAAAACTAAGTTCATGGCATCTGGTCCCATCACTTCATGGCAAATAGATGGGAAACAGTGGAAACAGTGTCAGACTTTATTTTTTGGGGCTCCAAAATCACTGTGGATGGTGATTACAGCCATGAAATTAAAAGACGCTTACTCCTTGGAAGGAAAGTTATGACCAACCTAGATAACATATTGAAAAGCAGAGATATTACTTTGCCAACAAAGGTCCATCTAGTCAAGGCTATGGTTTTTCAAGTGATCATGTATGGATGTGAGAGTTGGACTGTGAAGAAAGCTGAATGCTGAAGAATTGATGTTTTGAACTGTGGTGTTGGAGAAGACTCTTGAGAGTCCCTTGGACTGCAAGGAGATCCAACCAGTCCATCCTAAATGATATCAGTCCTGGGTGTTCATTGGAAGGACTGATGCTGAAGCTGAAACTCCAATACTTTGGTCACTTCATGCAAAGAGTTGACTCATTGGGAAAGACCCTGATGCTGGGAGGGATTGGGGGCAGGAGGAGAAGGGGGCGACAGAGGATGAGATGGCTGGATGGCATCACCGACTCGATGGACATGAGTTTGAGTGAACTCCAGAGTTGGTGATGGACAGGGAGGCCTGGTGTGCTGTGATTCATGGGGTCGCAAAGAGTCGGACATGACTGAGCGCTGAACTGAACTGAAATTCAATGAATACTAATCATGTGATCAATACATACAGGCATCTATTGGATTTATTGTTACATGTAATAAGGGTAATTTTTGAAAAGTATTTTTTAAAATAGTGAATAATATCTTAAAGGACAACGGGAAATCAATGAAGGTTCTATGCAGGATAGTAGCATATTCAGAAAGATGACTTTTCCTATTATTCACTTCAGTTCAGTTGCTCAGTCACATCCGACCTGTTGCGATCCTATGGACTGCAGCACACCAGGCCTCCCTATCCATCACCAACTCCCAGAGATTACTCAAATTCACATCCATTGAGTCGGTGATGCCATCCAACCCTCTCATCCTCAGTCATCCCCTTCTCCTCCTGCTTTCAATCTTTCCCAGCATCAGGGTCTTTTCCAGTGAGTCAGTTCTTTGCATCAGGTGGCCAAAGTATTGGAGCTTCAGCTTCAGCATCAGTCCTTCCAATGAATTCAGGACTGATTTCCTTTAGGATGGACTGGTTGGATCTCCTTGTAGTCCAAGGGACTTTCAAGAGTCTTCTCTAACATCATAGTTCAAAAGCATCAATTATTCGGCGCTCAGCTTTCTTTATAGTCCAACTCTCACATCCATACATGACTACTGGACAAACTATAGCTTTGACTAGATGGACTTTTGTTGGCAAAGTAATGTCTCTGCTTTTTTAATATGCTGTCTAGTTTTTTCATAGCTTTTCCTCCAAGGAGCAAGTGTCTTCTAATTTCATGGTGACAGTCACCATCTGCAGTGATATTGGAGCCCAAGAAAATAAAGTCTGTCACTGCTTCCATTGTTTCCCCATCTATTTGCCATGAAGTGATGGGACCGGATGCCAAGATCTTCATTTTTTGAATGCTGAATTTTAAGCCAGTTTTTTCACTCTCCTCTTTCACTTTCATCAAGAGGCCCTTTAGTTCCTCTTTGCTTTCTGCGTATCTGCATATCTGAGATTATTGCTGTTTCTCCCGGCAATTTTGATTCCAGCTTGTGCTTCATCCATTCTGGTATTTCACATGATGTACTCTGCATATAAGTTAAATAAGCAGGGTGACAATATACAGTCTTGATGTACTCCTTTCTCAATTTGGAACAAATCTATTGTTCCATGTTGGGTTCTAGCTGTTGCTTCTTGACCTGCATACAGATTTCTCAGGAGACAGGTAAAGGTGGTCTGGTATTTCCATCTCTTTCAGAATTTTCCACAGTTTCTTGTGATCCACACAGTCAAAGGTTTTAGCATAGTCAATGAAGCAGAAGTAGATGTTTTTCTGGAACTCTTTTGCTTTTTCCATGATCCAGCAGATGTTGGCAATTTGATCTCTGGTTCCTCTGCCTTTTCTAAAACCAGCTTGAACATCTGGAAGTTCATGGTTTACATATTGTTGAAGCCTGGCTTGGAGAACTTTGAACATTACTTTAATAGTATGTGAGATGAGTGCAATTGTGTGGTAGTTTGAGCATTCTTTGGCATTGCCTTTCTTTGGGATTGGAATGAAAACTGTCTTTTTCTCGTCCTGTGGCCACTGCTGAGTTTTCCAAATTTGCTGGCATATTGAGTGCAGCACTTTCGCAGCATCATCTTTTAGGATTTGAAATAGCTCAGCTGGGATTCCATCATCTTCTCTAGCTTTGTTTGTAGTGATGCTTCCTAGGGCCCACTTGACTTCGCACCCAAGGATGTCAGGCTCTAGGTAATTACACCTCGTGGTTATCTGGGTCATTAAGATCTTTTTGGTATAGTTCTTCTGTGTATACTTGCCATCTCTTCTTAATATCTTCTGCTTCTGTTAGGTCCATACCATTTCTTATTACATTTCATTGACTCTAAGACATCATTAAATATAAAATGCACCATCCTTTTACATATGACATTTAAAAAATGCTGCTAATGGAACTATATATACTAAAGCAATCATAGGATATATCCTGATTTCAGAGGAGTTAAAATGTAAAAAAAAAAAAAAAAAAAGGTATATTATAGTTAATATAATACGTGTGAATTTTAAGTGGGAAACCAAGGACACAGGATGACTAGTTAGAAGGTATTTTCATGGCTGTTCCAGTGACTCAGGCTATTGCAGACAGATAAGATGGAAGCATAAAAGTGGCATATAGGAGGAAAGTGAACAGAAAAGAAAGCTATTCAGCAAGTAGAACTGCAGGAACTTGCAACTTATGAATATCAGAATGAGAATGTCAGAGGCACTGGGTGGATTGTGGTACTATTTACTGAGTTCAGATCATTACTATGGAAACTCTGAAGAGAAATCTGGGCTAGGGATATGCATTTGTGGCTTATCAGCATACAGATAGTAAATGAAGTCATGGGAGCAAAAGAGATTTCTTTTTCCCTTGGGTAGAACTTTTTAACCAAGGGCAATCATTCCAGCTGCAGGTTAAGGTGGAGATGGCCATAATGGCAGGCAGTGAAACAAATCAAAAGCTTCTTGGAGTAGTACCAGTGAGAACAAATGAGAGCCTGACAAAAGCATCAGTCATGAAACAGAAAGAGTGTTCAGACCCTACAGATATTGTAGAGGTGAAAGCTAAGGACTCAGTGACAAAATTGACTGCAGAGGCTGTGAAAGTAGAATTATTTATAGGTTCCTGGGTAGACTGTGGTGCCATTAACTATAATGAAGGAAAGGAGGAGGAGGTGGAGACAGGGTTTGCAGGGAAGACAATGAAATCAGTTTTAGGCCCTTTTAATCAGTGACTATGGCATGTATGGATGTGAGAGTCGGACTGTGAAGAAAGCTGAGCGCTGAAGAATTGATGCTTTTGAACTGTGGTGTTGGAGAAGACTCTTGAGAGTCCCTTGGACTGCAAGGAGATCCAACCAGTCCATTCTAAAGGAGATCAGCCCTGAGTGTTCTTTGGAAGGAATGATGCTAAAGCTGAAACTCCAGTACTTTGGCCACCTCATGAGAAGAGTTGACTCATTGGAAAAGACTCTGATGCCGGGAGGGATTGGGGGCAGGAGGAGAAGGGGACGACAGAGGATGAGATGGCTGGATGGCATCACTGACTCGATGGACGTGAGTTTGAGTGAATTCCAGGAGTTGGTGATGGACAAGGAGGCCTGGCATGCTGCAATCCATGGGGTCGCAAAGAGTCGGACACGACTGAGGGACTGAACTGAACTGATGGCCTACGGAACATCCAACTGAAAATGTCTCCCTAGCAATTTTACAAGAGTGCTAACGACAGCAACAACTCTACAGTACGCTCTATTGGAATCTGTGCTAAGTACTGCAGTCATATCTGACTTTTTGTGACCCCATGGACCATAGCCACCAGGATACTCTGTCCATGGCATTCTCCAGGCAAGAATACTGGAGTGGGTTGCCATTTCCTCCTCCAGGGGATCATCCCAACTCAGAGGTCTAACTTGCATCTTTTACATCTCCTGCATTGGCAGGTAGGTTCTTTACCACTGGCACCAGCTGGGAAGCCCCAGTATTGGAACCTCATACATACTAGAAGGAACAGGGTGACTGTCATGGCCTTACTTATTTTTTTTCAGGGAAAAGTGGTATCATTGGTCACAGTAGTTAGATGCACTTGAACTCCAATAGCAACAGACTGGGAGAACTTGGGCAAGACACTTCATATCTTTGAGCCTGATTTCCTCATCAGTACATTGAGGATGACATTTAGCTTCTAAAGGTATTTTCCACATTAAGCAAGATACAAAAATAATCAGAACAGCACTTGGCATGTGAAAAGCACTTGATAAATTGCAGCTATTTTTATTATATATTCTGGTGTGGGACAATCTCTTCAAATGTTCATAATTGTATTCATCTTTTTTCTTACATCAAATATTTATTGGACCCTGCTATGTGGGATGTACTGGTACCCATCTGCTTCTACCACATCTCTCCATCTCTTATTCTAATCATCTGAGTTACTAGCTGCTATTCCTCAATTTTTCCTGTGTTCCCGATAGCCTTTGATATCTCACCTCCAATCTGGGTTGAAATATCAGCAAAGACTCACACGTATGTCAGCACAGAGTCACACAAGCTTTCTTCCTAAGAGGACAAATAAAAGGATGTGAGGAAGACAGACATGAGGCAAGAAAAAGAGGATCCAAGTTTGAACCCAAAACTTACATTTTTGCAGAATGTATGTATTAAAAAAGAAAAATGATTTTTACATCAGAGAGAGTCAATTTCTCAAAACGATTTAAATCTCTTTTCCTGATACACTTGCGAAAATTGCACCACGATTCATTTGTGATTCTCTTTCTCTAACATTTGTAATTTTAATCCTTACTGGTACCTTTCTTTCTTTAGGGATTTATTCCTCTTTGTTACTATTTTATCATTAAAAGGCTTTGTCACAAAGTCATTTTGAAGCTAGTCTCCCTTACAATTTTATTTTTCTCCACTTGACTTTAGCACTGATTTTAAAATTCTTACCCAGAGTTGCCTGTTGGAAACTGACCTTGTTATAGAAGAGGTCACTGTGATTTATAATAGATCAAGATATGTATTCTTTTGTGGTTTCTAAATTTCCCTTTGCTTACTTGTTTTGGAAAATTCTTCAGTCTGCTTCTGTCTGTTAATTGATCACTTCCTCAGCTAGGATTTTACTACTTTAACTTTGAAAATGTTTCCTTGTAATTATTTCATTTTTATCCTCTTCTGGTCTGGGTATGCCAGTAGAATATTAGGGAGAATATCCTAGATACCACTATCCTAGTTTTAAAAGATTCCCATTCAGAGCCATCTGTTGACTCTTTGCTCATGGCAAACCACCCAGGATCCCATGTGGAAATAGAGACCTTTCATCGGTTTATTCACTGAAGAACACACACTATAGAATTAAAACACAAACACAATTTTCTGTATTTAGAGGAACAACATTTATGAGCATATTTTTATGTAATATCAACATAGCATTCCTTTGTTAGCTGTTTAAGAGCTTGCAATCTAGTTGGGAGAGACAGAACACCATGGAATGGTTCAGAGAAGTGAAAGTGTTAGTCACTCAGTTGTGTCCAACTCTTTGTGACCCTATGGACTATAGCCCACGAGGCTCCTCTGTCCATGGAATTCTCCAGGCAAGAATACCAGAGTGAGTTGCCACGCCCTCGTTCAGGGGATCTTCCCAACCCAGGAATCTAACCTACATCTCTTATGTCTCCTGCATTGGCAGGCAGGTTTTTTACCACTAGCCCCACCTGGGAAGCCCTCAAAAGCGAGTTCCTAGGGAATATAAATTTTTTTAGCTATTTAACAAAATAAAGTAATCTTGTTTCTATCAAAATAGGTAATAACATGGAGATTTCAGGGTGCCAAGAGATTTAGAGACCAATGCAATAGTTTGAAAGAAAGTGAAAGTGTTAGTCACTCAGTCATGTCTGACTTTTTGTGACCCCATGGACTCTAACCCACCAGGCTCCTCTGTCCACGGAATTCTCCAGGAAAGAATACTGGAGTGGGTTGCCATTTCCTTTTCCAGGGGATCTTCCTGACCCAGGGATTGAACTTGGGTCTCCCGCATTGCAGGCAGACTCTCTACTGACTGAGCCACCTGGTAATAGTTTGAGACCTAATCTATTCTCAGTTCAAACAATATTATATATCAGATGTTTCCACATTGGTTTCAGTTCTTTGATTATCTGGATATTTTTCCTGTAAATATTTAGCAGCTAGAATTGCCCTATCTCTAGAAAATAGGGAAGGAAGGACAGACAAACAGGTTTTTGCCTTAAAGTAAGTGATAACTTCAAAACTGAAATACGGTTGACCTTTGAACAACACAGGGGTTTGAGGAGAAGTAAAAAATCTGTGTATAACTTACAGTGGGCCTCTGTATCCACAGTTCTTCCAATATATGATTCCTTCATGGCTGCAGTTCTGCACTGGAATCCAAACAACTGCAGACCATATAATACTATAGTATTTACAATTTTAAATGTCTGCCTATTCATGGACCCAGTCATTCACAGGTCATCTCTATGTCCCTTTATAATTCCCATGGAACAAAAATGTTTGAAAGTGACAACAGCCCGTCATAATTCCACTTCCCCTGGTGCTTCAGACAGTAAAGAATATGCCTGCAATGCAGGAGCCTGGATTCGATTCCTGGGTCGGAAAGATCCCCTGGAGAAGGGAATGGCAGCACGCTCCAGTATTCTTGCCTGGATAATTCCATGGACAGAGGAGCCTGGTGGGCTACATCCATGGGGTCACAAAGAGTCAGACACCACTGAACAACTAACACTCTCACTTTTTCACTTTCATATGACATTGTCCCATAACCAGGACCTTCTCCATTCCTTAGCAGAAATATTAACGTGAAGCTGGCACACTTTTAGATGGTTTCTTATAGAACTCTCCATACATTAAATGTTCTATTTGTTTGATAATTGTTTTTTGAAAAAAGTCTTGTTTCACATAGATCTTAGTTGTTTCCCATAAGAAAGAACAAACCATTAATCATATGGTGAATATAAGGGAAAATTTATACCATGTGTCTCCAGGGTCAAAGATATGCTGAGAAGAAGCAAAAGGGAATTCTGGAATAGCCCAAAAGGAAACAAAATAAAAAACTTCCTAGAACTTTTAAGACAAACACAAGAGTTAAAAAAGAAACTTTATTTTCTATGAAAGAAAATGGATATAATCTATCAAGGAGAATAATCTTGACTTAGAGAAAAGTCTCAATTAGAGTATAATTTCTCTAGAGTTTAGTTTTAGTAATTAATTTCAAACACAAAATAAAAACTACAATAAGAAAGAAATATATTAGCAAAATTACATTGGATTTTGAAAATTTATAATTCATTATAATGTAATAAGAACTTAAGAATTTAATGCTAAATAGAGAAGGTGAACATATGTTGTAAAAAAACTCTTACTTCATGAATCCCTTGATTTCAAAAGATTGGATTTCTTCATACTTGTGAGTAAAACCTGAATTTCAAAATAGGAAAAAAAAAAAACAAACCTCATTGTAAAATAAGGGTTTCAGTAACAGACTGAGTTTTAATTCCAACTTGTCATTCACTATGTTCCTTCAGCATTTTCTTTATATATACTAATATGTGCTGTGGAAATACATTGTGATGTATATAAAGCAACTAAAACTTCCTGTTAAGTATGGTGGATTAAACACACCTGTCTCTGGTCCTTCCCCAAAGCTCTAGAGCTCAAGATTAAAAAAAGAACAAGAGAATGAAAAAAAAAAAAAAAAACAATCCTTACACATTAAATATGAATCTACAAGGACAACAAAAATAAGAGAAGAATGAAAGGGACAAGAGTTGACAAGATAAGTTTAATAGCTGGAAGCAAACAAGTAAAAGGCTAAGTGTCAACATATCAGAGAAAGCTGAAACCTGGCTATCATCTACTTGTGCCAAAGAGCCTGGAAGTCTCAAGAACTCACAGCACCAAGTATTTCTGAAGCTACATGTAGAGTGGGACCAAAAACAAAATTATAGACAAATCTCTCTCCTCAATCTGTGCTGAAGACTAAAGTTTACTATCTGAGGAGGGTGAACCAGGGAAGTTCTGAAACTAGGGATAGAAGTTAGAGCTAAAGGCATGAGCAAGATACCAAGTTCAAAACAGGGGCACAGAGTGCAAGGTTACATTTAGAATAACACCGCTCCTCAACCTCTACTTGTCTCTTAGAACACCAGCAGCCATTCTGACCCCATAACCCATAATATCAAAGATTCTTCTCCAAATTAGCTGGCCCAAGGGAAAAGACATAGATAGGAAAATAAGATGGAGAGAAGTTAAAAGTTAAGGGATCCATCCAGCAAGTCCAATATCAAAATACCAGGGTTTTCCAGAGAGAAAAAGAAAAAGGGAAGGACATAAACTGTTCTAGAACTAACACAAGAAAAAAAACCTCAAATCCTAAATGTCACAAGTTCCAAACTGAAAGCCGGATAAAAATAGACTTTTTTAAAGTACTGATAGCAACAAAGGCAACCTGGACTTCAAGAGCGAAAATCACAGAAGAAGGGGAAACTCATTGAGATGAGCTTACATTCACTGATTCTTTTCCCCCAGAATATTTGTTGATTTGCACTGTGGGGCACAAAAGTTGAACAAAAAGGGTTGGCTTTTGTGTGTGTGTCAGTTTCCATGGTTTATGGAGACCTAAATTTAAGTTCAGTGATACCTAGGCTTCCAAAATTTGAGGCTCCAATATCCTAAAGAAAAGGGGACCACAGGAAGAAATAAACCTGACATTCCTTGTAACTTCTCTGCTTAAGGTATTTGCAGATTCTTAAGATGTCCAAGATAAGAAGCCAAGAAACCAAGCAGGAATCTGCAGGTTAGAAGCTGAAAATGAAGCAGTGGTCAACTGACCACAGTGTCAAGAAGACAAAAATGGGGGTTCAAAGTCTGTCAAAGATAAGAGGTCTTGGTAGATACCTCCAGACTTTGAGCTGAAATTTACAAACAGAAATACTGTGAGAACAGACTGAAATAACTATGCACAAATATATCAAGGTGATCCATCCCTCCTCTAACTGCCTGCCAGAGGTGGGGGGGAAATTCTCTCTGGGAAAAAAAGATAAAATCAATCATTTTTAATTTACAATGTCTGGCATTAAGTCAAAAATTATGCATGCCAGGAAGACAAAAATGACTGAAAACAAAGAGAAAGAGAAAATAGAAACACATCCCAGGTATTGGAGTTATCAATAAGAATTTCAAAATACCTATAATAACACAGTCAAGAAAATAAATGGCAAGATGAAGAATTTCATCAAAACTGCAGTCTGTATTAAAAAGAATTCAGGGAAAATTCTAAAACTGAAAAATAACAGTTTAAGAAATCAATGAGTATAGCGAAAGATTTAGATAAGCAAAAGAAAGAAAGGATTAATGAATTAGAAAATACTTCATTAGAAAAAAGATCTTAAGGAGATAAAAAGATCTTAAGGAGACTAAAAGAATGGAAAAATCAGAAATAGCATTAGCGTGAAATGGAACACAGCAAAAAGATATAGTGTAAAAGTGAAAGTGTTAGTCCCTCATCATGTCCGACTCTTTTGCGATTCCATGGCTGTAGCCCAGCACGCTCCTCTGTCCATGGAATTCTCCAGGCAAGAATACTAGAGTGGGTTGTCATGCCCTTCTCCAGGGGATCTTCTCAACCCAGGGATCGAACCTGGTTCTCCTGGCATTGAGGACAGATTCTTTACCATCTGAGCCACCAGGAAAGCCCAACAGACTTATAAATGGAATTCTCAGGATGCTAGCTATGTGGCAGGCCTGAAGAACAACCAGGGCAGATTAGAGTAGAAGAAAAGAGATCTTTAAAGGGATACCTCTCACACATAATGAACATGATGGTTACCCAATGAGTTAGGATTTCAGTTCCATCAGAGAACTGGGGATGAATTAATGATATTTACATAGAAAAGAAACAAAAACAGATTTTTTTTTAATTTCAAAGAAAATATAAGTTATATTTTAAAGGAAATGAAATAGAGTATAATACATGGTTCACTATCTGTATACAATATTTACATGATCATAACAATGTAAATAAACATTGACAAATAAAAATTATATAATTTTACTGAAAGAATAAGAAAGGAGAAATAGGCCTATCTTGAAGGGGTGGGGATATAAGAGAGCTAAACCATGATCTTCTAGAGAAGGAAGTCAATAAATAATATTCAAAGAGACAAATCAAGAAATAGCAATAAAATCTATTTTTATATATGGTAGCAAATATAAGACTAAATAGTTAAAAATAGAGTAGTTGCCTCTGGAAAGAAGGAATTAGAAGAGGAGAAAAATAAAATAGGGATTAGCTATTTCTTATGAGTCTTGAAGTACTGTTTGATTTTCTAAGCATTTGTCAATATAACTGTAATAAGAAAAAATTACATTAAGATAAAAAGATAAAGAACCTAACAAAATGACTGATACATGGAAGATACTCCATAAATGTTCATTATACAAATTGTATGACCTCAGGGAATATGGTGAAAAGTAAGTAATCTACATTTGTTGAGCTCAAGATCTTCTGGAGAAGTGAAGCACGGCCTGCAATTGAATTCCTGCATATTCTGAGTGTGGCTTCTGCCCCATTTGCCGAAGTCTCTCCCAACAACTACTCAGCAGGACTGTCCCTCCTCAGAGCAGAGTGGGCAGCTCCCACTGCTGTGGGACTATTTGATAACACTAAATCATCACATGACTATAGGTAATACTTTCCAGTGCCTTTTCATAGGCTCAGATTTATTCAAGTCTTCCAAGCTCATAGAGTCTGGCTACTGATCCAATGGTGAGGTCAGTTGGCTTTCTTCAGCTGATTGGCAAACCACGAAGAAACTTCAAGCACTGGTTTGATCATGCTAAGTGCTCCAGATTGTGGTGGTAGACAAGAAATCCTCAATGTCAAAAAGTTGGAATACTGTATCACTATCCACCCCACTTACCCCAAAATAAAACAAAAACAAATAAACAAAATTGTAACACTCACATTTCACCTCCAAGTAACAATTAGATCTGCTTAGGTGATCATATATCTGAGAAATGGTATTAATAGTGTGGATATTTACAGCCTCAAATAGCAGAACAAACCCGATAAGTACCTAGAGAAACAAAGCTAGTCTGTAGTAAGAGGCTCAGTATTTGTTATTAGGATGGATGTATAGTTAGATGGATATGAGGCTAAGTTTTGACTCAGAGAAAGAAATATAATTGTAGCACACAGCTAATCTTAGACATGCAGAGTCTGATAATATGAGAGTGAGGCTATATCTCATATATTCCTTCTTTCACAATTTTGAATTACCTTATACAGTCACAGACCTCAGAATTGGAAAAAAATATTAGGAGATGGTTTTGTTCTCTTATTTCTAACAGACGAAGAAACAAAATCTTCAAGAATTCAAGGTAGGAAGAAACTCTGGGAAGACAGTGATGGCCATGGAGCAGTTTTGAATCTCCCCAAATTCTGTCATAAAAACAGAAAACAATTGTAACAGCAAAACCAAAACCCACAGACCAACATCTAATAATTGAATAGGTGATAAGGTGTCCTGTTGAACCCCCAAATCAAGCAGATAGGGACAAAATATCAACAGCTCATGACCTGTGTGGAATTGGCATTTTTGTATAAGAAGGTGGAGAAGTATATTACTGAGCTGAGGATGACATTGGAAAGTGGAAAGTGTTGCAGGCTAAGACTCAAGGTTTCTTTCTAATAAAAATAAAATCATTCTTTTAGAGGTAAACATTGATGTAACTGACATTACAAAAGATCCGTGAGCTATTCTGATGCTCTCTCTGAAGACTGTGCTCAGTCGCTAAGTTGTATCCAACTCTTTGTGACCTTGGAGACTGTAGCCCACCAGGATTCTCTGTCCATGATATTTTCCAGGCAAGAATACTGGAATGTGTTGCCATTTCATAATCCAGAGAATATTCTCAACCCAGGGATCTCAACACCCATCTCCTACATCAGCAGACAGATTCTTAACCACTGAGTCACCTGGGAAGCCCACTCTGCAGATTCAGGCAGTTCAGTTGCTCAGCCGTGTCTGACTCTTTGTGACCCCATGGACTGCAGCACACCAGGCTTTCCTGTCCATCACCAACTCCCAGAGTCTACCCAAACCCATGTCCATTGAGTCAGTGATGCCATCCAACCACCTCATCCTGTCATCCCCTTCTCCTCCTGCCTTCAATCTTTCCCAGCATCAGGGTCTTTTCCATGAGTCAGTTTTTCCATCAGGTGGCCAAATACTGAAGCTTCAGCTTCAGCATCAGTCCTTCCAATGAATATTCAGGACTGTTCTCCTTTAGGATTGACTGGTTGAATCTCCTTGCTGTCTAAGGGACTCTCAAGAGTCTTCTCCAACACCACAGTTCAAAAGCATCAGTTCTTTGGCACTCAGCTTTCTTTATAGTCCAACTCTCACATCCATGCATGACTACTAGAAAAACCATAGCTTTGACTAGACGGATCTTTGTTAGCAAAGTAATGTCTTTGCTTTTTAACATGCTGTCTAGGTTTGTCATAGCTTTTCTTCCAATTTCATGGGTGCAGTCACCATCTGCAGTGATTTTGGAGCCCAAAAAACAAGGTTTCTCACTGCTTCCATTGTTTCCCCATCTATTTACCATGAAGTGATGGGACTGGATGCCATGATTTTTGTTTTTGAAATGTTGAGTTTTAAGCCAACTTTTTCACTCTCCTCTTTCACTTTCATCAAGAGACTCTTTAGTTCCTCTTCACTTTCTGCCATAAGGGTGGTGTCATCTGCATATCTGAGGTCATTAACATTTCTCCTAGCAATCTTGATTCCAGCCTGTGCTTCATCCAGCCCAGCATTTCGCATGATGTACTCTGCATAGTAGTTAAATAAGCACGGTGACAATATACAGCCTTGATGTACTCCTTTCCCAATTTGGAACTAGTCCGTTGTTCCATGTCCAGTTCTAACTGTTGCTTATTGACCTGCATACAGATCTCTCAGGAGGCAGGTAAGGTGGTCTGGTATTCCCAACTCTTGAAGAATTTTCCACAGTTTGTTGTGATTCACACAGTCAAAGGCTTTGGCATCTAATCTGCAGATTAGGTCACAGAAAATTTGAATATTGGAAATTCATCAAGTTGTAACACTCCCATTAGTTGGCAATTTTTAAAAATTGGTAAGAAAATAAAAAGCAATTTGAAAGACTATTCATGTATGTGTGTGTGACCTTACCAATATCAATCTATCAATATTTTTATATAATCTCCCCTTCAAGTTATTTGTTCTGTACTATTTGGGGCACTAAAATGAGTACACTAGAAAATCACTATATTTTCACTTTTTGTTTGAAACTATGAAATTGACCTTTAAAAATACTAATGTTTTAGCTAAATGCTCAAATATCCTTTTAGCATTTAGCTGCTCTTATCTTGGGGATATCAAGTCTGCTATTTTCCCCTCAAAATGCATGAGAAGACCATCCAGTGTACATTGATATGGTGCCCTGAGGATGTCTCTATTTATAATGTGGGGTATCTCATGAACAATTCTGGTTCTAGGCCACAGTGCTCCAAGGCAGAACACAGTGATCGGTCCCAGGTGAGTTTCTTAGGTAGCCCCCTATAATGTAAATTGGGCTGCCCTCAAGGCACCCTATAAATTTATTATAAAAACCTAAAATAAAAAATACACAAAACCCCTAAAAGTTTGCCTTAATAAAATGAAAACTGTTCCCCTGAACTAAATATAATTTGAAAATAGAGCAGAGCAACAAGTGCCAAAGGAAACAATGGAGGAGGCCTCTAGCGCTTCCAAAAACACTTGTATATAACTCTGAAAGAAGTTTTTAAAAATCTGATTTTAAGTTGCTGAGGTGATTACAGTGTCTTCCCTGCTCTGCAATCATTATATTGTTTTGTGGGTAGACAATGAGCATTAACTATTGTTAAGAGTTCATTGTAACAAATCCAGAATTTGTTTTAATAACCTTCTTACTTTGATGTCTCCAGAAACGTATTCTGGCAAGAACTGCTAAACATTAGCTAAATACAAATCTTAAACTACCTTTTAAACTTTAATTATTTGCAAATCTGCTTCTGACTGTGATAGAAGTAAAAGTGAGCCTTCCACCTTAAACAATTAGAAAATTTGACTGAAATCCAGGAAACAATTGTTTTTAGACATTGAATGATAGGTGGCACAAGAGTGTGGCTCCTAAGGAGAGGAAGACACTGTGAGCTCTACCACCTCCAACATTCTACCTGAAGACAGTTAACAGTCCTCAGGGAATAGAAGGGAACCCAAACTGAGCCCTATGGTCTTGCTGAGCTGAAGAGACAGAAGTTGGAATTCAGAAACACCAAGACAGGGAGACTTTCTGGGGCAGAGTACCAGAGACCAGGGAGCTACAGAAGCAAGAGAAAGCAGGAAGTAGATCAATTCTCAATTTATCTCCTATATGGATGAAAACAATCCATGTTCCCACCAGGCAGAGCAGGAAGATGTAAAATATGCTAAGCATGAGGAAGAGTCTTCAGAAGGTACTGCCTTAGCCACAGGGCCAAATGAGCCCTAGACCAAAGGCTGTTCTGGATCTGCCCAACAAAGCTTAAAACTCGGCCTCAAAGAAATTTATTCCTAAGAATGCAATTGCATGCCAGGACAAAAGCCCTATTTTTAAAGGTACTTGAAGGAATACCAAAAAATTCACCCCCAAAAACAAAAGCACAATATCCATTATTCAATCAGTATTCACCACACAGGAAAAGAGGCAAAAATGACAGAGATAATAGAACTAGCACACACGAAGTGATGAGGTGAGAAAGGGAAGATTTTATTCATGAAACTTTTAGAGATGAAAAATTTAGGAGCTGAAACTAAATATATAAATATCCTTGACATATTAACAGCAAATTAGGCACTACAGTGGGGGGTGGGGGGTGGGGGTGGGGATTAAGGAGGGGAAGGGGGTGGATTTGAAGACCTGTAATAGAAACTACAGGAATTGAAGCATAGAAAGAAAAGATTGGGACAAGAAAGTATCACTGACCTCTGGCATAATATAAAGTTGTCTAATATATGTATACTCAAAATCCACAGGAAAGCCAAGAGAGAGGAGGAGAGAAAAATCCATGAAGAAATAACAGTGTAAAAACTCCCAAATTTGGTAAATTCTAGTTATTTTTTAAATTTGTAATATCTTGGAGAAAATTCCATTCTCCAGTGATTGATAAGTCTAATACTTAACTTGGGAAGACAAAAATTCAAAGCTAGTACTGAGAAATTCAACATAATTAACCTTAGCTCTTGTATCAAGAGAGAGAGAGAAAGAAAAAGAAAATAAATAACAGTCATAGGCCGTGAATTAAGGTTAAAATGCCGTGTGGTATTTTAACCTTAATTCTGAATTTTCTTGTTCTCATCTATCTAAATTAGGCCCTAATGATATTTAAACGAAGCTACTTGTAATTCCCATAATAGGCAAATAGAAGGGAGGTTAAAATAATTCTATTATTTCACAATGATGAAACAGATTGAATATTTCAATTATTCTACTTATTATAGTACACATAGAACAATGCTCTGTAATCTGCTTCGATATATATAGGCTCTTTACCCACACCACAGTGGGACTAATTCAGTCAATTTGGTTGAACCTCACTCGCTGATTCAGTGTTGGAATAAAGTACTTCACAGATTAGCTTAGTCTGCAGCACTTAAAGGTCAGGATTTATTGTAATGTAAATCACAAAGCAATTTTATCTTGACAGAGATTACATACTGTTACAATATTTCTCGCTGAATCTAGTGATGCGTTTGCTTTTTCTTTGCAACTGCTGTGCAAATTGGACTGTAGCCCAGAAAAGAAAAAGAGATGGCAGGCTGCTTTGGCTTTTTAGAAACAACTTAATTCTCTTCATTTTTCAAAGTTCCACAAGGGAAAAAAAAACAAACTCTGAAAATAGACATAAAACCATACATAAATACTTGTAAACCTTTACAAACCCTTAGCTCGAGTGCACATAGATATCTGTGAATGACCATCTTTCAAATATTTTGATGTGTTTTAGGACAGAGTGTAATTGCTAATGGCTGACTTCTTATAGTTCATACAAAAGAGTCTTGATATATTATCTAAATTGTCTCCATTTGAAGCAAACAAACAAAAGAATAAGAAGCACTCATGCTTTCCACTCTCACAAACAAAAAGAAAACTGAGTGCAAACAAAGCAAGGTGAACGTTAGGAAATCCACTGCTGTCAGCATCTAGGTAACAAATAGTGAAAGACAGAATGGCAACTCCTTCCTACTTTTTCTGAAACTTCAACTGAAATAGAAGGGATTGAGACTAGATATCAGAAAAACCTTTTTGATTACCAGAGAATTAAATGAACTACTCAGAGTTTGAAGAGTACTCATTCCTGAAATCTTCAAGACAAGATCAACTGTCTCCATCCTAAATCATGTATCTCAAAGAATAAACATGAATAAAATGTTCCCACAAAGTTTAAACCAGGATCTGTATTAAATTTTACCAAGTTTTATCAATTCTTCATACATTTGTTGTTGTTGTTTGGTTGCTAAGTCATGTCCAAATCTTTGCAGCCCACAGACTATAGTCCACCACGCTCCTCTGTCCATGGGATTCTCCAGGCAAGAATGCTGGAGTGGGTAGCCATTCCTTCTCTAGGGATTTTCTCAGCCCAGAGATCAAACCCACGTCCCCTGCACTGGCAGGCAGATTCTTTACCACTGAGCCACCAGGGAAGCCCTGTTCATAAGTAGTTTCCAATACTGACTACAAAAGTAGTGGTAAGGCCCAGAACTTACCAGAAAAAGTAACCAAAGCCAATTGTCAGATGCAAAAACTCCATTTCTATTCCCCTCACCTGAGGCATGATTGGGTTCAGTATTTGTCTTTTCTGCAACTCTTGCAAAGCACTTTTCCTGGAATGAAAGGTGATACATTATAATATTGTTTATTCAAATACTGACTAGTTTATTCTTTCAGTCTCCTGGCTCTACCCTATCAAGCAGGGCTTCCTACTTAATCAGTCATTCTGTAATCCAATTATAATATGATTCACTTGTTTTCTTTAAATGAATTCTAAATTTGGTCTAAATAAAAGTATTTTAGTATAGAAATTTTACTTTCAAAAATACAGATTTGACGCGCTAGTTTAAAAAAATTCAGTGTTTGCTCTGTAACTCTTGAAATGGTCTCGGGTGCCACCTGTTGTCCATGTAGCACATGCTGGGGATTATAAGCTATACAAAGAGCTGTGAAAATAAACAATAAGTGGTACAGGTTCAACTTGTATGTGGGCAGTAAATTGTATTCTTATTCATAAAACGCCAGCATCTGTGTCCACAATAACATATACAATTAGGCATAGTGAAAGAAGTAAAAGTGAAAGTGTTGGTTGTGTCCGGCTCTTTGGCGACCCCATGGACTGTAGTCCACCAGGCTCCTCTGCCCATGGGATTCTCCAGGCAAGAACACTGGAGTGGGTTGTCATTCCCTTCTCCAGAGGATCTTCCCAACTCAGGAACTGAACTCTCATCTCCTGTACTGCAGGCAGGTTCTTTACCATCTGAGCCACCAGGGAAGCCCTAGGCACTTCCCATCTGAAATTTCCCTAAGTCCATGGGATCACAAAGAGTCAGACATGACTGAGCAATGGAACAACATGGGCTGATCAGGCATCCTGGTTTGCTTGGGACACTCCCAGTTGCTGACTGTTGTACTAGAGCTCCCTCTCATTCTCAAAAAAGGTTCTGATTTGGATGATACCCAAAAGAGCGGAAAACTGGACACCCTCAGGAAACTGGACTGTCAAATGTTTCTGATGGGCCTTATTCATATCTGCTGGGTAGCTCTTCAGTTCTTCCCTACAAACTCTCTTATTTCATCTTCACAGCAAACCTGTGACCTAGGAAGTACATATAAATTACAAATGGGAGGAAAGGCTCCAGGAGGTTAACAACCCAGGGTTCACACAGCTCTTCCAGAGCACAACTAGAATTCACATCCAGTCTCTGTTCCCTATCAAGAGATCTTTCCTAGGGAATTGGGAGGTGTGGGAGGTCTGGGAAGGAGAAGGGTGGGGTGTGGGAGGCAGAAGCATTCTGAGAAAGAGCCCATTCCTTTCCATGGTGCATTTGAAGGTCAGCACAGGAAACAGCACAGTTGGTCTGCAATGTTGCCACAGTCTCATGTCATAAGAATCCCTCATTTTCCATTAAAACCATAAGCACTTGTTCAGTTACTAGGATTATAAGCAGCAGGCCTCGCGAGTTAAATGGACTTTTGTGCTCTGCCCTGAAAAATCTAACCAGACTCTTAAACACAGCCAAATTTTCTAACTGGATTTTCTTTTCTGATGCTGAAAAGAAAAGAATTAGAAGGAGGAAAAGGAGGCACCCCTGGGTGGAGATATGGAAAAAAGGGGAGGACGTGTAACTAAACACTCAGCCGGCCTTTCCCCAAGACCCTCCTTTCCTCCTGTGCCTCTGTGCGCTGCCAAGCACGTCTCCCCTCCCAGCTCGTGTGGGGGAAGGCCAAAAGCTTTACATTACACCACTGGTTTACACCCTGAGAAACGTCGCGTGAGCTGCAAAATACACTTTGAAGCAACTTTCTAAAAGGCACATCTATATTTACCAATGTGTTCCACATGATTAAACTGTGAAATTTGTCTCCAGTTTGGCAATACCTTAGAGAGATGTTGTGAGGTTTAGAAAGAAAATGCCTGTGAAGTGCCTTAAGTTCCATGGAAGGGAAGCACTACATACATCCAAGGTGCTGTTATATGCCTTTATGTTATATTGGTGCAACAGCAAATAAAATAACGTAAGTTATGATGTCACAATGTTGTCACGCAACATCATCCACAGTGAGAGCAAGAAAAATCTGTTTTTAAAATGCCTCTTTTCCCCCCTCCTCTGCAGCATGTTAAAGCATATGGTATCCAAAACTAGTTCACAGTGAACTTCATTTCTGCCACTGCTGTAAATGAAGTTTCTTCTCAGGCAGATGTCAGTGCTAAAAGTTTGGTGCTCATAAATACCAAATTAACATAAAATCTATATAGCTTCTTTTCAAACGTCTTCCTTGGTTGATGTGGGCTGACTGGATAGAACACATAGTTCACTTATTTATTCTCGAATCCATAATACATTTTCTGATTCACTAATATGAAAAACAATAATTATAACTGAACCACAAGTGACATTCCCCGAGGCCTCTCTGACTGTAAATGTCACGTGACAAAAGAAAGAAAACACAACTAGAAATGTAACAGATATTCTTGAACTGTTAATTTAGGCTTTATGGTTCCAAACTATAAGTCACCACTTACACAAAAAAGCATTTGTAGATGCAATAAGAAATAAATCTTGTATATACCTTACTACCTGATAAAACCATCAAAATAACCTGTTAATAAAGCAAACCTGAGTTTATTGCTTACCACAGTACAAGAGGCCAAAGATCCTGACAAGAATCATGATGGTGTTTCAGAAGAGGAAAGGTAAAGATGGGATACATATAAGACTTAGGGGATCTAGTCTAAGATGTATATTTTGGAGGGTTTGATTATGATTAGGCAAACTTGTGATCTGACAGTTTGGGACTGACAGACTAAGCGAGAGGAAAGATTTTTTTTTTAATTAAAAGGGTTTCAAAGCACATCTTGAAGAGTAAAAATGTGGTACAATGCCACTTTAATTTGATTTGTCTAATATTGGTTTAAATGGATTCCCATGAATTTTCTGAAATGAACAATAAAGTTATAGTCAATTTTATCCTCTGAACAAGAATTTTCTCATAGTAAGTAAAATCATGTCAATGCAAAATATAGGCTGTTATGGGTAGAGATCATTACATATAATTACTAGTATTATTATGGAGTCCCTGGTGGCTCAGACAGTAAAGAGTCTGCCTGCAGTGCGGGAGACCTGGGTTTGATCCCTGTGTCTGGAAGATCCTCTGGAGAAGGAAATGGCAACCCACTCCAGTATTCTTGCCTGGAGAATCCCATGGTCATAGGATCACAAAGAGTTGGACACGACTGAGCAACTTAACTTTCACCTTTCACTTTTTTCACTATTATTTATCTGGAAAAGCCCATCACACCAAGAGCAGCTCCTGTTTTGAGAAAAGAACTCACTTTTCTCAGAAGTGAGTCACCAAAACAGAAAAGAACTCACCAAAACAGACAATGGCCTCCTCTCAGATGCCACCTGCCTTCACCCTTGCTTTCATTGCTGACCAAATTCAGACTGGCTCATTATTTCTTAAAGAAGTTACTGCTTCTTTAAGATCAGTCAGTTTTTGGTCTAGGGATCATTCCTTTATGTGACTTAACATATCTCAATGTATACAACATAATTCAACACTTAGAAGACTAACCTCAAGTTCTTTGGAAACACTTCATCATCATTTCCACAATAAAAATCCTAATCATATCTCTACGCTGCTTAAAGCTTTTTAGTAAGTCTGCTCTGTCCTCTGGATGAAGTCTAAATTTCTCAAAGTGCCTCTTGAACTATATTATCCCCTGCTCCTCTCTCACTTTTCCATATGCATATGTGCATACATGAATTTTATATGCCAATCACATTAAACTCTTAATACCTGCAATTCCAGAACATGTTTGGCTCTGTCTTCCCTCACTGAAAGTTCTCTTTGGTGCAGAGCTGTGGCTTTCTGGAAAACTCACCAACACTCCTTCACTTCTCTTTCTACTGGTTAATTTCTACTCATGTTAAAGATTCACTCAGCTGAGAAAGGATGACTCTTGAAAATATAAGGGAAAGGCTCCCCATTAATGCTCCCTTAAGACTATGTGCTTATTTCCATCATCCCACTCCATTCTCAATAATATGTTCTTAGTACACTGTATTATAATGGTCCATTTATTTGCTTACCCTGTCCTCCCTGTCAGTAAGCAACTTGAGGGCAAATACCACATCTTACTGCATTGTCTGGGAAACAGAGCTCACTCAAGATATTTTTTTAATAGGCAATGAGTGAATAGATAGATAAAACCTTATGACTGTGACCAAAAAATTATAAAGATGGATAGGAGTCAAAAAAAAAAAAATCATCTGATAGATCCTAAAAAGTAAAAAGGGATTAATCCTCAAAGTGATAATTACAAATCAACAGTGGAATTTAAGAAAACTAAAATTTGTACATACCAAATTAATAAAACTTTTAAAACATGGGAAGGCATTCTGTTGGTGAGGCTGTGGGAAGGCAGGCACTTTCATATCTCACCAGTATACCCTTTCGGAGGGGACTCTGACATTGACAATACCTAATAAAACCACATGTGCATGTACCTCTCATCCCAGCAATTCCACTTCTGAAATTGAGCCTAAAGTTTCATTTACAATAGAAAAATACATATACACCAAGTTTTTCATTGCAACACTGTTTATTATGGCAAAATACTAGAAACAACCTAAATGCCCATAAGTAGAATAATGTTTAATAAATCATACTACATTCACAAAGGGAGAATTATTACAGCTAAAAAAATAAGAATAAGGAAGATTATGAACTGATATGGAGTGATTTCCAGGATATTTGGTTAAGAGAAAACAGCAAAATGCAAAAGAGCACCATGGGATTTTACCATTTGTGTTAGAAAAGGAAAAGGGAAATATAAGAAGATACACATCTAAAGGATAAACCAAAAACTAATAAAACTGGCCACCTACAAGGGGTGGAAACAGAATGGAAGGAAGGAAGAAAAACAAAAAAACATAAAATAAAATAAAATGGGTAAAGGGAAATTGAAGTACATCTTCTCGTACAATTTTGATTTTTAGAACAAGGATATTGTTTTAAAATACAATCCACCAGGATTTGGAGAAAACCCAAAAGAAAATATAAACAGCAACAAATGAGCCTTACTGCCCTAGCAAGGAATAACATAACCCTATTTAAGAGGACAAAGAAGAAAAGAACTAGCTTAAGCAACTTTGTGGGAAATTTTTTTTATATATATTTTAAGTCTAAAGACTATAAAGAAAACTACATAAGTACTATTCCCCAATTAATAAATTATTCTGAAATAGATGGGGAACAGTGGAAACAGTGTCAGGGTTTATCTTTTGGGGCTCCAAAATCACTGCAGATGGTGACTGCAACCATGAAATTAAAAGATGCTTACTCCTTGGAAGAAAAGTTATGATCAACCTAGATAGTATATTAAAAAGCAGAGACATTACTTTGCCAACAAAGGTCCATTTAGTCAAGGCTATGGTTTTTCCAGTGGTCATGTATGGATGTGAGAGTTGGACTGTGAAGAAAGCTGAGTGCAGAAGAATTGATGTTTTTGAACTGTGGTGTTGGAGAAGACTCTTGAGAGTCCCTTGGACTGCAAGGAGATCCAACCAGTCCATTCTAAAGGAGATCAGCCCTGGGTATTCTTTGGAAGGAATGATGCTAAAGCTGAAACTCCAGGACTTTGGCCACCTGATGCGAAGAGTTGACTCATTGGAAAAGACTCTGATGCTGGGAGGGATTGGGGGCAGGAGGAGAAGGGGGCGACAGAGGATGAGATGGCTGGATGGCATCACTGACTCGATGGACATGAGTTTGAGTGAACTCCAGGAGATGGTGATGGACAGGGAGGCCTGGCGTGCTGCGATTCATGGGGTCACAAAGAGTCGGATACGACTGAGTGACTGAACTGAACTGAAACATATTCTAGGATTCAGTAAATAAATACATTGTAGATAACAAAATTCAGGTATCTATTTTACTGTTGGAAAAAGGATTTACAAATAATGAAAGAGGGAAGGCTAGAATGAGTCCTGTACTGTTGGACTGGAATTGAAGATATCAATATGGAATTGTGATTTTTAATCTATTCAGAGAAAGAGAGAGAATGTTTCCTTGCTCTGTCCACTTAAAGGAATAACATCACAGAACTAATGAAGGCACTTAGTACCCAGATCTTGATTTATAAAGATATTAATAAAATGAACCAGGACTCCTTGGAGAAATAACTGAGTCAAGAGTTGGAGCGGAGAAAGTTCAACATGGGTCTGGAATATCTCATAGAACCAGAAAGTATGGAAGTATTCAAATAGGTAATGTTGATATATTAGTCCCTACACAAATACACAAATGTCACAAAACCCAAATGAAATAAAAAAGGCAGAAAATACATGAAATTAAAAAAAATTAAAACCACTGGTAGCAAAAGAGTGTGAAGAAAAAGTGAACCTGAAATATTAAAAATAGGTACCTAAAATTAATTAATTCATTTAACTCTTGTTTATTTTTTTATTTTACTTTGCCAGGGTATCCAATTTCCTCACTCACTTTTGAAGAGTATTTAGAAACACAGGATAAACAATTATTTCATATCATGTGCTCTAATACCTAAGTGGGAAAAAGAAAACACTTCATTTGCTTAATTATTTAAATACAACTTCTCTTTGCCTATTATTGCTGTTACAAATAAAGATTAAATACCTCATGTTTAGTCACTCAGTCATGTTGGACTCTGCGACCCCATGGACTGTAGCCCGCCAGGTTCCTCTTGTCCGTGGGGATTCTCCAGGCAAGAATACTGGAGTGGGTTGCCGTGACCTCCTCAAGGGGATCTTCCCAACCCACAGATTGAACCCAGGTTTCCCGCATTGCAGGCAGATTCTTTACTGTCTGAGCCACCAGGGAAGCCTGAGAATACTGGAGTGGGTTGCCATGTCCTCCTCTTAAGGGATCTTCCCAATCCAGGAATCGAACCAAGGTCTCCTGCATTGCAGGCAGATTCTTTACCAGTTGAGCTATCAGGGACTACTTCAATGCTATTCTCAAGAATAATTTCCAACACTAAGAAGGAAGATTCACTTTTATGTCTCATGACCTTATAATAGCGGTTGGTAAACAACTATAGACAATATTTCTTTGCCCTCCATGGGTTATCCTGGAAACAGAAAAGGGAAAAATGTAATTCTGGTTGCCAGTATCAACTTCAGATGAATGCTTTTATTTCACATGAAAGTTGACCATTCTTCAGAGAGTTGCGTTAGAACATATTTATGCTAATGGTGAGTGTTCTGACAATAACTCAGGTGCTACCTGGGGCAGCTCTTTAAAGTTGCTTTGAATGCTATTTAGATCTTCTATTTTTATTTACTTTCCACTTGCTTTTGATGTCTGTCCACTGGTGAATCCAAGATACCTGAGGACACATTATTTATCTTACAGTTCTCTTCCTTATACCTCCTATAGCATGTATCACAGTATTTGCTTGAAGAAGGAGACAAGGTTTGAGGAAGACAGTGCTTTCTTTACAGAAGTTAGATCAATATTACATACTATGACTAGAAAGGACACCAATTAATCAGAAAAAATACCTTTAATCATCTTCAAACTGTCCGTTAGAAAAATGTAAATACAAATGAGAATTTGAAAGTGATAAATATCTTTAGTCAAGTTAAATTAAACTAAACAACTTTTTAAATGGCCAAAAGTTCTTTTAGAAAAAAAGTATAGGAAGTAGGAACATAAGTGTCTACTTGTTTCATCTGTACAACAATCTTATAATGTAGGAATTATTACTCCCATTTGACAGGTGAGGAAATGGAGTCTCAGAGTCATTTGCTCTGAGCAATTCATACACAATCATGCAACTAGTAATTGGCAGAACTAGAATTCACAATTCACTTTGATATCAAAGTAAATAATCTATTATGCCACAATAAGAAACATCTCTAATAAAACCTAAAAAGGATAAAATCAAAATAGTCAAATGAAGTTTTAATTATATTAAAACTAAAACAGAACATAAGAGGCAAAAACAATCTTAGATAAAAATCAACTCAAATACCACTAGACTAGAAGGAGACCTAGGTTCTAGATCTTTTTCTTACTTTACACCTTTTAATTCTAATACCTAGCTCAACAAAACTAGTCTTTAAATATTCATTGCCTCACCCACAGACTAAAAGATACAAATAGAACACTTAAAATCAATCACTAAACTACATTATAATAAAATTTCAATTAACCAGAACAATTAGGAGATTATTCATTTTTAAATAACCTTTAGCTAGCTAACAACGAATGAGAAAAACCTTTTTGCAGATTCAAGGTTGCCATTGGAAACCTTTCCAAATCTGTTTTGCTAAGCAAAGCAAATTTTACTGAACAGAAGCAGCGCTGGAGAACTTGCTACAATGCAGATCCCTACGTTCCCCCACAAGAGAGTCTTATTTGGTATGTCTGTCTGGAGTGATTCTTATTAAGATCTTAAGATGAAACTAAGAAACATTAAGTAAAGGATATAAAACATAATAAAACCTTTTTGAATTGCAAGGCTCACCAGTACCTCAACCATCATTCTGACCACTAATCGTTTTTCCCAAATCTCAAAATAGATGTTGAAGGCACAGAGTCATGAACAAGAACCTAGAAGCCCAAAATCTGGGCTTTTACCTTTGTCTTCTAAGGAAACTATATTTAAAAACTTAAAACTGAGGTTAATTGCCATCTAGTAAATTGAAGTTTCTTAAAACTAAAACAGAACATAAGAGGCAAAAACAATCTTAGATAAAAATCAACTCAAATAGCACTAGACTAGAAGGAGACCTAGGTTCTAGATCTTTTTCTCACTTTACACCTTTTAATTCTAAAAGGCCTTTTAGGAATTATCATCAAATTTTATTAGATTTATGTGACATGGAATACAAAATGATGTTTAGGATTATTAAAAACAATGTTCACAGCATGTCATGCTGCTAAGTCACTTCAGTCATGTCCAACTCTGTGCCACCCCATAGACAGCAGCCTACCAGGCTTCCCCATGCCTGGGATTCTCCAGGCAAGAACACTGGAGTGGGTTGCCATTTCCTTCTCCAATGCATGAAAGTGAAAAGTGAAAAGTGAAAGTGAAGTTATTCAGTCATGTCTGATTCTGTGCGACCCCATGGACTGCAGCCTACCAGGCTCCTCCATCCATGGGATTTTCCAGGCAAGAGTACTGGAGTGGGGTGCCATTGCCTTCTCTGTAACGTACCTAAGGAATTAAGAATATGCCAATGTCATACAAATGGTGTGCACCAGACCTACCACTTCACAACTTCCTGTTTCAGTAGGTCATAGTCTTAGCATATTCATGGTCACAACACAAAGTGCATAGACAATAGCTATGGGTTGCTAATGGACATATTAGTAATTAGCTTATAAGCAGCAGAATTTAAAATATATGTTAAACAGCTGGTACCAGAATTCTTCTTAAAGAAAGAAAGAACAATCTTTGTTTAGGGAAATGTCCTGATGAGTCACTTGGATTGGAAAATATAGATCAGGGGGGAAAAAAAAAAAAAAGAGCAAAGGGAGGATTAAACTGCTGTGGATGAAAAATGTAAGGCATTTGGGGAAGGAGGTCTTCCTTGAGAGTGGAGGAAGAATGGAGAAAAATAAACATAAGCAGTATGGCAGGAGCCTAGAGTACAAGTTATGAGAAATAGCTAAAGTTTGTCGTTTTCTTTAAGCCAGAAATGTTCAATGGAATTTAAAATTATCTGTTTGGCTAAGATATAAACTTTTTCTCTCTCTCCAAAAATTCACTGACGTTTGCTACCCTGTAAACATATTTTTCATTTCAATCCCTTCTGAATTGTTCTATTTTGAATGTATATATATATTCATAAAAATGAAATAATATTAACATACTAAGCTCTTTGCTATTTCATTTAATCTCCAGACCAATTCTATAGAGTAGGTACTATCATTAAATCCATTTTATGAATGAGAAAGCTGAGTTCTAAAAGACTAAACAACTTACTCAAGATCATGAAGTTACTAGATGAACTGGAATTCAAACCTTTACTAGATCAAACTTAAGTTCACAGCTAAATAGGTACATAGGGTTTCCCACGTAGCCCAGTGGTAAAGAATCCACCTGCCAAGCAGGAGACATGGGTTCAGTCCCTGGGTCAGGAAGATCCCTTTGAAAAAGAAATAGCAACCCACTCCAGTATTCTTGCCTAGGAAATCCCATGGACAGAGGAGCCTGGTGGACTACAGTCTATGGGGTCACAAATAATTGGACATGACTTAGTGACTAAACAGCAACAACAAATAGATACATATATACATATACACATATATACACACATACATAAAATAAAAAGATATCCTGGTATCCACATTTAAGCAAAATACATTTTTATAAAATAGGAATATTCAAAATACGAGTAACATTCAAAATATTAGCAATAATGCTATATTACTATTTTTTTCAAAATATTTCAAAATCACTAAAAGTTAAAGTATACAAATTCCAGCTATTGAATTCTGACTATTCAGCATTTCTACTTTATACTTTTATCATATAATCATCTTTGAAAAGTTAATCACTAATTAAATATTTGCTAATATTTAATAATTAATCAATAACAAATAACTACTTAGTTAAATACTAATTATAGAGTATAATCTGTACAGCATATTAAAAAGCAGAGACATCACTTTGCCAACAAAGGTCCATCTAGTCAAGGCTATGGTTTTTCCAGTGGTCACGTATGGATGTGAGAGTTGGACTGTGAAGAAAGCTGAGCGCCGAAGAATTGATGCTTTTGAACTGTGATGTTGGAGAAGACTCTTGAGAGTCCCTTGGACTGCAAGGAGATCCAACCAGTCCATCCTAAAGGAGATCAGTCCTGGATGTTCATTGGAAGGACTGATGTTGAAGCTGAAACTCCAATACTTTGGCTACCTGATGCGAAGAACTGACTCATTTGAAAAGACCCTGATGCTGGGAAAGATTGAGGGCAGGAGGAGAAGGGGACGACAGAGGATGAGATGGCTGGATGGCATCACTGACTCGATGGACGTGAGTCTGAGTGAACTCCGGGAGTTGGTGATGGACAAGGAGGCCTGGCGTGCTGCGATTCATGGGCTCGCAAAGATTCGGACATGACTGAGCGACTGAACTGAACTGAACCTGTACAGTGATTTTAAAATATACCCAGATTTTTTTGACACTCTTCCCTCCAAAAGGTGGATCCTAAATCCCCTTACCTTAAGTGTGGGCTGGACTCAGTGACTCACTTTTAATAAATACTATGTGGCAAAGTGATGGAAGTGACTACATTAAAGTCTATAACTTCCTCGTTGCTCTCCAACTTGGATCACTTGCTCTGGGGAAAACCTGCTACCACGACACAAGGACACTCAAGCAGCCCTAAGATGAGATGCAGATACCAAGGAACTGAGTCCTCCTGCCAACAGCCAGTGAGGAATGGAGGCCCCTATCAACAGTTAAGTGAACGAGCCACATAAGAAGTGGACCCTCCAGCACCCGTAGAGCCTTTGGAGGACAGCAGCCCTGACTGATGTCTTGACTGCAACCCTATGAGAAACCCCAAGCAAGAACCAGCTTGAACCAACTCCCAAGACCTGGGCCCACAGAAACTGTGTACAATAATAAACCTTTAAGTCATCTAAGTTTGGAATGATTTGTTATACTAGCAATAGTTAACTAATACACTTACTGTGTCAGTAATTCCCAAAGTGTGGTTCCAAGACCAGCAGGATCAGCCTCTTCTGGGTACGTGATAGAAGTGCAGATTCTCAGGCTCTACCGAGATGTACTGAATCAGGAACTCTCAAGATGCCGGGCAGCAATTTGTGTTTTAACAAGCCCCCTGTGTGATTCTGGGCTTCCCAGGTGGTGCAAGTGTTAAAGAACCTGACTGCCAATGCAGATGACATAGGAGATGTGGGTTCAATCCCTGGGTGGGGAAAATCTCCTCAGGGGAGGTGGGTGCCATCACAACCCACTCCACTATTCTTGCCTGGAGAATCCCCATGGACAGAGGAGCCTGGCGGACTACAGTCCATAGGGTTGCAAAGAGTCAGACACGACTGGAGCCACTTAGCATGCACACACATGCTAGGTGATTCTAACATACAGTAAAATTTGGGAAGCACTATGCTAAGCCCTCAATAATTTAGCTAACAGTGAACAAACCTCAAATCTCCTTAATAACAGACCTCACTCTCCACCTCCAGAGACACTTGTATTTATTCTTGGAATATGGTATAATCTTTCAGCATCAGATTGCAAACAAGCTTCACTCTCATGACAAAATGTCAGCTTGGAAAGGGCAGAGAATCCTCCTATCTCCACATTGTGCCTGGCACACAATCAATGTTAAATAAATATTACTTGACATGAATAACTGAATACACAACTATTGTTTTGTGAAGATTAAAATGAAGTCTTTCTTTTTTTTCTTTTCCATCTATCATCACTTGAATTCTTTTAAATTGACTTCAGCCAAGATCATGTTTGTTATGGTATCCATGGAAATAAGATGTTCCTAGTATACTAAAGTATATTAAAGTAGAGATTAAAATGACTAAGCCTGATTTCACAACAGACACTCACTTTGGTGGCTTGTGGAGTTGTCAAAAACAAGATGAAATTCATCAATTATCAGTAATGCACAATATGTCGCCCCAGTCCTTATTAGGGATCTTATTAGATGTTTGAACACCAAAACAGAGCTTGAGGAACCTGGCAAATGCTAACAACTGCCTGACATTTGTTCTTATCATTCCTTTCTAAAACATGTATTATTAGAATATAACTCCAACTGACTATAGGAGTGTTTAAAAACTAACAGGTAGTGATATGAAGTCCTCCAAATCAGCCAACTTGCTGAGTTCATAACACTAATTCTGTAACATCTTTAATTAATCAAATGAAAAAAATCTCTATCCATATAATTTGGAGTTACAAGGTGGAACAACTGTTTTTCCTAGTGGACATATCAGAGCCTTTGACATACACTAATGTGAAAACATGGACACTTTTAAAGGAGCAGCTTGTAAAGCTAACACTTTAGTAAACACCACCCTATTGCAAACCTTCAACAATTTCTTTACTTTGAATTTGTAATTTTAACTTTTAAGTAAATTGTTTGATTTATAAACTGTATCTCTTCTTTGTGTGTGTGTATGTGTGTTAATCGCTCAGTCGTGTCCAACCCTTTGCTATCCCGTGAACTGTATCCCACCAAGCTCTCCTGTCCCTGGAATTCTCCAGGCAAGAATACTGTTGAGTAGCCATTCCCTTTGCCAGGGGATCTTCCCAACCCAGCAATAGAACCCAGGTCTTCTGCATTCCAGACGGACACCTTACTGTCTGAGCCACCAGGGAAGCCCCTAGTGATATTTAAATCATTTAAATCATTACTTCCCATATTTCCTATAGACTTAACTCCATCCCATTCCTATCTCCAAAAATATTATTATATATTCATTGATATTATTATTATATACAAAGTAATTCTTTTTAGTATAAAGTACAACTTAGTTGTTAAAATGACATACCCAAAATCATATCAATATTTCCCCTGGTTATTAATTTAAATAAAAACCATATAGAAATATTTTAACAGTTATAACAGCTCAAGGGAACAAGTTTATAAACTGTAATAGTCAAACCTTTTAAGAGTATAATAATCATCTATATAATTGTACTGATAATACTCTTAAGGCAATGATTTCCAACTACACTGTGTTCCAACTGTTATCTGTAGCATATACATTCTAGGTTGTCATCCTCATTCTCTGAGAACAAACATTCCACCCCATTCAGAAATGGGCTCCAGTACCCATGTATTCTGGTGCCATAGATCAGAATTAATTGGGCCAGATTTGGATACTAGACTAATATGTCCAGTCATATTCTCTTTCCAGGAAATTATATTTAGGAATAAGAAATTCTAGTTTGCCTCTACTAGGGTTAAAAAACTGAGTCCATATAAATTTGGGAACTTTGGGAATGACTCTATAGATAGAAAAGAAAAATCATTCTGCAAAGAAAACCAATAAAACATACACAAAAAGGAAAGTGTATATGACCTTAGAAAGGTCCTTCATAAGTATCTATTTGTAAAAGCATGGTATGTGTTTATAATGGATGCTTTATCACACATTTAGCAGAGAAGTCCTTTCAGTTTGTCACTGCTTACCTGAAATGGTTATAAAGAAGTAGGTAAGTTGTGAGCCACAAAATCATACTTAGAAACTTCTGGTTTAACAAAAATAAAAAAATAAGGAAACAAAAACACTAAGAATTCTCCATTCTCCAAGGTCAAGCTTTCAAAGATCCTTTACCCACATCCAAAGCAGTAGACCTACTTGTACAAATGGCTTTTGTGGCTGAGCCACATAAGAACTCAGGCTGCTCTGTTTCTCTATGGGCAGATTCCATTATAGGTAATGGGGCCTTGTAAGGAAAAACTTACCTCTCTGTGTTTCTCCTTTGCTCTCACAATACTACCACACTCACAGCATTTCTGACACCAGATGCATGGGGCTTTGTCTCACACCAAACAATTCTTTGTGACACCAGCCAGGTGTCCTGCAAGTCAGTGATGACGCTAACCAGAGTTAGTAAAGACTTAGTGCTACAACTCTGTCCCCAACTTTAGATGTCAATTATAAGCAGTAGGACCTTTCATTACACACAACTTCTGTCCAACATAGTATAAATTGGAAGTTCCTACAACCCCCTTCCTTGGGTTTGATCATTTGCTGAAACAGCTCACAGAACTCAGGGTAACGTTTCCTTACATCTACCAGATTGTTATAAAGGATAGGATAAAGGATACATAGAAAGAGTCAGATGAAGTGATACATGAAGCAAGATCTGAAAGGATCTTCACACAGGAACATCAGTCTCCACAGAGTTGAGATGTACCAATTCCAGGTACTTAGATGTATTTGCCAATCAAGAATCTCCCTAAATCCTGTACGGTGGGGATTTTATTGGAATTTCACCATGTAGGCACAATGGAATATTAATTCTATCTTGTTTCTGGAGAATGGAGATTAGGGCCAAAGTTTCAAGCTTTTAATTATGCCTTAGTCTTTCTAGTGATTGACTCCCAACCAGGAGTCCACTTAGAGACACCTCACTAGAACAAAACACATTCCTATCACCCAGGTATTTCAAGGCAATTCCAAGGAGCTCAGGTTCAGATCAGTTCAGTTCAGTTCAGCCATCCAGTCATGTCCAACTCTTTGCCATCCCATGAATTGCAGCACGCCAGGCCTCCCTGTCCATCACCAACTCCCGGAGTTGACTCAGACTCACATTCATGGAGTCGGTGATGCCATGCAGCCATCTCATCCTCTGTCGTCCCCTTCTGCTCCTGCCCCCAGTCCCTCCCGGCATCAGAGTCTTTTCCAATGAGTCAACTCTGCATGAGGTGGCCAAAGTACTGGAGTTTCAGCTTCAGCATCATTCCTTCCAAAGAAATCCCAGGGCTGATCTCCTTCAGAATGGACTGGATGGATCTCCTTGAAGTCCAAGGGACTCTCAAGAGTCTTCTCCAACACCACAGTTCAAAACATCAATTCTTGGGCACTCAGCCTTCTTCACAGTCCAACTCTCACATCCATACATGACCACAGGAAAAACCATAGCCTTGACTAGATGAACCTTTGTTGGCAAAGTAATGTCTCTGCTTTTGAATATGCTATCTAGGTTGGTCATAACTTTCCTCTCAAAGAGTAAGCGTCTTTTAATTTCATGGCTGCAGTCACCATCTGCAGTGATTTGGGAGCCCAGAAAAATAAAGTCTGACACTGTTTCCACTGTTTCCCCATCTATTTCCCATGAAGTGATGGGACTGGATGCCATGATCTTCGTTTTCTGAATGTTGAGCTTTAAGCCAACTTTTTCACTCTCCACTTTCACTTTCATCAAGACGCTTTTGAGTTCCTCTTCACTTTCTGCCATAAGGGTGGTGTCATCTGCATATCTGAGGTGATTGATATTTCTCCCAGCAATTTTGATTCCCGCTTGTGCTTCTTCCAGCCCAGCGTTTCTCATGATGTACTCTGCATATAAGTTAAATAAACAGGTTAACAATATACAGCCTTGACGTACTCCTTTTCCTATTTGGAACCAGTCTGTTGTTCCATGTCCAGTTCTAACTGTTGCTTCCTGACCTGCATATAGGTTTCTCAAGAGGCAGGTCAGGTGGTCTGGTATTCCCATTGCTTTCAGAATTTTCCACAGTTTATTGTGATCCACACAGTCAAAGGCTTTGGCATAGTCAATAAAGCAGAAATAGATGTTTTTCTGGGACTCTCTTGCTTTTTCCATGATCCAGCGGATGTCGGCAATTTGATCTCTGGTTCCTCTGCCTTTTCTAAAACCAGCTTGAGTATCTGGAAATTCACGGTTCACGTATTGCTGAAGCCTGGCTTGGAGAATTTTGAGCATTACTTTACTAGTGTGTGAGATGAGTGCAATTGTGCAGTAGTTTGAGCATTCGTTGGCATTGCCTTTCTTTGGGATTGGAATGAAAACTGACATTTTCCAGTCCTGTAGCCACTGCTGAGTTTTCCAAATTTGCTGGCATATTGAGTCCAGCACTTTCACAGCATCATCTTTCACGATTTGAAATAGCTCAACTGGAATTCCATCACCTTCACTAGCTTTGGTCTTAGGAGCTCTGTCAGGAACCAAATTTTTTTAAGGTTTCACAACCCCACAGATGGAACAGTTTCCACTGTAACTGCCATGAACTTCCACCATGAACTACCTGTGACTGACATGACCTGTTGAGAAAGCTAAAGATAAAACTTTATTAACCAAAACATATAATGTAGCTCACCTAACTTCAGAGGGAGTGGAAAGTTCACTCCTTTCAAACTCCTAAAAGTTGAATGTAATACTTATCACATTAAGACATAGTTTGCATTTGAACGCCTGACAATTCACATGTCTGGATAATAAGTAGAAAATACTCCTGCTCACCTCCATAGTCTCTTCTCAAGTGAGACTTCAAATCTGACCCAAACATTTCAGTTCATACACAGCACGTCCAACACTTCTGAGCTAGCTTCTTATGATATAGGCGAATTCACTAAGGGATTCTGGCACAGACACTAGCAACCTTCCAGAAATAAGAGGAAGATGATTTGTGTAAGCAAAAGAAATAGTGAGGCCTTGCTTTTAACATATATCTGCTACTCCTAAAGTCTATCAGTTTTGCATCTTTAGATTAAAAGGACCTTAAAATTATTTTAAATTTAGAAAGCAAATGTAAGCTCAGAAATTCCAGAGAGAATAGGAAAGAATCAAGACAATTAAAAGTACTCCTTTTCACTACCTAGAGATATATATTTCTTATTATAGAGGACTTCAAAACATATTCAAAATTATCTAAGTATTTGATACTAAGCACTTGATACATTATATATTGTTGGGCATTCAAGGAGATTATAGTTTTTCTGTTGTTGTTCCATGTCCAGTTCTAACTGTTGCTTCCTGACCTGCATACAAATTTCTCAAGATGCAGATCAGGTGGTCTGGTATTCCCATCTCTTTCAGAATTTTCCACAGTTTATTGTGATCCACACAGTCAAAAGCTTTGGCATAGTCAATAAAGCAGAAATAGATGTTTTTCTGGAACTCTCTTGCTTTTTCAATGACCCACCGGATGTTGGCAATTTGATCTCTGGTTCCTCTGCCTTTTCTAAAACCAGCTTGAACATCAGGAAGTTCACAGTTCACGTATTGCTGAAGCCTGGCTTGGAGAATTTTGAGCATTACTTTACTAGCATGTGAGATGAGTGCAATTGTGCGGTAGTTTGAGCATTCGTTGGCATTGCCTTTCTATGGGATTGGAATGAAAACTGACCTTTTCCAGTCCTGTGGCCACTGCTGAGTTTTCCAAATTTGCTGTCAAATTGAGTCCAGCACTTTCACAGCATCATCTTTCAGGATTTGGAATAGCTCAACTGGAATTCCATCACCTCCACTAGCTTTGTTCATAGTGATGCTTTCTAAGGCACACTTGACTTCACATTCCAGGATGTCTGGCTCTAGGTCAGTGATCACACCATCGTGATTATCTGGGTCGTGAAGATCTTTTTTGTACAGTTCTTCTGTGTATTCTTGCCATCTCTTCTTAATATCTTCTGCTTCTGTTAGATTAGGTCCATACCATTTCTGTCCTTTATCGAGCTCATCTTTGCATGAAATGTTCCTTTGGTATCTCTGTTTGGTTTCCAAATAGGAAAAGGAGTTCGTCAAGACTGTATATTGTCACCCTGTCTATTTAACTTATATGCAGAGTACATCATGAGAAATGCTGGACTGGAAGAAACACAAACTGGAATCAAGATTGCCGGGAGAAATATGAATAACCTCAGATATACAGATGACACCACCCTTATGGCAGAAAGTGAAGAGGAACTCAAAAGCCTCTTGATGAAAGTGAAAGTGGAGAGTGAAAAAGTTGGCTTAAAGCTCAACATTCAGAAGACGAAGATCATGGCATCCAGTCCCATCACTTCATGGGAAATAGATGGGGAAACAGTGGAAACAGTGTCAGACTTTATTTTTTTGGGCTCCAAAATCACTGCAGATGGTGACTGCAACCATGAAATTAAAAGACGTTTACTCTTTGGAAAGAAAGTTATGACCAACCTAGATAGCATATTCAAAAGCAGAGACATTACTTTGCCAACAAAGGTTCATCTAGTCAAGGCTATGGTTTTTCCTGTGGTCATGTATGGATGTGAGAGTTGGACTGTGAAGAAGGCTGAGCGCCAAAGAATTGATGTTTTGAACTGTGGTGTTGGAGAAGACTCTTGAGAGTCCCTTGGACTGCAAGGAGATCCAACCAGTCCATTCTGAAGGAGATCAGCCCTGGGATTTCTTTGGAAGGAATGATGCTGAAGCTGAAACTCCAGTACTTTGGCCACCTCATGCAGAGTTGACTCATTGGAAAAGACTCTGATGCCGGGAGGGATTGGGGGCAGGAGGAGAAGGGGATGACAGAGGATGAGATGGCTGGATGGCATCACTGACTCGATGGACGTGAGTCTGAGTCAACTCCGGGAGTTGGTGATGGACAGGGAGGCCTGGCGTACTGCGATTCATGCGGTCGCAAAGAGTCGGACACAACTAAGCGACTGATCTGATCTGATCTTATAGTTTTTCTGCACTATAAATAATGATGCAATAGGAATTTGTATTCATCAATCTTTGTGCACGTCTCTAAGTATCAGATTAGATTAATAAAAACATAAAAATTAAATTTAAAAGTGTGGGCTTTCTTTAAGTTCTTAATGCATATTGCTCAACTGTAAAATCCATGAGGTCAGGAACTTTGTCATATTTGCTCCTATATTTGTGTATGCTAAGTTACTTCAGTTGTATCTGACTCTTGCAACCCCATGGACTGTAGCCCACCAGGCTCCTCTGTCCATGGGATTCTTCAGGTAAGAATACTAGAGTGGGTTGACATGTCCTCCTCCAGGGGATCTTCTGGACCCAGGGATCTAACCGGTATCTCTTATGTCTCCAGCAGTAGCAGGTGACTTCTTTATCACTAGTGACACTTGGAAAGCTATTTGCATCTCCTGGATCAGTAGAAAAGTGACTGGAACATAGGAGACCTTCACTAAGAATGTGCTAAATGAATGAATATATTGTAAAGAAACTTTCCAAAGAAAACTGTACTTTCAAATATAATTCTTCCCTCAGAAAGTTAAGTCCATCATTTGTTACCATCCTGGTCTGATTCATTATTTAGCTCATTATTTCTTTCCTGATACTCACTAAAGCAAAATGTACATTTCATGAGAGCCATTTTCTAGGAAGTAGTAAAAAAGAGAAGGATACAAATTTACTTTTACCTCTAATTCCCTCCCCTACATTTATCTGGGACCTTAGGATTCAACAATTTTTTGATAATTTTGCAGCAAAAAAGAGAAAAACCCCCCATAGGCTGAAAATACTTATATTTTTCTAAACCCCAGATAGGTGATAGATGATCATGGGTAAATAAATATAGGTGCTAAAAATTACTGCAGTGTGTGTGTGCGTGCATGTGCGCATGTGTGCCCACTAATGGGTACAATAATACAAATTACATTTTGACCCAGATTAAAAACTGTTTTAAAAAATTGTTCATATTTTTCAAATTAATCCACATCCAAAATGCATATATTGCTTTTCATTTCTAAACAGTACTATGATAAGATCAGCCTTTGACAAATTCTTTAGCTTGCCTGACTCACCTTTCCCTAATAATACAAAGTATACATGGAGTAGTTCGATATAGAGCTTCTATATCTCAATTTCTAAATTAAGACCTTTAATGGAGCTTTTAATAATACATTTCCACACTCCTGGAATTACAAAGTTAAAAATTATTCTTTCTTTGCCTTTCAACAAATTTCATTTCTCTCCTCTGTGTGCATGTAAATTCTAATAATGCTAATGGAGGCAACGCACGTGCGTATGGAGTGGAATATATCTCTAAATCACACTTTAATCTTTAGCTACAATTCTGGCACCTGTTCAAATGATACATGTGCCTCAAATACACACTGTATGTCTGTTGTTTCCTGTCTGGATATTAAAATTTATTCATGTATTTTTAGTAGCTATTACAATATTTTGGCCAACAAATTTTCTTATTATTATTATACATGTGTCGAGTTTTAACTGGGTGCTAGATGCAACTGTAAACAGTCCGGATTTATTATAATATAATTAGAATGTAAATTCAATTCCTGACCAGGTTATATTTGTTTTAAAAAATGGAAATTTTCTGTTGTTTTCCACCTGGTTAAACATATGTAGTAAAGAGAAAACATAATGCAAACAAAATAAATATAAGTAGCCTGGCTGCTTGTTTCTGTACTGAATCATGATTATCCTTACATAATTTAAAAAAAATTTAACCCATGCATTTAAAACCTAGTTAAAAGATATTATATTAAGTTTACTAAAAATACCAAAATTATATTAACCATACTTTTTGAACAAAGTGGCTAGCTAAATAATTTTGCATTATTTTTACATAATCTTAATTGATATTCTGTAAAACCACATAGCCATTTCTCAACAGAGCCCTATGCATCTCTGTATTTACATTTTTTTCTTTACTTTTCCACTTTTTATGATGTTGCCCCAAAAGGTTAAACAAAGATGATCCTGAAATACGTAAAACAAAGCATAGTCAAAATTTATATAATTTGAAGTGAAGAAAAATGGTAAAATTTCTCTACAATTTGATCTTTTCTTATTCTGAAGTCTTATACTAGTAGGAAAAATGTTCCCAATTTAAACATAATCCAGTCTATTTGCATTTTTGAATGTGAATATTCAGTCAGTGCAAAGTTCAACATCTCTGTCAGATCTGTTTTTCCTCCAACTTTCCCTTTCCTTTCCAGAAACAGTAGAGGGAGTATGAAGGCTTCACATGCCTAGATGATGTAGGAAAGCTCTCCTGTGATCCATGCAGTTTTGTCAATTCTTTTGGTTGCTGCCTAAACGGTCATTGGCTTCAACCAGTCTTCAGGCATCAAATCTACCTTCTGGAGGAATTTCAAATTATATGGTAATCACATGCTGTCTCAGACACTAACTTAGCCCCATCCTTCAGTCATTTAATCTCTTAAAAAGAGGCATGTTGAATGCGGCTAAACTCCAATTTCAGCATTTCTCTAAAAACCTTCAGTTCAGTTCAGTCGCTCAGTCATGTCTGACCCTTTGCAACCCAAT
Organism: Bubalus kerabau; assembly: GCF_029407905.1. NCBI lineage: Eukaryota > Metazoa > Chordata > Mammalia > Artiodactyla > Bovidae > Bubalus > Bubalus kerabau. The sequence continues at coordinate 259,537,982 of NC_073624.1, forward strand.
TGACTGCACCAGGTCAGGCTTCCCTGTTCATCACCAACTCCTGGAGCTTGCTCAAACTCATCTCCAGAGTCAGTAATGCCATCCAACCATCTCATCCTTTGTCGTCCCCTTCTCCTCCCCCCTTCAATCTTTCCCAGCATCAGGGTCTTTTCAAATGAGTCAGTTCTTCAAATCAGGTAGCCAAAGTATTGGAGTTTCAGCTTCAGCATCAGTCCTTGCAATGAATATTCAGGATTGATTTCCTTTAGGATGGACTGGTTGGATCTCCTTGCAGTCCAACGGACTCTCAAGAGTCCTCTCCAACCCCACAGTTCAAAAGCATCAATTCTTCGGTGTTCAGTTTTCTTTATAGTCCAACTCTTACATCCACACATGACTACTGGAAAAACCATAGCTTTGACTAGACAGAGCTTTGTCAGCAAAGTAATGTCTCTGCTTTTTAATATGCTGTCTAGGTTTTAATATGCTGTCATAGATTTTCTTCCAAGGAGCGAGTGTCTTTTCATTTCATGGCTGCAGTCACCATCTGCAGTGATTTTGGAGCCCAGGAAAATAAAGTCTGTCACTGTTTCCATTGTTTCCCCATCTATCTGACATGAAGTGATGCAACCGAATGCCATGATCTTCATTTTTTGAATGCTGAGTTTTAAGCCAGCTTTTTTACTCTCCTCTTTCACTGTCATCAAAAGGCTCTTTAATTCCTCTTCACTTTCTGCCATAGGATGCTGTTATCTGCATATATGAGGTTATTGATATTTCTTCCGGCAATCTTGATTCCAGCTAGTGCTTCATCCAGTCCAGCATTTCCCATGATATACTCTGCACAGAAGTTAAATTAGCAGGGTGACAATATACATCCTTGACATACTCCTTTCCCAGCTTGGAACCAGTCCATTGTTCCATGTCCAGTTCTAACTGTTGTTTCTTGACCTGCAGGTAAGGTGATGAGGTATTCCCATTGCTTGAAGAATTTTCCACAGTTTGTTGTGATTCACACAGTCAAAGGATTTAGGGCAGTCAATGAGACAGAAGAATTTTTCTGGAATTCCCTTGCTTTTTCTATGATCCAACATATGTTGGCAATTTGATTTCTGGATCTTCTGTCTTTTCAAAACCCAGCTTTGAAGTTCTCAGTTCATGTACTGTTGAAGCCTAACTTGGACCATTTTGAGCATTACTTTGCTAGTGTGTGAGATGAGCGCAATTGTGCAGTAGTTTGAGCAATCTATGGCATTGCCTTTCTTTGAGATTGGAATGAAAACTGACCTTTTCCAGTCCTGTGGCCACTGCTGAGGTTTCCAAATTTGCTGGCATATTGAGTGCAGCACTTTCACAGCATCATCTTTCAGGATTTGAAATAGCTCAGCCGGAATTCCATCACCTCCACTAGCTTTGTTCATAGTAATGCTTTCCAAGGTCCACTTGACTTCACATTCCAAAATGTCTGGCTCTAGGTGAGTGATCACACCATCGTGATTATCTGGGTCATGAAGAATTTTTTTGTACAGTTCTTCTGTGTATTCTTGCCACCTCTTCTTAATATCTTCTGCTTTTGTTAGGTCCATCCATTTCTGTCCTTTATTGAGCCCATCTTTGCATGAAATGTTCCCTTGGTATCTCTAATTTTCTTGAAGAGATTTCTAGTCTTTTCCATTCTATTGTTTCCCTCTATTCTTTGCACTGATCACCGAGGAAGGCTTCTTATCTCTCCTTGCTATTCTTTGGAACTCTGCATTCAAATAGGTATATCTTTCCTTTTCTCCTTTGCTTTTAGCTTCTCTTCTTTTCACAGCTATATGTAAGGCCTCCTCAGAAAACCATTTTGCCTTTTTGTATTTCTTTTTCTTGGGGATGGTCTTGATCCTTGTCTCCTGTAATGTCACAAACTTCCATCCATAATTCTTCAGGCACTCTGTCTATTAGATCTAATCCCTTGAATCTATTTGTCATTTCTACTGTATAATCATAATGGATATGATTAAGGTCATACCTGAATGCTTTAGTGGTTTTCCCTACTTTCTTCAATTTCAGTCTGAATTTTGCAATAAGGAGTTTATGATCTGAGCCACAGTCAGCTCCCGGTCTTGCTTTTTGCTGACTGTATAGAGCTTCTGCAGCTTCAGCTGCAAAGAATATAATCAATCTGATTTCAATATTGACCATCTGGTGATGTCCATGTGTAGAGTCTTTTCTTGTGTTGTTAGAAGAGGGTGTTTGCTATGACCAGTGTGTTCTCTTGGCAAAATTCTGTTAGCCTTTGCCCTGCTTCATTCTGTACTCCAAGGCCAAACTGCCTGTTAGTCCAGGTATCTCTTGACTTCACTTTTGCATTCCAGTCCCCTATGATGAAAAGGACATCTTTTGGGGATGTTAGTTCTAGAAGGTCTTGTAGGTCATCATAGAACTGTTCAGCTTTTTTGGCATTAGTGGTTGGGGCATAGACTTGGATTACTCTGATATTGAATGGTTTGCCTTGGAAACGAACACTGATTATTCTGTCCTTTTTGAGACTGCACCTAAGTATTGCATTTCAGACTCTTGTTGACCATGAGGGCTTCTCCATTTCTTCCAAGGGATTCTAGCCTACAGTAGTAGATATAATGGTCATCTGAATTAAATTCGCCTATCTGGTCCATTTTAGTTCACTGATTCCTAAAATGTCGGTGTTCACTCTTGCCATCTCCTGTTTAACCACTTCCAATTTGCCTTGATTCATGGACCTAACATTCCAGGTTCCTATGCAATATTGTTCTTTGAGCATTGGACTTTGCTTCCATCACCAGCCACATCCACAACTGGGCATCGTTTTCATTTTTACTCAGTCTTTTCATGGTTTCTGGAGCTATTTCTCCACTCTTCTCCTGTAGCATTTCAAGAACCTACCAACCTAGGGAGTTCATCTTTCAGTGTCATATCTTTTTGCCTTTCATACTGTTCATGGGGTTCTCAAGGCAAGAATACTGAAGTGGTTTGCCATTCCCTTTGCCAGTGGACCACTTTTTGTCAGAACTCTCCACCACAACCCATCCATCTTGGGTAGCCCTACATGGCATGGCTCATAGTCTCATTGAGTTAGACAAGGCTGTGATTCAAATGGTCAATTTGGTTAGTTTTCTGTAATTGTGGTTTCCATCCTGTTTGTGCTCTGATGGATAAGGATAAGAGGCTTGGAGAAGCTGTGGGGGAATCCGGGTCTTGCTCTGATGGGCTGGGAGGGTAAATCTTTAATCCAATTTTCTGTTGATGGGTGGGGCTGTGTTTCCTCCCTCAGGCCAAACCATGGTAGGGGTAAGTCCTTCAAAAGGACTTATGCCAAAGCTGTTGCATTCAGTTCCCCTGACCCCATGCAGGCCACTGTCGACCCACCCTTCCGCCAGAGACTCCTGGACACTCACAGGCAAGTCTGGTTCAGTCTCTTGTGAGGTCGCTGCTCTTCTCTCCAGGGTCCTGGGACACACAGTGTTTTGTTCGTGCCCTCCAAGAGTCTGTTCCCCTAGTCCTGTGGAAGTTCTGTAATCAAGTCCCACTGGCCAGTTCTCAGTCTCTTTGCCAAATCCCCAGGTTGGGAAATCTGTTGTGGACCCTAGAACTTTCTTAACAGTGAGAGAATTTCTGTGGCATAATTGTTCTGAAGGTTGTGGGTCGTCTAAGAAACTTGCAATGTCCTAAACCAAGTCTTAAGAAACCAAGACTAAGGGTCCTTTTTACTAGGAACCTATGTGCTTCCATCATCCTTAACCTCTGCCTGCAAGGCCCCTCCCTAAGTTTAAACCCCAAGGTGGGGAGCCAGGACTTCCATCACTGACCTTTCACTGTCTTTCTCTCTCTCATCCTCTCAGTGAAAGAATTTTCTACCTTCCCTTCCTATCACACCATAACTGTGGCTAAAATGTAGGTTTCTTTCCAATTCCATGGCATTTGCCCTTCTCTTCCCTTGTTCCTTGCTAACATAATCCTGACTTTACTCTGGTATGAGATGTGTTTCAGGGGAGACTGAGCCCCTTCTCAACTTCAAAGAGCATTCTTTGGATGAAGCAACCATGGTAATTCATTACACTGGCAACCTGAGGAACGACATGTGACACAATTATGATCAAGAAATGTGAGTAGACACAGGCTGGTGCTCGTGGCAAAATGTTCAAATGTGAATGTCCTCTTCTTCCATGTAGCTCTTAGACATTGCTTATGAGGACATAAGGCCTTGAACTGCTGCAGTTGGTTATCTTGCACCTAAGACAAGAATAGCCACCATGCTAAGAATGGCACACAGGATAAGCACAAAAAAAAATCTGGTCCCTAGTAATATCATTGAGCCATTAAACACTCTACCTAGAACCTGAAGATTTCTTTTTATGTGAGAGAATATTTCCTTATGGTTAAACACTTTTTGTTGGCTATTACTTAGCCAAAAGCATACTATTGGATTATATCTTCCCTGGGATAAAACTATCAGAAGGGCCACACGGTGAGAAATCAGAGACTAGACAAGGAATATTATAAGGAAATATAGTATAAAAAAATATTACACCCATAAGAAATACACTGCTGTCAAATGAGGTGATGTAAAGTGATACAAATATGTAGTATCACTTTACAATTCTGAGTGGGCTCAGCTACAAGAATTATTTGTGAATTCAGGTTTCCACCCAGGAGTAATGAGTTCCAATTAGCTACCTGGACACTACTGAGGCTAGATTTAATCTACTCTGAATTTAAAAAGAGTGCCCAAAGTGTTAACATCCCCTATTTGGTGGCATCTTTGATAGAGACCCAGATGTCTACAGTGCTTGAAAGGGAACTCAAGACAGTTCTTAATGACACAGATTAAAAAAAAAAAAGACAAGCAATAACTCTGATTTATCAGATTCTGCCTTCCATTTTTTTGTTGTTTGTGCTTTTTTCAAACTTATAAATACACATAGTTTATGGAATCAACGAGTTCCACAAAGTTTTCATTCAGTTCAGTTCAGTTCAGCTCAGTCGCTCAGTCGTGTCTGACTCTTTGGGACCCCATGGACCACAGCATACCAGGCCTCCCTGTCCATCACCAACTCCCAGAGTTCACCCAAACTCATGTCCATTGAGTCAGTGATGCCATCCAACCATCTCATCCTCTGTTGTCCGCTTTTCCTCCTGCCCTCAATCTTTCCCAACATCAGGGTCTTTTCAAATGAGTCAGCTCTTCGCATCGGGTGGCCAAAGTTTTGGAGTTTCAGCTTCAACATCAGACCTTCCAATGAATATTCAGGACTGATCTTCCCTAGGATGGACTGGTTGGATCTCCTTGCAGTTCAAGGGACTCTCAAGAGTCTTCTCACCACAGTTCAAAAGCATCAAATCTTCGGCGCTCAGCTTTCTTTATAGTCCAACTCTCACATCCATACATGACTACTGGAAAAACGATAGCCTTGACTAGATGGACCTTTGTTGACAAAGTAATGTCTCTGCTTTTTAATATGCTGTCTAGGTTGGTCATAACTTTCCTTCCAAGGAGTAAGTGTCTTTTAATTTCATGGCTGTAGTCACCATCTGCAGTGATTTTGGAGCCCAAAAAAATAAAGTCAGCCACTGTTTCCCCATCTATTTCATTAGAGGAAACAAAAAGTAATCTCTCTTCCCTACTATCATATCCTGCTTCCCAGAGGCAACCACACTTAGCTCTTTGAGGTGAACCTTTTGGAATGTAATAATTAATTTGCTAGGGCTGCCACAAAATACCATAGGTTGTGCCTTAAATAAAAGAAATTTACTTTCTCACAGTTCTAGAGGCTACAAGTCTTAAGAGATCAAAGTGTCTGCAGGTTTGGTTTCTCCTAAGCCATCTCTCCTTGACTGCCGGGGTCCAGCCCCAGCTGATCCAGGGTATTCGAAGGAGAGACGGCATAGGCGAGGGTCAGGAAACAACTGCTTAATTACACGTTAATTAAGGATACAAAAAGTAATAGAATAAGGATAGCTCAGTAGGAAAATTCAGTGGAGAAAAGAGGCTGAGTAGCTTGGTTTACGCGGGAGACCAATAAAACTTCAAGACAAGAAGTTTGCACCACTTACGTAGGCCGCAGGCGTCCTTCCGTTCTCCCGAAGGAGAGGAGACACTGAGGCCTCCCCGGTCAGATCTTAGAAGCCCAGGCATAATTAGCAAGCATGGTGGGTTCCGCGCTCCAGATGGAGACTCAGCCAGAATTTGGGAGAGAGAGCGACATGGGGAGACCAAGTTTTGGTGTACAAGGCCCGCACTTTATTTTCCAAAGTAGTTTTTATACCTTAAGTTATGCATAGAGGATAATGGGGGAAGGGGTGGAGTCATGCAAGGACAGCAGTTCCTGGTCCTAATCGAAGCCAGGCTTTCAAACTTATCATATGCAAAAGTTCAGGTGATTGACATCATCTTCTGGCCAGGAGGCCTGTTAACATTTTAAGAAACTTATTTTTCTCTAAAGGTGATTATTCCAAAGTCAGGCACCAGCCTCCAAAAAAGCATTGGACAAAGCTGCATTTTACATTTCTATACACCCATTATATCAATCAATACACTGCCAAGGACACAGTAGGTAAGGAGTATGGAGACTTAGCAGCAAACATTGGCCCAACAAGTGAAAAACCCTTCACCAATACAATTTCTAATCAATCTTTTAACTACTCAAAGGAATCTGTGTTTAGGCAGTTTAGAACATCTCCTGCCTCTCACAGTTGGGAGGCTCTGAACAATCACATGTGGCCGGAAAAACCTATTCAGGCAGGCTAGAGGATTTCCAAAGGAATTTTTAGGTCGAAACACTGTCACACCCAGGAATTATTAACTGGAGCTGTAAGCTAACTCTTTTTTCAGAGAGAGGTAGTGGGGGAGAGCCCCCCGTAAAGTCAGAGGTGTAGGTGAAAGCACAAAGCAGAAAGTAGGCAGACTCTGGTTTGGGGGGTAGATGCTCGAGAATTTCCAGGGGGACTCCTGAGGCTTGATCCCGCCTTTGCGTATGCCGAGCCTCCTTCCTCATGACCTTTGTCATGGGCGGAGTTCCTCACGCTGGCTCCCGGCAGTGACAGAATTCCAGTTGAGCTATTCCAGATCCTGAAAGATGATGCTGTGGAAAGTGCTGCACTCAATATGCAATATGCACTCAGTATGCAATATGCCGGCTCCCGGCACTTGACTTGCCCTTTCTGTGTGCCATCTGTGAGGAAGACACACTTGTCCTCGCATATCCTTTTGTGTGTCCATGCATGCCTGGTGTCTCTCCGTGCATGCCCTAGTGTTTTCTTATAAAGACACCAATCAGATTAGACTGAGGCCTACCCTAAAGCCCTTGCTTTAATTTAATTATCTCTTTAAAGGCCCCAGTTCCAAATATTCATTCTAAAGTACTAGAAATTAAGGCTTCCACATATCAATTTGGTGGTGGAGAAGGGCACAATTCAGTTCATAACAAGTAACATAAATTGAAAATATTTACATCACAGCTACTGTAGAGCAGTACAGTGGTGGTCTAATCTTACCTATTCATTATCCTCACAGTAGCTATGTGTGATGTGTATTACCATTATCTCCTTTTAAAGATGACTACTAATGTACAGAGAAATCAAGTAACTTGTTTACTGCTGGAAAGTAGCTATCATTCAAACCTAGACAGTTTCAATCCAAAGTTCATGTTTTAATACTCAAGTATGCTCCATTCTTATAGTGCTACTTCTCTCTATAGAAAATGAGCATTTAGTTCTCTAATCCTATCAAATACAGACACTTGAACACAGTCTTCCCTCACCCTTTCAAATTATTATTTCATTAATTTTGGTTAGATCAATATTCAGCATTTACCTTTTGTGAGTATGTATGTGATTTTATCAGAGAAGGCAATGGCACCCCACTCCAGTACTCTTGCCTGGAAAATCCCATGGATGGAGGACCCTGGTAGGCTGCAGTCCATGGAGTCACTAAGAGTCGGACACGATTGAGCGATTTCACTTTAATTTTTCACTTTCATGCATTGGAGAAGGAAATGGCAACCCACTCCAGTGTTCTTGCCTGGAGAATCCCAGGGACGGGGGAGCCTTGTGGGCTGCTGTCTATGGGGTCGCACAGAGTCGGACACGACTGAAGCGACTTAGCAGTAGCAGCAGCATGTGATTTTATAGTTAGGCAATAAAGACATTATTTTTCTTTCTTGCATAAAATTTCATTTCCCTGGAGTTAATATTAATAGCGATCTTGTTTTTACATTTGCTTAGTTTTATGTGTAGTTATCGGGTGCACAGCAGGATGATGGTGGCAGGGACAGGGATGGGCGCTGGCCTGCAGACCCAGCATGAGCGAAGTTTCCTGCAGAAAACGTGATGACTCAACATTCAGGAAACTCAGAAAACTAAAACCATGGCATCTGGCCCCATCACTTCATGGTAAATAGATGGGAAAACAGTGGAAACAGTGACAGACTTTATTTTGGGGGGGCTCCAAAATCACTGCAGATAGTGACTGCAGCCATGAAATTAAAAGATGCTTGCTCCTTGGAAGAAAAGTTATGACCAACCTAGACAGCATATTAAAAAAGCAGAGACATGACTTTGCCAACACAGTTCCATCTAGTCAAAGCTATGGTTTTTCCAGTAGTCATGTATGGATGTGAGAGTTGGACTATAAAGAAAGCTGAGCACCGAAGAATTGATGCTTTTGAACTGGGGTGTTGGAGAACACTCTTGAGAGTCCCTTAAACAGCAAGTAGATCCAACCAATCCATCCTAAAGGAAATCAGTCCTGAATATTCATTGAAAAGACTGATGTTGAAGCTGAAACTCCAATAGTTTGGCCACCAATGCGAAAAGCTGACTCATTTGAAAAGACCCTGATGCTGGGAAAGATTGAAGGCAGGAGGAGAAGGGGATGACAGAGGATGAAATGGTTGGATGGCATTACCAACTCAATGGACATGAGTTTGAGTAAACTCCGGGAGTTGGTGATGGACAGGGAGGCCTGGTGTGGTGTAGTCCATGGGGTCCCAAAGAGTCAGACATGACCGAGTGGCTGAACTGATGTGTAATTATCAGGGATTTCCCAGGTGGCACTAGTGGTAAAGAACCTGCCTGCCAATGCAGGAGACATAGAAAGACACACATTTAATCCCTGGGTGGGAAAGATCCCTTGGAGGAGGGCAGGCAACCCACTCCAGTATTCTTGCCTGGAGAACCCGTTGGACAGAGGAGCCTGGTGGGCTATGGTCTATAGGGTCACAAAGAGTCAGACACAACTGAAGAGACTTACCATGCACACACATGTGCAGTTATCACTAATTTAACCCCAAATTCTCTGAAAATTATTAAATCTCTCTTCAATTTTTTATTCACAGTAGGTATTCCAGTGATCTCATCTTGAATAATTTCTGCCAGAGCGTTCAGACTTGCTTGAATCTGGATTGGTCAAAGCCTAGGGCACAATTAACATCTTGGTATTTGCTTAACCCACATCAAGAGATTTTGCTTTGCTTCTTTCATAGCTACATCTTAAAGTTTCTTACTATATGTCCTCATTTCAGAGGATTTTATCTTTCAGGAGCTTCCAAAGAAGACAAATGGGGAGGTAAAATTTTTGAGAACTTGGACGTCTCCAAATGTCAATCCTATCTCATAAGAGTTTGACTCACTATGGAATATCTAGGCTTCCCTGGTGGCTCAGACACTAAAGAATTCACCTGCAATGCGGGAGACCCAAGTTTGATCCCTGGGTCAGGAAGATCCCCTGGAGAAGCAAATGACTTACCCACTCTAGTATTCTTGCTTGGAGAGTTCCATGGACAGAGGCTATAGTTGCAGGCAGTTGGATATGACTGAGCAACTTACATTTTCATGGAATATCTGCATCAAAGTCATTTTTCTTCTCCATTTTGAATCTACTGATACACAGTCTTCAAGCTTCCAGTGTGCTAAGAAATCATTCTGATTCTTAATATTTTATGACTATCTATTCTCTCCAGAAAGTTACAGAATCTTCTTTTTGCATCCCAGTATCCTGAAATTTTGCTGTGAGGTGCCCCAATTCACAAGTGGGCTGCTTGGATCTCAACCTGAAAATTCATATCCTTAAATTTTGAGAAATGTTATTATTTTGTTGGTGGTGATTACTTCCCCCTTATTTTCCCTCATGACAATCATTTCCTCTGTGGTGTCTTTCCGAAGTTTTTTTATTCAGATGCCACATATTTAGACTGATCTTAAGAACACCTTTTTTTTTCCTCTTTGTCCTTTTGCTCTACTTTCTGAGATTTCTTAAACTTTATCTTTCAACATATTTATTCAGTTTTTATTTTCATTTCTACCATTATATTTTTAACTTTTAGAAGCTTTTTCATATTCTTTCGATTTTTCCTCTTGTGGTGTCTTGCTTTTGCATCATGGATGTAGTATCTTCTCTAATTTATCTAAGGTTATCCATTTTTCCATTTTTCCCATTTAGATTCTAAGTAGGGTTTTCCCAAGGCTGAGATTTAGGGGCAGGTGGTCAATTGGGGACCACCTTCAGGAACAATAGCTTCAAGGGAGTGAGGAAGGCAGGACTGGACTGACAAAGATGACGACCCGTGATGCAGTCGCCACAGCCAATCTCACAGGGAGTTCTGAAGCTGGAATGGCTCTTTAGAGTTGTTTCCCATTTTTGTCCCCAACTGGGGCAAGGGAACCACGTCTTTGTGACACCCTCCATCTCAAACAGACTGCATGTGGGCTCCTCTGAGGAAAGGATATAACCCTAGGCAGAGTGAAATTAGAAGGTCTTGGTATTCAGTTTGCAAATGCTCAATAATCACTTTGTTTTCAGCAAGTTACTTACAGCGCTCCCCGTACCCCTACCTCCTCCTGGTACATCTTAATCCAAAGAGTTTTGTGGGATTTTTTTTTTTTAACCCAGTTCAGAAACTAAACCTTAAGATTGGGGAAGGGAATTTGCCTGGCTGTGCAACTGGGAACTGCTTTAAGAAGCTTTCAACTATTCTTCCCATTTTTAGCCCCACCTTCCATCTCATTTCCAGAGGTAACTGGAGAAGCCAATTCCTGGACCTTCAGGATATTCTGCAACATGAAAGCTTCTGTTTTTCCCACTGTCAGCAAAGAATCTGGCTCTCTGGGTCTGCTGAGTCAGTACCATTCATTCATCTGTTTTCCAGCTTCCAGAAATTTGCTATTTCTTCCTCTTCCAGTCTGTCCTTGTGCCTTTTTAAAAATATCCCTTTACTGTCATTTTAGGAAGCAAAAGTATATGTGTCTACTTAATCTCTTACATATTTTCTCTCTTTCTCAGATACGCATTTTAAAAATAGGTCGTATATTCTCCTGGCTCTAAAGAAAATGTCTTTTTTACCCATCTCTGAGCTACCCAGTTACCTCTTTTGCCTACAGTTCCAAGCAGGAAATCACTTGTATCAGTCCTCTTTGTAGCCTTTATTAGTATAAAAGAAAATATGCATATTCTCTTTCCTTTTTAGACAAAAGATGGCTTAAGACTGTTCTGCACCTTGCAGTTTTCATTTAATATTGCTTAAAGTTCTTTGCCTATCAGTGTAGAGCTTGCTCATTCTTTTCAACAGCTGTGTAATAATCTATTTAACCAACCAACCACCTATCAAATGGCATTTATTTCCATTTTTTGCTATAACAAACCTATGAATAACCTCAAACATAAATAATGTTGCATGTGCACAAGTATATCCACAGGCTAAATTCTAATAAACTTGTTGCTGAGTCAAGTAGTGTCTATCATTTACAGTGCTGATAGATATTATCCACAGGTGGTTGTACCAATTTTTAATCCCAGCAGTGGAAGACTGTCTGGTTTATTTATTTATCCCCCCAACATATACACTTTTTAGTGTCTAACAGAATATATTACAAAAATAACTAGGTGAAACTGGTATCTCAGAGTACTTTAACTTGGCATTTCTTTCAGTATGGGTAGAACTTTTCCTATATCTGAGTCCCATTTTCATCTCATTTTGTTTGAGTTACATTCAGTCCTTCATAGAGTCAAAACTTTTATTTGGGGAGAAAAATTGGGTGTGTGTGTGTAAACAGAAATTCAAAGGCATCATTAAAACACTGTTGAGCCAAATGGATTATTATGGTATCAACAAAAAATATCTCTTGCCACATCTACAATACCATGTATTCACATTTTCTAAGGACAAGGGAAATTATCCAAATACTTCATCTAGAGCGAGGCATTCCTCATACAGAAGAACATGTTTAGTCAGAAGACACACTAACTCAAATTATGAGTTCACTTGTCTTGGTCAAGAAATATGCTTGGAAAGATGGTTGGTCCATAGCTGGACTACCTTAAAATCAACTGTGGTATTGCAGAGAAAATACTGGGCTTAGAATAAGAAGGCAGAGTACATTACATTAGTCAGGTAAGGTAATCATTCTCAGCCTCAATTTCCTAATCTGAAAAATGGAGGTAGTAATGTCTGCCCCACAGAATTTGTAAACTGTTCACCACTGAAAACCATTAATGTAAATTACTTCTAATCAATAAATTCAGGAAGGAGGAGTAATGCAAATCAGGTAAAAACACCTTGAATATAAAAACATTTGAACCATAAAAAAGTAAGGCATATTAAGAAATATGAGCATAAACAAATAGTACCTGATGCTAAGAAAGCATGTATAATCAGAAGGCACAAAAGAGAATGTCCTCACAACTAGAAGTGAGACAAAAGATTTACCAATTTGGTGATTATATCACTTACCCACTTCATGATTATAAATATTAGCTTGGTGCAAAAGTAACTTCAGTTTTGCATTTTTGAACTTTGCCATTTGATATTGGAATACATTCTTAAATGTGGTTATGTTATATATGATTTTAATGCACATTTCTTGCTTTATGTTTTCTTGCTAATGACATTGCTGCTGCTGCTGCTATGTCACTTCAGTCGTGTCCGACTCTGTGTGACCCCATAGACGGCAGCCCACCAGGCTCCCCTGTCCCTGGGATTCTCCAGGCAAGAACACTGGAGTGGGCTGCCATTTCCTTCTCCAATGCATGAAAGTGAAAAGTGAAAGTGAAGTCGCTCAGTCGTGTCCGACCCTCAGCAACCCCATGGACTGCAGCCTTCCAGGCTCCTCTGTCCATGGGATTTTCCAGGCAAGAGTACTGGAGTGGGGTGCCATTGCCTTCTCCATGCTAATGACACTACTTGCTGCTTATTTTATATTTATTTTAGACTATAGAAATTACATTAGACAAAAAGCAAATCTGAGCGAGTTTTTTAATTCTAGCTCAAAATGGGTTGTAAAGCAGCAGAGACAACTCACACCATCAACAACGCATTTGGCCCAGGAACTGCTAACAAATGTATAGTGCAGTGGTGTTTCAAGCAGTTTTGCAAAGATGAGAGCCTTGAAGATAAGAAGCATAGTGGTCAGCCACTGCAAGTTGACAACAACAAACTGAGAGCAATCATCAAAGCTGACCTTCTTACAACTACACGAGAAACTGCCAAAGAACTCAACATCAGCCATTCTAGATCACCCAGCATTTGCAGCAAATTGGAAAAGTGAAAAAGTGGGTGACTCATAAGCTGACCACAAATCAAAACAACTGTCATTTTTGAAGTGTCATCCATCTTCTTATTTACACAACAACAATGAACCATTTCTCGATCAGATTGTAACAAAAAGTGGATTTTATATAATAACCAGTGACAACATACACAGTGGTTGGACTGAGAAGAAGCTCTAATGCACTTCCCAAAGCTAAACTTGCACCAAAAAAGGTCCTGGTCACTGTCTGGTGGCCTACTACCCATCTAGTCCACGACAGCTTTCTGAATCCAAGTGAAACCATTACATCTGAGAAGTATGCTCAGCAAAGCAAAAACTGCAATGCCTGCACCCGGCATCAGCCAACAGAATAACCCCAATTCTTCTCCACAACACCTGCACTTCAAAACAACCAGCACTTCAAAAGTTGAACAAATCTGGCTACAGAGTTTTGCCTCATCCACCATATCCACTGACCTCTCGCCAACCAACTACCACTTCTTCAAGCATCTCAACAACTTTTTGCAGTGATAACGCTTCCACAACCAGCAGGAGGCAGAAAATACTTTCTGAGCATTCACTGAATCCCAAAGCACTGATTTTTACACTGCAGAAGTAAACAAACTTATTTCTCATTAGCAAAATGTGTTGATTGTAATGGTTCCTATTTTGATTAATAAAAATGTAAAAATCAGCCTAGTTATAATGATTTAAAATCCAAATGCGGAAACTGCTATTCCTTTTGTACCAACCTAATATTATAGTATAAGCTAAAATGTTTCAGAAGAATTATAAGCCTTTACATCACAGACAAAAGCCAGTAGAGTAGCAAAAAATATATACTGAATTGGCAAAATTTAGAAACATGTTTTGTGAAAAAGGTTCTTCTGTTTTATGTAGGTCTGCTGCTGCTGCTAAGTCACTTCAGTTGTGTCTGACTCTGTGCGACCCCATAGACAGCAGCCCACCAGGCTCCCCCATCCCTGGGATTCTCCAGGCAAGAACACTGGAGTGGGTTGCCATTTCCTTCCCCAATGCATGAAAGTGAAAAGTGAAAGTGAAGTCGCTCAGTCGTGTCCGACCCTCAGCGACCCCATGGACTGCAGCCTTCAAATACAAGTTATTCACAAGACTGAACTTATATTTTTCATTTTATAATTATTTTCTAAAAAAAGTTTGTTAAATCAAACACACCTCATCTTATTTCTCCAGTTTTATATTTTAATTTTTAGATAAAATGTAAAAATAAAACTATAACACAAGAAATATTTATGAGGAATATAAAAGCACTATTTCAAATGTGTGCATGCTTCAAAAAATAAAAACTATTATCATGTAACTGTCATGTGAAATTCATGTTTTCTCAGATGATTTTTTAGTTGCAGCAATAGGTCCCCCTAGTGGAGGCTGGAAGTATATTTTATCCTATTTTTCTCTCCAAATGCTATTCTAATTTGAACAGTTAGATTAAGTACATTGATATTCTTCCTTGAAGAAATCATGAGAAACACTGGGCTGGAGGAAGCACAAGCAGGAATCAAGATTGCCAGGAGAAATATCAATAACCTCAGATATGCAGATGACATGACACCACCCTTATGGCAGAAAGTGAAGAACTAAAGAGCCTCTTGATGAAAGTGAAAGAGGAGAGTGAAAAAGTTGGCTTAAAACTCAACATTCAGAAAACTAAGATCATGGCATCCAGTCCCATCACTTCATGGCAAATAGATGGGGAAACAGTGGCTGACTTTATTTTTCTGGGCTCCAAAATCACTGCAGATGGTGACTACAGCCATGAAATTAAAAGACGCTTACTCCTCGGAAGGAAAGTTATGACCAACGTAGACAGCATATTAAAAAGCAGAGACATTACTTTGTCAACAAAGGTCGATCTAGTCAAGGCTATGTTTTTTCCAGTGGTCACGTATGGATGTGAGAGTTGGACTATAAAGAAAGCTGAGCACAGAAGAATTGATGCTTTTGAACTGTGGTGTTGAAGAAGACTCTTGAGAGTCCCTTGGAATGCAAGGAGATCCAACCAGTCCATCCTAAAGGAGATCAGTCCTGGGTGTTCATTGGAAGGACTGATGTTGAAGCTGAAACTCCAGTACTTTGGCCACCCGATGCGAAGAGCTGACTTATTTGAAAAGACCCTGATATTGGGAAGGATTGAGGGCAGGAGGAGAAGGGGACGACAGAGGATGAGATGGTTGGATGGCATCACTGACTCAATGGACATGGGTTTGGGTGGACTCCAGGAGTTAGTGATGCACAGGGAGGCCTGGCATGCTGCGGTTCATGGGGTCACAAAGAATCAGACACGACTGAGCAACTGAACTGAACTGAACTGAACTGAACTTGAAGAAATGCATAGGGACAGTTAGTTTAAGAGAAGAATTGGCTGATTAAGAAGTCAGAAGGCCTGTGAATTTACTGTCAGTTACACTACATGTAAATTTGTTCTAAACACATTCAAAATTAGAAGACTCCAAACCCACTCCCCCTAAAAAGAACAATCTCAAAACATAAGATTTCATTAATAGAGATTAACAAAGCTGAATATGTAACAAGATGAAGCTTTAAAAAGCTAGACTCACAGATTACAAGAACCAAGCTAATGACTCCTTTTATTGGTCTATATCTATTAATGTATACAAGGCAAACAGCTCCTTAGACACAAAAGCACAATCACTGTTCATTGAAAACTCACAAGAATATTACCAAGTTGAAGTGCTTTTAATTTTTTATACTTTTAATTTTTAGATGAATGGGATGATACCCTAAGTGATACAAAATGGGAGAAGTGTGTTGACTTCTATGAATAAATGAAATGGAGGAACCAGAATCACGTGTTCCCATTCAATTCCATCAGTGGATGCCCAGCCACAGTCACCTTAGAACAGTATGGAATTTAGATTCCATTCTATGCTCTTTTGAAAACTGAGGTCAAGCAGAATCAGTCCCAGGACAAAAACAGAATCGTAGATGAGACTGTTTTCCACACCCTAGAGGTCCTGGAACATTCAAGATCTGACAGTAAATGCACAGGCCAATAACTATTGAGCAGTCCTTTGCCATCAGTGTCTCTCGGCCATCCATCCTTTCCCTACAACTCCTGCAAACTTCTCCCATACCACTCCTAAACCTCTGGCTTCCTTGAGGCTTAGGAAGTCCTAAGCATCAATTGAAGTGGTTACTGTATTCCTCAATGCCCAATTAATCAGAATCCTGAGCCATATTTTAAGATATTCACCCATACATTTAATTTCATGTTTCTATACTTTTTTAGAAAGTAGGAATATGGGATATGTCATTCAGCAACGAGTCTGTGCATTAATTTGCACTTCTGAAACTTCTATTTTAACACAGTAACTCATATTCCAAATCCAGCTTTAAAAAAAAAAAAAAATTATTGGCCCTCACCTTTTACCTTCGTCTGGATTCCTGGGACAGGTATCTTGGTTATGTAGGCCCAGCTTAACTAGGCTGTAGATTCACCACACAAAGGCACAGCAGGAGTCCAGTATTTTCCCTTCCCTATAGTGCCAGGAGTAGGGGACATGTACTGGAGAATGGGCTTCCCAGGTGGCACTAGTAGTAAAGAACCTGCCTGCCAATGCAGGAGACATAAGAGATGCGGTTCAAGCCCTGGATTAGGAAGATTCCCTGGAGAAGGGCATGGCAACCCACGCCAGTATCCTTGCCTGGGGAATCCCCATGGACAGAAGAGCCTGGCGGCCTACAGCCCATAGGGTCACACAGAGTCGGACAGGACTGAAGCGACTTAGCATGCACACACTGGAGAATGAGGGGCTGCTGTAGGTCTCACTCCCACTTTAACCAGAGATGGTTCTCAGTTAACTCAGCACTTCTCCAATCCCAAGGAGGCAAAAGGAAGGAGAGTACAGCGGTAAAAAGTAGCTATTTGTGATGGGAAGATCAGCCTTGTCCCCGGTCTCTGCTAGCCAGTTAATTTTAAAACTCTTTCAAATTAATACTGAATAACTAAAGTTGACTTTGATTTGTGTCTTCTTCATTTCATCTGGTTTGCAATCTATTATTTCTAATTTAATAATCTTATTGTATTTGTGCTGGAGACATTTGCTATAAATCTCTCTTTGGAAAAAGATGAGATATAAATTATCAATAAAATAGAAACAAAGAACTCTCTAAGAAAAAAATTTGCCTATCTTTTTTTCTCATGAATTAATCCTTTAGAAATGAAGACCCTCATAGCTGCCAGGATATTAAGATTAGCTTTTTACAACAATTTAAAAAAAAAAATCTTTTGACAATAATAACTTGAGTAGAAATATGCTGCTGCTGCTGCTAAGTCATTTCAGTCATGTCTGACTCTGTGCGACCTCATAGACGGAAGCCCACCAGGCTCCCCTGTCCCTGGGATTCTCTAGGCAAGAACACTGGAGTGGATTGCCATTTCCTTCTCCAAGAGTAGAAATATAAATTGTTACAATTTTAAGCTTATTTCAACCAAATGGAAACATTTAACATTATTACTGTTTTGACCAAACATTAACAGTATATTATTTATATAATTCTCTACTTTTATATACCAAGTTCCCTAAGAACATACTTCCTTCAAATGGACTCAACACTGGGCTTACTCATCTGCTTATAAACATGTCAAAGAAACAAATGCAGGTTTAAAATTTTCCCCCTACCAATCTTCTAGCTACATGGGTCTGGGTATACCTGAGAGTCCCTTAGAGGACTTGGAGATCCCAGATGTTCTAGGACCAGACTATAGAACTACAAGTCACTTGGCCCCACAGATCAGCAATTCTAACTGTAGTACCTGTCTAGTTCTAAAGCAATTTATATTTTAATAAAACTTGCAATTCACAAAACATCTTCACAAGTATAATCTGATTTAATTCTTCCCCAAACCAAAAAAGGTATTTACAACATATGTTTTCTAGTTTTTAAAAATCTTTCCTATTTTATTTCTTTTAATCTTTGCTAAGCAGTGAAACTAGCCAATTAGATTTGAACAAAGTTTTCTCTCATAAAAAACATCCTTACAATCTAAATCTTCCCTTTTTTTTTTTTTTTTTTTCTTTTTCCCCCTTTGAGGGAGTTATTTTGTTTTTATTGCTAATGCTGAAAAACATCACATCATCTCTTAGGAGTTAGATTAGCAATAATTATCTCTCAGCAGGACTGACATAGAGAAAGTCTCCTGGAAAGTTTAGTTTTGGCCGGCTATTTCAGATTTAATTGAACATGTTTACCTTAATAGGAAATGAAAAAATGTTGATTTTGCTTAAAGTATGGTTAAGTTTACCAGGTTGGCAAGGACTTTAAATGCCTCAATTTTCAACACAAGCAAAATACATGTTCTCTAAGGAAAGATAGCTTCTCTAATGAAACACAAATCATTAACCAGCTGTTACAATTAAGGAGGTCATCCATGATAGATCCCCTGGAGAAGGGTTTAAAAGTTTGATCATTTGTACCTTGAGATAGTTTATAAACATCATTGTAGGCGGATAATCTAGTGGCTATGAGCAGACTCTGGAGTCAGAACGCTTAGGAGCAAATTCCAATTCCTATTACCTTGAAGGGCTTCCCTGGTATCTCAATTGGTAAAGAATCTGCCTGCAATGCAGGAGACTGGGGTTCGATCCCTGGGTCAGGGAGATCCTCTGGAGAAGGAAATGGCAAGCTACTCCAGTATTCTTGCCTGGAAAATCCCACAGACAGAGGAGCCTGGCAGGAGCCTCTTTGGGGTTGCAAAGAGTCAGACACAACTTAGCAACTAAAACTAAAGCATTACCTTGAACAAGTTACTTAAGCCCTCTAAACTTTGAGTTTTGTGTATGTAAAACAAAAGCCACTCAACAGTATCTATCCCAAGTTATTAAGATTAAAATACATAATGTATATAAATACCTCTGTGTGCCTAGAACACAATAGCACTTAATTTACTAATTTTTACTGTTTCTTTTCTTTTTAATCTTTTGGCTACACCTCAAGGCATGTGGGATTTTAGCTCCCCGAGTAGGCATCAAACCCATGCCCAGTATTGGCAGCACGGTCTTAACCACTGGACCACAGGGAAGTCCAAGTTACTAAATTTTTAAAGACATTTCCTTTATAAAACTTAGCTGCAGAATGGATAGAATATTCATGTGGGAAAAAAAAAAACTATTTCTATAATCTCATGTAAGTGCAAACGAAACAGGATGAAAGAATCTTCTCCAAAATAACAATGGATACTAGTCCCAGATAAAAGGTGACAGTATGTCCTAGTTTGCCTAGACTAGTTCTGAGTTACACCTGTTGTCCCAATATAAATAATAATCTCCCCTAAGCCCCTTCAGTCTCAAGTCACCTGGTTCAGATCATAAAACATATGGTCAATTGTGTTTGTTACTAAACTTTTTCCCCACACACCTCCAAGTCATATTCTATACTCAAATGTATAATACTGGAGGTTATGTCTGTGTAAACGACATTTTCCCTTTGCCAGCTGAATTTTTTTAAGCTCCACTAAAAACTGAACTGGGGCTTCCCAGATGGCACTAGTAGTAAAGAACCCTACTGCCAATGCAAGATATGTAAGAGATGGGGGTTCAATCCCTGGGTCAGGACAATTCCTGCAGGAGGGCATGGCAATCCACTCCAGGATTCTTGCCTGGAGAATCCCCATGGATAGAGGCCCTGGAGGGCTACAGTCCAGGGGGTCGCAAAGAGTCAGATAACAACTGAAGTGACTTGGCACACATGCATGCAAAAAGAGAACTAGAAGAATAAAGGAAGACAGGAGGAGGAAAGGCTCTTAACATTTCCTGTTTGCCTGGAGTTCCTGTCAACATCTCCAAGGCAACAGGTCTTCATTTCAGGAGCATCACCTGGTTCCTCTCGCCAGCTTTTTCTGGAGATTTCCCAAACCAGCCTCATCAATCCCCTACCAGTGCCCTCCTCCTCAGGCAGCTCTGAGTCCCTGCTCTGCAAGACCTCTCCTCCAAACTTCTAGTTTCCAGGAACCACCACCTTTACCCTCAGCTATCTCAGTGTTCCTTTTCTGATTTTTTTCGGTTCTCTAGCACCAATTTAACTTACCCGATATTTGCTGTTGTTTAGTCGCTAAGTCATGGCGGGACTCTTTCGTGACCCTAGGACTGCAGCCCACCACGCTATTCTGTCCATGGGATTTGCCAGGCAAGAATACTGCTGTGGGTTGCCATTTCCTTCTGCAGGGGATCTTTCACGACCAAGGGATCAAACCTGCGTCTCCTGCATTGCAGGCCAATTCTCAGTGGTACTGAGCCACCAGGGGAGTCCACTCTCTATATTACACTCTATTAAAATATCCAGCTGTGCTCTTCTTGATGTCTGAAGTTTAACTGATACTGATACTATTGAGAGGAATGGGAATGGAACTGGCAATTTTAACACAAAAAAAGAATTTTTGCTGTTACTTTCTATATTATCTTTCTATAATACCTACATAAGTTAAATTTAATTATATATTTTAAATGATTTTTTAAAACTATTTTGCCATCTTCACGTTGGTCTTCAGAACATTAAAAATCATCTTCAGGGTAAAACACGTCACTAGCAATTCCCAAGAGGATTTACATTCAGCGATTAGCGTCAGAAAGATGGCTTAGGGAGTTGAGGAAATGAGCAACCCAACTGGATAGTCCACTCATCATACTGTTTGCTAATGCAAGGCCACTAACACTGGCACATCAACTAAATTTTAAAGTGTTCCATTAGAAGTGCTATATGAATTTCCTGCAATAAACTATTAAATAAGCATTATGCATCACATATTAAGTGCATAATAAATATATTTCTGATTTCCTCCCCATTGCAACTACCTACCACCAGACCCTAATCTAGGAACTGTTGAGAGGCACATAACTTCTTAAGAAAGTAGGCTTTGGAAAAAAAAAAAAAAAAAGAAAGGAGGCTTTGTTGGCTTACATATAAAAAAAAAGATCTTACCTGAAAAATTGCAAACTATCAAAGCTTACCAGGACACCAGAGCAGCAAACGCACCAGCTTAACAAGAAAGTTATTTTCTTACGTCATGAAATGTCATTGCATAATCAATATAACTATAATAATAAATGACTAATACTCACCTCCACTTCCTTTTGTAAAGCAAATTCACTCCTGTCTTCTTATTGCCCCCTCTACTAGTTAATTTTATAAGCCTTTGGACTCTACAGTTATTGACACTGGAAAAAACTTTACCCTTTGTCCCTGGGATTCTCCAGGCAAGAATACTGGAGTGGGTTGCCATTTCCTTCTCCAATGCATGAAAGTGAAAAGTGAAAATGAAGTCTCTCAGTCGTCCCCGACTCTTAGCAACACCAAGGACTGCAGCCTACCAGGCTCCTCCGTCCATGGGATTTCCCAGGCAAGAGTACTGGAGTGGGGTGCCATTGCCTTCTCCGAACTGTAAGAGAAAGCTTTCACAAACAAAGAACTGAGGTGAGCACTCTTCCCCTCAAGCCACAGTTTCAAAAGAAAATGCTGGCATCCCAAGGAGAAAGTATTTATATTAAGACTAAAGAAGAATCTCTGTACATGACAAAAAGTACCTTGGGTTATCTATTCCAATACAGTGGTAGAAGACTAGCAAGCCTCACTATGTTTGTGCTCTACTCTGCATTTTCTTTATTCTTCAACTTCCTGGAAATCAACATATTTGTGATTGAGACAAGGAAGGCATATTCATCACTATGATACAATTTTTTTAATTTCACAGTCTATTTGTTGCCCTAGATACTGGACACTCAGTCATGTCCGGCTCTTTGTGATCCCTACACTATACTACTATGAACAATTGATTTCAAATTCAAAATTAAATTTTAATATGGTGAACAATTAACTTACTTTCTAGATAATTACCTGAAATATCACCACTATTACATTATTCTTTACTGATTTTTTTTGCTAAGTTCCTAGTGGATAATTCTTTCTGTAGTATTCTAAGAGGCTCACATTTAGAGTGCCTCAAATTATTACTTTCCTTTAGATTTAAAACAAGAACCTAAACACTACTGAACCAAACTTTCTTCCTACCACCAGGAACAGGATTATTAGTGAAGGATGGGTATAAGTCCCATTTGTCTATGACCCATCTCCCATTACCAGGTGTCTTCCCCCAACATACCCTTCTATAAGGAGGAAGAGCCCACCAATACCTGGAAAATCTGCCACCACTGCTTCCTGGCGAATCACTGAATGCTCCTTTATGCAGTAAAACAGAGCCTTACATGATTTCTGTGACTCACAGTTTCCTATTTTCACCACTGTGACGTTTAATTGAGTGATAATTATCTTAAGAGATCAAAATTCCAAAATTTACATCTTTCACTTTGTCAAGAAGTTAGATGATTCAAACTGTATTCAATTAGTTTAAGATGGAAATATCCAGATTTAACTGTCATAACTTACGTTGACACCAAAAGTATTATGGAACATAATACATGAGGATAAATGAATCTATATGCACAATACTTTTTCCCTCCAAACTGAAAGACTCATGAAAAAGGAATTATGCCTATATTGAGTCATCATTTTGTACTGAAACATCAAATGTCAAACTTGTAATGAAAAATGTACTATCATATTAAAATCTGTATGTCAATTTTTGTTTCTAAAACCAATAGTGTAAAGAGAAAAGATTTAAGAAAGATACTCTTGAGAGTTAACAGACATTTGGAATCAAAATAAAACAAAATGTACCAAATTTTAATACACTAAAAAATAAACATTTTATTAAAGAAAGTCTGAAAAACATGTGCACCAAAACAAAAGTGACTACGAACACTAAATAAAAAACCTTCAAAAAATGTGTACCACATGATTCAATGTTTTAACTTTATATATAAAAGCTATACTATAAAATACAAAGCTAAACTATTAGAGTACTAACAATACTATTCATATAAAGAAACTTAACAGTAGTAAAATATGAATACATAAGATGCTTATTTTTGGTCCTTTTGGAAAAACAAACTAAGATTTTTTTTTTTTTTTTAACACAGCTCCAGGCACAAAAATAGAATATAAGATGACAACTGCAACATTCTTAGTGTTTATCCTTGTAATTCTTTAAATGTCACCAGTCATAATAGCAATGAATTCCTCTTGATTTACTGTGATAAGAAAGAAAATGTAAGTCAGAAATACAAATTTTTTTCAGAGAATACTTTTACTATTTTACACTAAGTATTTTTAAATTTTATATTATACAAAATTCTTAATAAACCAAGACATAGTATTTTGCTTTTACTTCTTTGTAGCAAATTGAATACATTAAATTGAATGTCATGAATAAAAAAATATATAAAATATAATAAACATAAATATTCTATGATATTAACTAAAGTATCCAAGTTACAAAAAATCCATAATCATAATATTTATACACACAATAAAATAGTTTTAAAAGCTTGTTATTTTAAATTTCTTAGATGGTTAAGCTCCCTTGATAATCTTTATTTCACTAGTTCATTTAACAAACACTTTCTGAATAAATAAGCTTAAATATATCATACATGTAAATTAGAATTATGAAGGATGAAAATAGAAAAAATGTCAACTTGTTTTTGGAACTTTTACAGACATAAAAGCCTCTGTTTAAAAGAAAACAAAACTGAAACATAGTTAAAGAAAAAACAGTGCAAAAAAAAGCTATAAGGAATTAAGAAGAATGAGTTGCTCAGAACCTGAGAAAGAACAACCAATTCATGCATTCAATATTAAACATCTACAACACAGTATGACAGACAGTGGAACAGAATACAAAACCTATAATACAAAACTCAAAATACTTTCAATGATTTTATAAACTGCAGTATTGATTTTTCACCTCTGCAGTTAAAGGAATAGGCTTCAGTATCTTATGACAGCTATGACCCCTTTCCCTCTCTGGTTATAAAACATAATCAAAATATATTAAAACTTGGAACAATTTCATCGATATGCACCTTCTTTTAAGAACCCCTGATTTAAAAAAATCTAGAATCAGGCATCTAGACCAAAACAGCAAACAACAGTATATTTTTAAGGAAAACAACACAAGGAAAGTGGCCTTAGAATGATTTGACTAACATCATCTTAACAGCATAACAGAGCCATAATTAAAATATTCAAAATCTGAAAAGTTACTTATGTTTTCTTACTTTAAGTACTTAATGTTTTCTTACTTTAAGAAAGAAAACTTAACCTCAAACTTTTTCTCTCAATTTGTAAAATCTCAATACTCAAATTTCAAATCATGCATCATGGAGTTCTAAAACAAAACACTGGAGCATTTCAAAAGTATTTTCAACTATTCCATAATTCCATATCTAAAAACAAAATGTTTAAGTCCAAAAAAGTAAACTTAAAAGCTGGCTCAGACAGTAAAGAATCTGTCTGCAGGACAAACCTGAGTTGGGAAGATCCCCTGGAAAAGGACATGGCAACCCACTCTAGTATTCTTGCCTGTTGAATTCCATGGACAGAGGAACCTGGCAGGCTACAGTCCATGGGGTCACAAAGAATCTGACACAACTGAGCAACTTCACTTCACTTCACACACTGAGCAACTTCATTTCACTTCACTTTGTTATCAGTAAGACTTCCAGACAATTAGGAGGATCGGTGATGCCTTCATACATTTGGTTTTATAACCTTCTCTATCAATCCTATCTTATATCAAGTTCCTTTATTTAATAATTCTAACATAATGCCTACCTTAAAATAAGCATTTAATAAAATATATATTGAATCAAACAAATATGCCACTTCTTTTTTTGTACACTACCTTTTCAAACAAAATTTTCATCAGTCATTTTATAGGGTAAATCTTATTACATTTTATTAAAATTAAAAAATTTCAGGGAAATTAAGTAGATTAATTACCTTAGAGACTATCTGGCTTCAGAGGGGAAATAACAAATTTTAACATCTGAAGTGCCAGTTGAATACTTTACTAACACATTGCTTCCTATAATAATATGTAACTTAAAAAACTCTATAAACATAGAAAACTAATATTTTACTTTATAGCATAAGAGGCAATACAGTATTATGGTTAAAAGCATATTCTTAATCATTATGGAGATTTGAGTTTAAATCTCACTCTGCTGTGTTGTGATAACCTTGAACAGGTTATTAAACTCTCAGAGCTTTAGTTTCCCCATCTATATATTCATCTATCCTAAGCATAAATAGGTAAAACAATGTATTTACTTCACAAAAGCTATTATGAAAATTAAGTGACACAATTCACAAGGTAACATTATAAGCACAGAATATAAAATATATTAAGTACTAAATAAATGTTAAAGGGATTTCCTGATGGCTCAGATGGTAAAGAGTCTGCCTGCAATGTAGGAGACCCAGGTTTGATCCCTGGGTTGGGAAGATCCCCTGGAGAAGAAAATGGCAACCCACTCCAGTATTCTTGCCTGGAAAAATCCCATTGACAGAGGAGCCTGGCGGGCTACAGTCTATGAGGTCGCAAAGAGTCAGACATGACTGACCAACTTCACTTCACTTCAAATGTTAACATTCATAATTATTTAGAAGATGGTCCACTTGGAGTTTTTTAATGTTGCTACTGTTTTTCAAAAAGATTTATTGTGTTTTAGTTTATATATCTTGGGAAGGAGTCTTTCTATATCACTAACACAGCTTTATTTAGAGAAGCAATCCTGTACCTAGTACAGGTAAAACAAACTGTTTATACCTCTGATCTTTTGACACATAAGTAGCAGGAGTATGAAATAGACATACCAAGATTCCTCTACCACTGAAGAGAGTACGTTACATAAAGGAACTCATTTAAAGCTGCTGCTGCTGCTGCTGCTAAGTCGCTTCAGTCGTGTCCAACTCTGTGCGACTCCATAGACGGCAGCCCACCAGGCTCCCCTGTTCCTGGGATTCTCCCGGCAAGAACACTGGAGTGGGTTGCCATTTCCTTCTCCAATGCATGAAAGTGAAAAGGGAAAGTGAAGTCGCTCAGTCGTGTCCGACTCTTAGAGACCCCATGGACTGCAGCCTACCAGGCTCCTCCATCCATGGGATTTTCCAGGCAAGAGTACTGGAGTGGGGTGCCATTGCCTTCTCCGCATTTAAAGCTAACTCAGAGTAATAATCAACAGCTAGGGAAGACACAAACATTTTTTAACTATGAAGGCAGTGGATTATAAATCCAAATATTAGAGTTAGAGCTTAAGAAGTCATTTAAATTTTCTCAAGTTTCAATCATCTCTGTTTTAAAATATAATTAATTATGTTGATTCTCTTCAAAGAGCTAGTACTAAAAATAGAAACGTTGTATGCATGTATGCTAAGTCACTTCAGTAGTGTCCAACTCTTTGCGACCCTATAGGCTGTAACCCACCAGGCTACTCTGACCATGGGATTCTCCAGGCAAGAATACTGAAGTGGGTTGCCATCCCCTCCTCCAGAGGATCTTCCTGACCCAAGGATCAAACCCAAGCCTCCTGCATTGCAGGCAGATTCTTTACTGCAGAGCTAACCGGAAAGCCCCAGAAAAGTTGTATAATGCTCAGTAATAGTCACATAAATATAATGGGAAAGCATAATAATGCACAATTCTAACAGACAATCTACAAATCTGTATTGATAACCAGTTGCTACTATCTTACCTCCTTATTGAAGCATCCCAGTATTTCCAAGGATATATAAATATATGTATATACATATAAATATATATATTCATGTAAAAATGAATAGTTGGTACTATAGCAACATATATCTACTGTAACACACACTCCTGCTCACTACTTAAGTCTATAAACATCACAGTACTCATCACGTTCAAGAAAACTCAGGAGAATATAAACATGAAAAAGAAAAAAAAAAGGAAAACAAGTTTACACTTAATGCTAGGCATGTTCAATTATCTCCATTTCATAATCATAACCACCTTGAAAGGTATTAAAGTTGATTTTTGTAAATAGGAAAACTGAGACTCAGAAATGTAACAATCTGCACAAAATTACAGAGCTACTAAGTAAGTGGTAGAGATTCAATTCAAATCCAGGCCTGTATGATTCCAAAGCCTCAGGCTTTTTGCACTGTATGATTCCATACTGCTCTTTAGTGGCTCACAATATAATTGGAAAGACACATATGTATATAACTAACAGAAGGCAATGTATAAAAGGTCAAAAAAGATTGTTTCGCTAAATGGGCCCTCAATGGAAATCTCATCATTTACAAATAGAGATCAATGAGGGAGGCTTTGGGGAGTTTAAGATGAACCTGAGATAACGACTAACATTTTCGCAGACAGAACCTGGCAATTAGATTAAAGAACAGCATGATGAAAGGCACAGCATAAAAGGACAGGATGGAATATATTCTGTCAAAGTATGTATACTATATAAGTGGTGAGGGTTAGAGTAAAAAGAGGAAGAATACAGTGGGAAATAAAACGAGATAGCTGTTGTAGGACAGATCTCATACAGGTACTAAAGAATCATAAGTGTCTGAATATGAAAATGACATCACCAAACTTGCATTTTAGGAAAAGAATGATATTAGGATGAAAACAGAGGCTTAGAGGCATAGAGGAGGCAATTAGGAGGCTACAAGAGACTCTAAGTCAGTGAGAGCAGGGACAACATCAGCCTCTTATTGGGCAGCACTGGGCAGCACACAGAACTGTGTACCAGCAGGCATTCAAGGAAATAATGAACGAAGCTATGATATTATAAAATTCCAACAAAGAAATTAGGGCCTGAATTAGGACAGCAGCAGTAAATAAAGAAATAAAACTTCAAAATATTTGAAGGGAAGACTCAAACTTAGACATGCATAAAGGTTGAGAAAGAAAGCATTAAAGGATGAAATTTACTGAGTGGCTGAAATTTTGGAGATATTTCACCCTCAAAGAAAAATACTTTCTTCAAGTGTGGAACCTCATATTATAACCTGTACAGTTAGTTTTAAAGGTCTGCTTCATTTCAAGCCAAGTATGTGTGATACTTATGCAAAAAGCCCATTACAGAATGAGCAACATTTACACTAAATAAAGGGACAGTTTGCAAAGGGTCTTGAAAATCATTTGGTTTAAAAAAAATTACTTATGTGTACAAGTAGGAATATTTGGAATATATGTTTTACTCAAAACTTACTTTCTCCATCACCATCTTTATCAAATTCTTCTATCATAGCCCGAAGTTCTTCATCACTCATGTTTTCACCCAATTCTCTGGCAACACGTCGCAAATTCCTCAAGCTTATTTTACCAGAATCATCATCATCAAATAGTTTAAATGCCTTCAGTATTTCTTCATGTGGATCTCTTTCCAATATCCAGTCTGTCACTATAGTTAAAAAGAGATGAAAAGTAAACCTTCACAGTCACAAAGGCATTCATTTGTAAAATCAACTAATTATTAGATGAGAATTAAAACTGTGAAAGTAGTTTGGCAATAAAAACGCCAAACCAAAGTACAAAATCCCTGCGATAAAACCTAAAATCAGAAAAGCCAAATCCATATTTTAGAATTTAACCTTCACATTATCTACAATTTATCCTATTATATGGCTTCCCACGTGGCTCAATGGTAAAGGATCTGCCTGACAAGCAGAAGACATGGGTTCGAAGCCTGGGCCAGGAAGATCCCCAGTGAAGGAAATGGCAACCCACTCCAGTATTCTTGCCTGGGAAATCTTGTAGACAAAGGAGCCTGGTGCATTACAGTCCATGGGGTCGCAAAAGAGTCAAACACAACTTGTGACTAAACAACAATATTCTATTTTAAGAGTAAGCATAATTATATTACACAGAAGCAAATTTTTGAAAACTATATTTATACCATATTTATTTAACGTCTACTATTAAGAACTGTACTAGGTTCCACTGATATCAAGCACACAAGTCTGGGAGTTCATAATCTAGTTGTAGAGATGACATACCAACAAAACAATCAAAACCAACTAAAAATTGTTTGCTGGCTAAACTTAATAGTAATACTGATTGTTCTCCAAATTTAACACAACTTAAAAACAAATTTCCCTAACAAATTTACAAAATTAACTGTCACCATTGATAAAGACACAATTTCAGACAGTATTTGAAAATTCTGCTCGTATCTTCATAACTTAGAAGAACCCCTTGGTTTCTCAAAAGAAGTTCCTAAAAGGATAGAATCTGATTGTAGTAAGAATAAAAAAGTCTGGAAAGGAGATCTCTCTAAAGTCAAATCCATTCTGTTCAGCAAGATAGTAACTATCAGACAGCTAAATTAAAATTAAATGTGAGCAATTTCAGGCCTCAATAGTAACAATTATTTAATATATTAAATTTAACAATATATAATAAGAGTGAGCTTAATATTTTCATAAAACCACAGTTTTTAATCAATAGCCACAATAACAAAACTTTTTAAATCTGTGGTATAAAACTTTTTAAGTTACTAGATAAAATTCTGAAAATATCAAAGTAAAAATCTTTGAAGTAATTCTACATGTTAATCTACCACTACAACAAGAGGCATTTATGATTTTCACTGTGCCATTAAAAATAACTCCATCCTGTGAGGTTTACATAATCATTAAAAATTTGCAAAGATTATAGATGGAAAACACTGGAATATTTAATGCACCCAAAAGAAAAATACAATTCAAGTCCCCCACAAACTGTTGCTATGCTGCTGTCTGCGTCATATCTGGTTGAATGAGCTTTAGAATAAGCACCTATTCAAGCTAATGTTAAATCATCTACACATATATTCAATAATTTTCTTTTTTTTTCCTCTACAATAATTTTCTTTTATCCATTAATTTTATACAAAAGTCTTCCAAGTAACTAATTGAAGTATATTACTATAAGTATGCAAATCATCAAAGCTCATAAATATTCAGTTAAAAAGGAGTTGGCATATATACAGCCATAACACCAAAATAAAATACCACACTTAACTTTATGGCTCATACTCAACTTATTTTGAATTTAGTCCCAACAAAAAAGCAGGACAAGGGAAAAAAAAAAGTGTTAAGAAATTTTCTTCACCAATTAAATAATTTACATGACAGGTGAACCAAAAAAGCAGCTTGCTGAAAATATTAATGTACTTAAAGAAGCAACAGGGTGATTTGGGGAACAGATGGGGTTCCAAGATGTATAAATTCCTATCCCAATGGTGCTTTAATTGTGTTAGTTACTTCAGACTTGTGTGTCTATAGAATCTTTTATCAATACTTTGCCTTAGAATGCAACTTTTCTTTGGAAGTATAAATACCCATCATTCTGGACAGCTAACACATTTTAACTTCATGATGACTCCCCTCTATTCTTGCTCTACAAAGTAGAATTATAACATATATTTTTTTCAATGAAAATAAATCAACAGAAAGGCAGTAAAGGTGGGTTGAATCTATTTCACAAATTTCTGTCCATGTAACTCTATTTTCAAATGACTTAATTATACTATCAGAAATGTACTCACTCAAAATAGTTAGATCTTATACATTGTAAAAATCACTTAAGGGTCCTCTACTCATGCCCACCAGAGTCTATGAGCATGCACTGACCAGAGTCCACGAATTCAATACTCCAAGCCCGTCCAGATGTCCCCGATCCCAGCTTTCTATGCTTCAAAAACACTAAGAACAATACCCCTGCATCAGTTTTTACTATAGCCAATCACCTTTCATGCCTAGAACACGGCAAAGTCCACATCTATAAGAAGGATGGGGGCCAGTGGGTGAAAGTTCAGGAACTCAAGGAGCACAATGGACACATCACAGGTCCTGACTGGGCTCCCAAGGGTGACCGTACCATTACTTGCGGGGCCCACCGCAATACCCACATCTAGAGTCAGAAAGATGGTGTCTGGAAGCTAACCCTGGTGATCCTGAGAATTAACCATGCAGCCACTTTCATCAAGTGAGAACAGATTCGCCATGGGCAGCAGGGCATGACTCATCTTTGTTTGGTACTTCGAGTCTGAAAATGACTGGTGTGTGAGCAAGCACATTAAAAAGCCCACCCGCTCCACGGTCCTCAGCTTGGACCGGCATCCCAACAACATTTTGCTGGCAGTGGGATCCTGTGACTTCAATGAAGAGTGCTTTCTACCTACATTAAAGAAGTGGATGAGAAGCCAGCCAGTACGCCCTGGGGTGGCAAAATGCTTTTCAGTCAGCTGATGTCAGAGTATGGAGGCAGGGCACACGGGGTCAGCTTCTCGGCCAGCGGCAGCCACCTGGCTTGGGTCAGCCACAACAGCACTGTGTCCACTGCCAACGCCTCAAAAGCATGCAGGTCTCAACCCTAAAGGTGGAGTTCCTGCCCCTCCTGAGTGTGTCGTTTGTCTCAGAGAACAGCATTGTGGCTGCTGGCCATGACTGCTGCCCCATGCTCTTTAACTAGAACAATCACAGCTGCTTGACCTTCGTCGCCAAGCTGGACATCCCCAAACAGAGCATCCAACGCAATATGGACAAGCAGGCCGTTATCGAGGACCGAAACACAGCCCTGGAGACACTGCACCAGAACAGCATCACTCAAGTCTCTATTTCTGAGGTGGACAACCAAGATTGTTGCAAATTTTGCACTAATGGCACTGACAGAGGCATGACCATTTGGGATTTTAAGACCTTAGAATCTTCCAGCCGGACCCTTCGGATAATATGAAGATGAGCAGACTTCCAGACCCAGCATGAGGGCAGACAGGATGCGTGGGGCAGCTCCACCATTCGCATCGGAGGAGAGCCACTGCCAGGAAACACTGAAGACACACACGGCGCAAACCTTGTTCTGTGTTTTTTTCTGAGTATAACTGGTGAAAGTGTTGGCTTTTTAAAAGCAGCAGAGATTGAGTTTTGTTTCATGGGTTTTTTTGTTTTGTGACTTCATTCCATTCTTGACCAAAGTTTCTCTTTAAGTAGTTTATTATGGAAAATTGTCAAGACTAACTTAAAGGAAGGGCTGGAGAGGTATATAAATCGTCTGCTAAAAAAATTAAATAAAAACACTGAATATGTTTTAAAAAATCACTTAATACAGCAAATTAGAAAACATCACATTAAAACTTTAAACCCAAGCAGTCATATCCTAGACTACTGAGGTTACTAACTTTTTTACTCTTAACTACATCCCTTTTCTTTTCACTCTCACCAGCCTCAGCACAGAAAATCTATTACAGTTGTCCCTCCGTTTCTATGGTATCCACGGGAGACTGGTTCCAGGACTTTCCTCAGATTTCAACATCTGGAATGAATAGTATTTGCATATAACCTATGCACATACCCCTGTATACTTTAAATCATTTCTGGACTACTTACAATATCTAATACATTGTAAATGCTATGTAAATAGTTGTAAATACGATGTAGTGAAGTGAAAGTCGCATCCGACTCTTTTAGACCCATGGGCTATACAGACCATGGAATTCTCCAGGCCAGAAGACTGGAGTGGGTAGCCTTTCCCTTCTCCAGGGGATCTTTCCAGCCCAGGGATGGAACCCAGGTCTCCCACATTGCAGGCGGATGCTTTACCAGCTGAGCCACAAGGGAAGCCCAAGAATATTGGAGTGGGTAGCTTATCCCTTCTCCAGCGGATCTTCTCAACCCAGGAATCGTTGCAGGATTCAATTCCTGGGTCTATTCTGATTCAGAG
The DNA here is from genome assembly GCF_029407905.1 of Bubalus kerabau. Taxonomy (NCBI): domain Eukaryota; kingdom Metazoa; phylum Chordata; class Mammalia; order Artiodactyla; family Bovidae; genus Bubalus; species Bubalus kerabau. Next base: position 259,571,136 of record NC_073624.1, read on the forward strand.
TAATTTGTCCCAAAGTGGGTTCGATCCCTGGGGTGGGAAGATCCCCTGAAGGAGGGCATGTGGGTTGCCTGGAGAATCCCCATAGACAGAGGAGCCTTGCGGGTTATACTCCATGGTGTCAAAAAGAGTCAGATACGACTGAGCAACTAAGCACAGCACAGCACATAAAACATATATTCATCTGTGGTCAGTCATTATTTTAAAATAATCAAAAAATGAAGAGAAAACATGGTTCTTAACTATTCCCAAACAGTAATAAAATTTTATCTGACAGTTGATATTCTTAATAAGTGGCCTGAGGATAGCTAAAGTATGTGCTGAGCCTGTGAAAAGGTTGATCTTTGAAAGTCAGGGTGAAGTTTATTCATGAACATTTATTCTAGAAGGAACCCAGTATTTCTGCTCTATTAGAAACACAGAAGAGATGGAGGATCAGGAAAGGTAGAGATGGCATAGGACTCTGGCTTCAGCTGCTAATAAAATCAAAATTTTAAAACTGTATCCACTTAAGATGAAATAATGTGTTTTATAAAATTATTAGAGGCAATTATATAGTGCTTAGGGCGTCCCTGATGGCTCAGAGGTTAAAGCGTCTGCCTGCAATCTGGGAGACCTGGGTTCGATCCCTGGGTCAGGAAGATCCCCTGGAGAAGGAAATGGCAACCCATTCCAGTATTCTTGCCTGGAGAATCCCATGGATGGAGGAGCCTGGTGGGCTACAGTCCATGGGGTCGCAGAGTCGGACACGACTGAGCGACTTCACTCTCACTCATATAGTGCTTAAAATAACCTACAACCACGTGGTGCTAGTGGTAAAGAATTTGCCTGCCAATGCAGGAGATGCAAGAGACGCCAGTTTAATCCCTGGGTTGGGAAGATCCCCTGAAGGAGGAAACGGCACCCCACTCCACTATTCTTGCCAAGAGAAGCCCTTGGACAGAGGAGTCTAGCGGGCTACAGTACATGGGGTCACAAAGAGTAAGACACAACTGAGCATCAACATACACAGGAAAAGGTAATGAGAAAAATATAAATACATGGAGTAGAATACTTTTTATGCTTCAACAATACACATATATGACATTTTCAAACCATTAAAACAAAGACTAATTTTTTAAGTAATAACAAACACTTAATTGGCTCAGCTGGTAAAGAATCTGCATGCAGTGCGGGAGACCTGGGCTTGATCCCTGGGTTGGGAAGATCCCCTAGAGAAGGAAAAGGCTACCTCCTCCTTAGTTCTCTCCTGGCCTGGAGAATTCCATGGACTCGATAGTCCATGGGGTCTCAAAGAGTCAGACACAATTTACCAATTTTCACTTTCAATTGAACTTACTATATACTAAGGCTCTTTTGTTAAACACTTCACATATTTTTAACTTATTTATTCCTAAGAACCCTATGAGATAGTACAACCATTCCCATTTTATAGCTGAAAATGAGGCAGAGAGAAGTAAAATGACCAACTTACACAGCTAGCAGGTGGCAAAACCAGGATCTAAACCCAGGCAATCTGATTCCAAAATGTCCATGCTAAACCACTACACTGGACCAAATTTACTTGAAGTATAGCTCTTTCCTAGTATCATTCCTATTGTATCCTGGACCTTGTTTCTATAAACAATCTAGTTGAAACTTTCGGAGAAGGCAATGGCACCCCACTCCAGTACTCTTGCCTGGAAATCCCATGGACGAAGGAGCCTGGTAGGCTGCAGTCCATGGGGTCACTAAGAGTTGGACATGACTGAGCGACTTCCCTTTCACTTTTCACTTTCATGCATTGGAGAAGGAAATGGCAACCCACTCCAGTGTTCTTGCCTGGAGAATCCCAGGGACGGACGTAGACCGGTGGGCTGCCGTCTACGGGGTCGCACAGAGTCGGACACCTCTGACGTGACTTAGCGGTAGCAGCAGTTGAAACTTTTGCTAAAATCATAAACCCCGAAAGCTTCAATACTGGGAAAATGAAATGGCACTATTCCTCTTCTCAAGTAAATTCTACAAATTAGAGAAAAAAAAGAAGATGCTCTCCAAAGGGACAGGCTCCTTTCCAAATAATCATCTATTAATTGGAGATCTTCTCTGTGGTGCTTTTTTTGTCTTCTAGATTTTTTCCTTTAATTTCCCTCTTCCTCACTTTGGGTTCAAATTTTCAGATTTGAAAAAAATTACTAACGATACGAATCTATTTTTTTCCACATGTACTAATTGCTATTCCTTTTCTTTCTCATATTACTTCTTGTTGAATACTTAAAGGTTTCTTTGTCTATGTCTGTGTGTAGCTGAATTTTCCTAGATTCTTAGAATATCAAAAACTAAATATTTAGGATTAGGATACTATTATTATTTAGGATATTATTTAGGATATTATTATTTAGGATTATTAGGATATTATTACTAACTAAATATTAGGATATTAGAAGGATTTCCCTGGTGGTCCCATGGTTAAGATTCTTCCTTGCAATGCTGGGGACATGCGTTCAATCCAGGAACTAAGATCCCATAGGCTGCAGAGCATAAAGCCCACACACTGCAACTACTCAGCCCAAGTGACACAATAAGAGTGTCTATGTGCTACAGTGAAAAATCCAATATGCCACAACTAAGATCCAACACAACCAAATAAATAAATTAAATATTTTTTTAAATGAACAAAGGATTTGAATAGACATTAAAAATAATAATAATATGCTTAGATTATGACCCAGCTGGTCGTTCTAAAATGTTTTCTTCTGCTCCCAGTCTGGCAACTGCCACCCTTACTACAATCTTCTCCCCACCAGTAACTTTAAAGAGATGACTTTATTCATTGAGCTCAAGGTCATCTACAGTGACCCCCGCATATGAGAGCAGCCCCGCTCATATGCTTTGTCAACCTGAAGGCATGTACTTCATACATGGCTAAAGATACCATAGCTTTAGATATGGTAGATTGGTAGATACTGCTACCAATTTCTTCTTCTCCCACCGTGCCAATGAAAATCACATATTCAGATAGTCTTGGGAAATATTTTCTAAACAAAAATACACCAAATCTTATCTTTTCCTCTAAGAAAATAATTTCTCAACCACTCTTAGTTTTATCACATAATATAGGTACCCATTACGTAGAAAGACATCTTCCCGTTGCTTGGTTAAAATCTTCAGAACAAAGCAAAAGACAAAATGATAAATCTCATTTACAGTGAAGCTACAAATCTTTTCTTTGAAAATTAGCAAAAAAGAAAGAGCACCCAAAAAAAAACACCAAAAATAAGATGTACATTATATAGCAATGTTCAATGACAAAATTCCATAACCCAGAGAATTTTAAAAAACTGATAGTATCCAGATAATTTCCTAACAACTGTTGATTACAAAGACTTTTGTAAAACAGTGTTTACAAAACTGTAAAAATACATACCAACTTCATTGAAATCCTCAAAAGTTATTTTCCCAGTGGCTTCTCTGTCATAATCTTTAAGAATCTTCAGTACATCAGCTTTTTTTACATCAAACCCCAAGGCTCTCATTGCCACCTTTTGGATTAAAAGAGAAAAGCAAATTATAAAAAATTTTTACAAAATAAGTGAATTCCAATTCTTCAGTTCTTAAAACTTAAAAGATGACAATATATCAGTAAAGCATATTCTTTCACATGTTTTGTCTCTAAAATAACAGTGACAGTTTTTCTTCATTAATAAAATTAAATGGCATTTCTTTTCATTTTTATGTATCCCTTTTTTAATATGACAAACTAATCAATGAGTGTTTATAGAATATATTGTACAATGTATTGACTTTACTGCACAGATAATTTTAACAAGTTATTTTTTTCTCAAAGGATTAACAACCAAATTTTTAAAAAAAAGGCATAGCATAAATATTAAAAGTTATACAACAGAAGAGATTAAAAAATTAAAATAAGAATTACTCAACAAGATTAGTTATCAAGTAAGTTATCAACTACTTACTGCTATCAAGTAAGTAGTCACGATCCCAAGCTTAGAGAAAGAAAAGATCTAGTTAATAGTAACAAAGAAGAAGAGATGTTATTATTTAAAGAAGTCTTATTGGAGAGATACAAGTTGGATGAAGTGGAGTAGAAGGGCATTTAGAAAAGAATGACTAGTACTAAAACACACAAACAAATACACAACAGGCTTGAACACAGTGAACAGAGCACTTTACCTTACCTGAATGGGGAAAGAGCAGGTGGAAAAAAAGCAGTTAGCAAATGAGAAAAGTATGTGGTAGTAAAAGTGTGGAAGGTATTCAATGCAAATGAAAAAAATCTGAACTCAATCTAGTGTACAATGAGGAGCCACTAAGCATTTATGAGCAATGAATAACATGATGAAAGAATTTTAGAAAGATGAATCTAATGATAGTGTACAGGAAATGGAGAAACCATGTAGGAAGTTCCAGATACAAAAAATCACAAACCAAGATAATAAGAATGGCCACAAATAGAAGAGACATTATAACGGAAGTGAAGTGAAGTCAAGTCAAAGTCGCTCAGTCATGTCCGACTCTTTTCGATCCCATGGACTATACAGTCCATGGCATTCTCTAGGCCAGAATACTGGAGTGAGTAGCCTTTCCTTCTCCAGGGGGATATTTCCAACACAGGGATCAAACCCAGATGGCCAGCATTGCAGGCAGATTCTTTACCAGCTGAGCCACAAGGGAAGCCCTTTATAAAGGAAGAACTGATCAAAGCTAGGTAACTAAAACAGAGGGAAAAGTAAGCTAAAGAGCCACAAGGATACTACCTCTCTCATTGTGCTGAGTTTAAGATCCAAACTATCTTAAACACCAATTTCCCCTTGATTCTTTATAAAATATTCTAAAACTTAAAACTGATATTTTTCCCCATTAGCACTGCATCAACATCAGACACCACTTATATCATTTGAATAAGAGAAAATAGGTTGAGACTGTTACTAACATGTTTAAATTAAAAGACAAATAATACTGCCTCAATCTGAGAAATGAATGAATCACAAAAAAAGGAAAAAAACACACAATGGGAAGAGGAATATGGTTAGAACTGTTTAAATCCTACAGTTTCAAATATTTTAACTATGTGAATGAAAAATAAGCCCCTCTACAGGAATATATTTTTACATTTAAAATATTATTCATTTTACCATGTGAAAGAGTTTCTAAAAAGATACAAGTACTACTCAACTATATTATAGCACTTAACAGTAAATGTTTAAAATGGTTTACATTTCCAAAACCAGTTCAATTAAAATATTTAGAAATGCATTTTTAATCAGCAGACAAAAATGCAAAACATTTTAACGGAAAAGATATATTTTAAGTGTATTACCTTTAATTCATGATAATCTATTGCTTCATCTTTGTCTGTGTCAAAGAGTTCAAAAGCATCTTTAATTTCTTGTTTCTGTTCTTCAGAGAGTTCTCTTCTTTTTTTCCTCTTTGTTTTGTCTACTACAAGGTCATTTCTATGAAATGATAAGAAGAAAGTCTGTTTAGTCCACCTTAATCCTATTGTCGTATGCTTCTAAATGATAAAATTCCAAAAATGCAACCAAAAAATTAGCCAATGAATAATGTTTTAAATTTCTAAAAAGTATTTTGTAAAAACATAAAGAAATTTCCTAACATGAGTCAAAGCCCTGCTCATTCCACTAAGCTGCTTTAAATTTATACCTCCCTAAAACTGAAGTTTTACAGTTTTAAAAGGTTATTAAAAGAAATGAGGACCTAGCTTTTCCTTCTTCCTAGCTTTGTATTTATTCCCACTAATATTACTGTGGAAGAAACAAGAAGTGTGAAAAAGAAAGTTCTGTCAGAAACCCCAACAAAAAACATAACACCCATACTTATTCTCATCATTCTACAATACAGACTGTTTAAAAAAAAGAATTCAATTCACAATTGTTGATCTCTATATATTAGGTTTACTTTTATAGTGCTTAGAATTATCAAAAGTATTGCAAAAAAAGTCTAATTCATCAATTAATTTACAAGCTATTTTGGCACTGTTTTGACTGTTTAGTATTTTTAGACTACACATTTTAAACTGTTTGGCACTTTTTTGTAATTTCTCCCATTGATATTAACAAATCAGCCAAAATAATGAACGTAAGCATACCATGAATATCAAACACCAAAAAAGTACTTAATATTTGTGGTATTTTATTTATACATAAGGTGAAGAGTCAATTGTCTTGTAAATCTCAGCATATACATTTAGACAGTTTCTCACAAACTCTGAAAAAAACTTAAAGTAAAAAAAGTAATTTACTTTAAAAACTAGAAATGTATTCCTTAAGAGGTGCCAATATAAGCGTTCCAAATTTTCAAATGGGGCTTACAACACTTGTACAAGTTTTGAAACAAGAATTCTATAAACTTTAAAAATGTAAAAACCAGTTGACTTTTCTTTTATTCTCTGAAATCTACTCTAAAAAGGCAAGAGATGACTAGGAAATGACCAAATGGGGTTATGATAAAGCTCTTTCTTTCACAAGAGACCTGAATTCACGCAAGCTTGGAAACTCCGGGGTTATTCTCTTCCCAAGATTCTGACCTGACAAAAGTTCACAACCCACCGACAGTAGACCTCATTCAAGGTTACCACGATTATCCCTCTTCAGAACTCGCTTCCTTTTTACTGAAGCGTAACTACATAAACACTTTTACGGTAAAACTTCTAGCTGTGGTTGGGAGGGAGCAACACAGTGGGTTAGAGGTTGGAAATGAATGAAAGGTAAAATGAGAAAATTTAGGAAATCTAAGAGATTACCAACTAAAATCACTAAAAGGAGCCTCTGATTATACCCTTTTGCAGGGCCCCAGGAGAAAGAGGAGAGGTTTTGCGTTATTTCCAAAATTTACGGGTAAATATGTTAGTAGGGGGCTTCCCAGGTGGCTCAGTGGGTAAAGAATATGCCTACAATGCAGAAGACGCAGGTGTGGAAGATCCCCTGGAGGAAGGCAGGGCAATCCTCTCCAGTACTCTTGCCTGGAGAAACCCACACCCAGACGAGTCTGGCGGGCTACAGCCCATAGGGTCGCAGAGTCTGACACGACTGAGCACGCACGTTAGCAGGAGGTCGGCTGAGGTGGGAACCGTGGACAAGGCACTGAACCAAGGGATGCTCCAAGGCCTGGTTTCCCGGTTTCTCGCATAAACACCGCGCATTGAAACCTCGCGATATTTCCCTGCCTCCTCAAGACTACCACACCCCGGCTTTTTGGCGGTCTAAAGCCAGTGCCCTGACAGAAATGACCGCCTCAGCTAAAGTGCGGAGCTCACCAGGGCCCCCAAGGGGAGGGGTCTGGGCCCGGGAACGTTGACCAAGGATCCCGTCCCTCGTCCCAAACTGCATTCCCTTCCTCGCTTCGGCACCCAGCTGCTTCCCTTCCACACACAACCGCCCTGGGGCCCGCTGCGAGGTGTGGAGTGCATTTGCCGCCTCCTCATTACCGACCTCAGAGCTAAACTCATTTTGTCTTCGGACTGAGACGTTCCTCTCGAGAACGATTTTAACCCCCTACCCAAAGCAGCAAGACTTCCACAGGCCGTTCGACAGACGCCAACGACCCTCAGCGGTCTCAAAAACCTCCCACAAAGCAAGACACTCGTGAGCTGGATTGGTTGAAATCGCTAACGTCCTGCCCATTGAGGCGAAAGCGTCACTTGTTCTCTGCTCTCATTGGGCATATTTCACGTCAATCAAATAGATCATCCCCTGCTACGCCTCTTGCCCTTTAGATTGGCCTGTTGCTTTCCGCCCACCCCCGCCAATCCTTTGAGAAGCTGAGTGTTCGCTGCATTTAGGTGGGAGGTGGCTGAGCTATGCCTCTGACCAGAAAGCCTGTGGCGTGTGGCCCAGTGTCCGGAGACCCGGCGGAAAGGGAAGGGATGAGATATGCCGCAGGCTCTCCTCCGGCTAGAAGGAGGGAGAGGCTTTCGAACGGTGTCTGCGAAACTTGACTCTACTGTATTGTACATTTTTGGATGGTTTGAGTACCTGGGGAGTGTATTCAAAACGCAGATTTAAATATCACTCATTCTAATTTCTAGTAGGTGTGAATCTGCATTTTTTTATACAAACTTCAAATGATTCTGAAGCAGATACTGTGGATTGTATTTTGATAATCACTGGGTTGGATTATTAGGCTATTTACGGTTGAAGCTGTACCTAAAGGGCCATTTGCTCCCCTATTCTTCCTTTGAACGGGTTTGTTCGTTTTTGTCCTTTATTTTCGAGTGCTGTAAGCTGCTTATACTCATGATGTTATCTTCACCACCAAACGAAGTCTCTTAAAGCTCACTTGGACATTTAATATCTTTACCTGTTCATCTCTCCTACTAATCTTAAAAGGCTTATATCCTTCATTTAACACTATTCCTAGTGCCTAAAACAATGTCTGATGCCTCTGCTCAGTAAATATTTGTTGCATTGAATGGAATCTTGCTGTGAAAAATCACAAAGTACTGAGCTAAACTGCAAGTCTCAAAAAGGAATTAAATAGCCAGAGAGTAGGTGTCCAGTAACGGAAGAGGGAAGGTATTAATATATAAAACTGTGGCATAAATATAAAGAGATACATGTACACGTTTAGAGAAGAGAGAGAACACAGAAGGTATAAGAAAGACTTCTTGAAGGAGATGGCATATATGTTAAGCCTAGAAGGATGAGCTAAATTTGGGTAAGTAAAGACGGTAAAAACATTCACTTCCGCTTTATTGACTATGCCAAAGCCTTTGACTGTGTTAATCACAACAAACTGTGGATAATTCTGAAAGAGATGGAAATACCAGACCACCTCACCTGCCTCCTGAGAAATCTGTATACAGGTCAAGAAGCAACTGTTAGAACTGGACATGAAACAACAGACTGGTACCAAATCAGGAAAGGAGTAGGTCAAGGCTATATATTGTCACCTGACTTATTTAACTTATATGCAGAGTACATCATGAGAAACGCTGGGCTGGATGAAACACAAGCTGGAATCAAGATTGCCAAAAGACATATCAATAACCTCAGATACACAGATGACACCACCCTCATGGCAGAAAGTAAAGAAGAACTAAAGAACCTCTTGATGAAAGTGAAAGAGGAGAGTGAAAAAGTTGGCTTAAAACTCAGCATTCAGAAAACTATGATCATGGCATCTGGTTCCATCACTTTGTGGCAAATAGATGGGGAAACAATGGAAACAGGGACAGACTTTATTTTGGGGGGCTCCAAAATTACTGCAGATGGTGACTGCAGCCATGAAATTAAAAGACGCTTACTCCTTGGAAGGAAAGTTATGACCAACCTAGAAAGCATATTAAGAAGCAGAGACATTACTTTGCCAACAAAGTTCCATCTAGTCAAAGCTATCGTTTTTCCAGTAGTCATGAATGGATGTGAGAGTTGGACTATAAAGAAAGCTGAGAGCTGAAGAATTGGTGCTTTTGAACTGTGGTGTTGGAGAAGACTTTTGAGAGTCCCTTGGACAACAAGGAAATCTAACCAGTCCATCCTAAAGGAGATCAGTCCTGAATATTCATTGGAAGGACTGATGCTGAAGCTGAAGCTCCAATATTTTGGCCACCTGATGCAAAGAACTGACTCATTTGAAAAGACCCTGATGCTGGGAAAGATTGAAGGCAGGAGGAGAAAGGGATGACAGAGGATGAGATGGTTGAATGGCATCACCGACTCAATGGACATGAGTTTGAGTAAACTCCAGGAGTTGGTGATGGACAGGAAGGCCTGGTGTGCTGCAGTCCATGAGGTTGCAAAGAATCGGACATGACTGAGCAACTGAACTGAACTAAACTGAAAGATGGTATAGTAGCTCAGACAGTAAAGCATCCGCCTGTAATGCATGAGGCCTGAGTTGGATCCCTTGGTGGAGAAGATCCCCTGGAGTAGGAAATGGCAACCCACTCCAGTATTCTTGCCTGGAGATTTCCATGGACAGAGGAGCCTGGCGGGTCACAGTCTATGGGTGTCGAAAAAAGTCAGACACGACTGAGCGACTAACACACACGCAGAGATGGTATAATGAAGTAAAGCTAAGAATTAATAGCTACAGGATAGCCCTTCAAAAAATAACAGAGCTAAAAATCTCTAAATTTTAAAGTATAAATCACCTTTGAGTCTAAAAGGACAGTAAAATTGTGATTACATACTAGACAGTAATGACAATGGAAAACTATATTAAAATGGTAAGATACAGACCAAGCTATAGAACAAAGTTATTTTACTATTAAACAAGAATAAAAGTAAAACAACATTGATTTGAATGTTTTAGAAATGAACAAAATTAACTAATTGAAATTAGGAAGAAGAAATTACTAAAGATAAAACAACAACAAAAGAAAATAGGTTTTTAGAAGAAAATTGTGAAAGTTATAATTGATAAATAGTCTCATAATCTAATAATAAACTGGTTTTTGGCAATAGCAATAAAATGGACAGAATTAGGGAATTGTAACAGGAAAGGGAATATTGCCACTAATAAAGTTGACAGTTTAAAAGAGAATTTCAAAAATTATTAAAATACGTTCTACAACTTCATTCTGCCAATAAATATTAACACTAAAATGAAATAGTCACTTTTCAGGGAAAAAAAATAAGGACTCAAAAAAGGTAGAAAACTGAAGCTATAGACAAGACTTTAAAATTATGCAAAGCTCTGTATCACAAAACAAAAAGGCATCCAGCCTACTCAGATTTATGGGTGAGTTTTAAAAATTCTTGAAGAGCTTATTCTTGTGCTTTAAATCCAAAGTATAATGGAGAGCTTCTTAGCTTAATTTTTGAAGAGAGCACAACCCTTAGCATCTTAAAGGTGTTTATGGTCAGTGAATGCATGCTCCATGATGAGCCAGAAGAGAAAGTTGCTCAGTTGTGTTCAACTCTGCAATTCCATGGACTGTAGCTTACCAGGCTCCTCCGTCCAGGGAATTTTCCAGGCAAGAGTACTGGAGTGGGTTGCAATTTCCTTCTCCAGGGAATCAAACCCAGGTCTCCCACGTTGCAGGCAGACGCTTTACCTTCAGAGCCACCAGGGAGGCCCATGATGAGCCAGAGCAGAGCCAAAAGTAAATAAAATGGTTTAGGAAGATTAGTAGCATTAGTTATTTGTTTAGCCTTCCTCCTGGAACCTTAAACAATCGTTGAGAAATTAATTTCTAATTCAGAAGTGATTTGGAGAAGCACCATCTACAGACAAGATATTTCAAAAAGATATCTGAAATATCAAAAGAGGTATGGAAACCTGTTAACAAATGACACAGATCATCAAAGTGGCATCTCAGAATTTGCAAGAGGTGACTAATGGTTCAGAGAGAGTTGATCTGCCTGGCAGAGTCCAAGACACTAGGTTTAGAGTTACAAAGTAGAGGGTGGAAATGAGAAGAGGGCTACATAAAATGTAAGTTTAAAAACTCTAGGTAACCACTGCACTTCAGTTTCTCCAAGTTCCCCTCCTCATTATTCTCTCTTCACCTCTGTTTAGAACCCCACTCTTAAAAAGTGAATGAAAAAATCAAAAACCATTAGAGATATGAAGAAAATCAATGGTATGAAGGATGAAATTAAGGAAACAGCTATCTACAAAGACTGAGCTTAGGAACCAAAAGAAATTCATGATAAATTAATAATATTAAGCTTTCTAAGAGTCAAGAAAATATTGTATTAGAGAATGAGATACTTTGAAAAAGAAACATCCCGACAGTAAGAAAAGACTTAAATATGATTACAGAAATTAAAATTTTAATACATTAGTGAGATGATTTAATTGAAATATTTCAGAACACAGAGCATTCAGACAAAAACATGGAAAAATTGAAAGGAAAAAAAAAATGTGGAGGATTAATTCAGTAGGTCCATCATATGACTAATAGGAATTCCAGAAAGAGACAGTAACAACTGGAAAAGAGGCAGAGTCAGACATGACTGAGCGACTGAACTGAACTGAACTGAATAAATAATTGAAGAAAAATTTCAAGAAACTGAAGAGTAGCACAGGTCTTCAGATTGATAGATATTCCTAGTGCTGAACAAAATAAATGGTAAAATAAACCACATCTCACCACATCAAGATATTTCATAACATCAAAAAGAAAAGATACAGGCCTAAAAGCTTTCAGAGACAAGAATCTGATCTTCTATAAAAGAATAATAATTGAATTAGCATTAGATTTTTTATCAGAAGCATTAGACAGACCACAGTGCCATCAAAATTTTAAGGGGAAATTATTTTGAATTTAGAATTCTATTCCCTGTCAAGATAAAAATCAAATGTGAGAACATAATAAGGATATCAGTAAACTCAATCATCATCTATGCTGAGAGGTGTACTCCATAAAAATGAGTGAAATTAAAAAATAAGATAGATGTAAAAGACAAAAATTATAACTTAGTGTGGTAAATAGAATGGCTAGCCAAAAATGTCTGTGCCCTAATTCCTGAAATTTGTGAATATGTCATATTACATGGTAAAAGGAACTTTGCAGGTATAATTAATGCTACCAACCTTAAGATATGGCAGTTAATTAGGGAACTTTCTCCCTGTTGAAGGAGAAGAGATCAGAGAGATGTGCAAATGAGAAGGACTCAATCCACCATTGCTGGCTTTAAAATGAAGAAATGATGTCATGAATTAGGGAATGTGAGCAGGTTCTAGAAGCTGAGACAGCCTCCAGCCATCAACCAGCAAGGAAACAAAAGCACAAACTAAATCCTGGCAGTGACCTGATCAACCAGATTCATCCTCTGAGCCTCCAGAAAGAAGCATGTCACTTCTAACTCCCTGATTTAGGCCTTGTGAGACCCTAAGCAGATAATTCAGTTGAACCACACTGTGCTAGACGTTTGACCCATAAATTTGAGACAAAATGAGTGGTTGTTGTTTTAAGTCATTGACTTTGTAGTAATCATTTATGACAGTTAAAGAAAACTAATACATTGCATAATTCAATGAAAAGAGAAAAGGCAAGACACAAAAGGCTTAGAAAGCAATTAACCTAAAATAGATACCTAGAATGTTTTCAACAAGAAAAATTGAATGGATTGCAAGCAATAGATAGAATGTGTGTGTGTAAAAGACAAGTGTGATATTAAAACCAATAAAGATCTAAAAATATAAAGATTAAAAAATTAAACAGCAGACTTCCAGGGCAGTCCAGTGGTTAAGACTTCACACGTCCACTGCAGGTGGCTTGGGCTCAATCCCTGATCAGAGAACTAAGATCCTGATCAGGGAACTAAGGCAAATAATGAAGTAGAAAAAATATTTGCAAATACATGAAGGACAAGGGGCTATTATTTTTCATAATATAACTGAAAACTGTTTATAATCTGACCTTGACCTGTTCCAAACCAGAAGTTTGTTTTCTTGTTCTCCAAGTACTGCTTTCAAGTATATTTTACCCAATCTCTCCTTCCTGTTGCTCTCTGTCTAGGGCATCTCTTATAGCTTGCTTTTCATTGTTGATTTTAAGACTAAGGCCCTATGATTATGATTTCCTTTCTGGTATTAAAAAGTCAAATCTGTGGCAAAACTGTATCTAGTCCATTACTTTTCCCTAGTAGTTAGATAAGTTGTTTTGAAACAATTGAGTACCCTTGCAGAAGAGATAAAGGTAGGTTCATACCACCTTGGTTCATTGGTTTATGATGGAGAACTATGAATACATCTTCATACATTTCCGAAGTAACACCACATAGATGATTTTCTTGTCCCAAGGAGGGGAATGTCATTTTACCACAGGGTACCATGAGTCTGCTCTTGAACCTGCCTGCTGGTGCAGAAGACATAAGAGATGCAAGTTTGATCCCTGGGTCAGAAGATCCCCTGGAGAAGAGCACAGCAATCCACTCCAGTATTCTTGCCTGGAGAATCCCATGGACAGAGGAACCAGGTGGGCTATGGTCCATAGCGTTGCAAAGAGTCCAACACCACTGAAGCGACTTAGCACACACGCATGCATCACCAGTCTGATATAATGGTCTAAATTAACAACACCAATTGCAATATTACCAGATGTCAAATATCTGCTAATATAATTAACATGAAGTAGCCAATCCAACGTCTTACATCTTTTAGCCTAGAATGTCTAAGTTGAATTTTATTACATTGTAATATCTAATTTTCCATTCTATAGGAAATACAAGAGATAAAGAAACCTCTTTTTAAAAAAGGAAGGGGGGCCGGTGCTAGTCCAGAAAAAGCATTCTATAGGGTAATTGTGGAGAAGGCAATGGCACCCCACTCCAGTACTCTTGCCTGGAAAATCCCATGGATGGAGGAGCCTGGTAGGCTGCAGTCCATGGGGTCGCACAGAGTCAGACACGACTGAGTGACTTCACTTTCACTTTTCATTTTTCACTTTCATGCATTGGAGAAGGAAATGGCAACCCACTACAGTGTTCTTGCCTGGAGAATCCCAGGGACGGGGGAGCCTGGTGGGCTGCCATCTCTGGGGTCGCACAGAGTCGGACACGACTGAAGCGACTTAGCAGCAGCAGCAGGGTAACTGGCCATTCTCTTCAATAAGTTAGTGCATGAAAAAAGGGGCTGACCTAGTTCAAAGGGTCTTAAAAGATATTACAATCAGATAGAATGCCTTGTCCTCAATTAAATACTGATTTGGACCAAGCAGTTATAAAAGGCATTATGTAGACAACCGAGGAAATTTGAATATGGACAGGGAATTAAATGATATGAACAAATTATTATTTTGTCCATCTAATAATATTCTGTCCATCTATGAAAATGTTCTCTTATTTAGAGATACAAACTAAAGTATTTAGAGGTGAAATGTTTAAAATGTTTATAGTTTAAAATAGCACACCAAAATCTGTTTTAAATCGTTTTTAAATACAATGATAAATTCTATGAAGAAACTAAGACAGGAGAATGAGATAAGAGGTGAGTTTACTGCTCAGAGGTTGAGTACCACAGATCTGGGAAGGCTCTGGGAAAGTGATTTTCAATCTGACATATAAAATGATTGCCAGCTGTGTTACAGATCCAAGTGCCAGCTGTGTTACAGATCCAAGTGCAGAAGAAAAGATAGGATTAGGTGTGACAGAGACTAGGAAACATCTGTGAGGGTAAAGGTGTGGCAAGAGGCATCAAGAGAGTCTTCAAACCACAATCTAGTTGTGACACCTGGGAAGGGAGAGCAGGAAGGAAGGAAAATTAGGTTGGAAGAGCTTTAGAGTGAAATGTAAGAAAATCTGGGGCCAGTGAAGAACCCCAAAGCAAGAACTGCTCTTTTGAGGAGTCCTATGGTAGGCAGCCATGAAATTAAAAGACACTTACTCCTTGGAAGAAAAGTTATGACCAACCTAGATAGCATATTCAAAAGCAGAGACATAACTTTGCCAACAAAGGTCCGTCTAGTCAAGGCTATGGTTTTTCCAGTGGTCATGTATGGATGTGAGAGTCGGACTGTGAAGAAAGCTGAGCGCTGAAGAATTGATGCTTTTGAACTGTGGTGTTGGAGATGACTCTTGAGAGTCCCTTGGACTGCAAGGAGATCCAACCTGTTCATTCTAAAGGAGATCAGCCCTGGGTGTTCTTTGGAAGGAATGATGCTAAAGCTGAAACTCCAGTACTTTGGCCACCTCATGCAAAGAGTTGACTCATTGGAAAAGACTCTGATGCTGGGAGGGATTGGGGGCAGGAGGAAAAGGGGACGACAGAGGATGAGATGGCTGGATGGCATCACCAACTCGATGGACCTGAGTTTGAGTGAACTCCGGGAGTTAGTGATGGACAGGGAGGCCTGTCGTGCTGCGATTCATGGGGTCGCAAAGAGTCAGACACGGCTGAGCGACTGAACTGAACTGAACTGATGGTTGGCAGAAATAGCCTAATACTAGCTAGCTCTGATCGGAGAAGGCGGTGGCACCCCACTCCAGTACTCTTGCCTGGAAAATCCCGCAGACAGAGGAGCCTGATAGGCTGCAGTCCATGGGATCGCGAAGAGTCGGCCACGACTGAGCAACTTCACTTTCACTTTTCACTTTCATGCATTGGAGAAGGAAATGGCAACCCACTCCAGTGTTCTTGCCTGGGGAATCCCAAGGATGGGGGAGCCTGGTGGGCTGCCGTCTCTGGGGTCGCACAGAGTCGGACATGACTGAAGTGACTTAGCAGCAGCAGCAGCAGCAGCTAGCTCTGATATCCATGCTGTACTCACTAGCTAGGTGCAGCTCAGGTTAAGTGTGGTCTCAGTGTGAGTGGATCTGAAGGTATGACAGCTGGAAGGTGTTACTGTGCTCCTCACAGCAGGATTTTTTTTTTTTTTTTTAGAAAGATGGTAACAATAACCCTGTAAGCGAGACAGCAAAAGAGACACAGATGTATAGAACAGTCTTTTGGACTCTGTGGGAGAGGGAGAGGGTGGGATGATTTGGGAGAATGGCATTGAAACATGTATAATATCATACATGAAAAGAATCGGCAGTCCAGGTTCAATGCATGATACTGGATGCCTGGGGCTGGTGCACTGGGACGACCCAGAGGGATGGTACGGGGAGGGAGGTGGGTGGGGGGTTCAGGATGGGGAACACGTGTATACCTATGGCGGATTCATGTTGACTTATGGCAAAACCAATACAATATTGTAAAGTAATTAACCTCCAATTAAAATAAATAAATTTATTTAAAAAATAATTTAAAAAAATTTTTAAAGGATTTTTTTTTAGCTTTCTTTTAAAATTTATTTTAAAGGATGCCTTCATTACTGTCATACAAGAGTTGCAGAGGTCTGGAGGGAGAGGATATCAAAAAGAGGGACTGGCAAAGGTCCTAAGATAGGAACAAGGTTGGCATATTCAAGGGGGAAAAAAATAGAATTCAATAAGTTTGAAGCATGATGAGAGTGGCAGAGTTGTACAGGAAGGCAGATTGATAAACAGAGTCCTAATCACATAGGAACCTAATAGACTATGATAAGGAGATGAATTTTATTTCAAGTGTAATGGAAACCCATCAGCATGTTTTAAGCAGTGAATTATTACGATCTGATTTAGGTCTTAGAGCCAAACTTCCTGAAACAATCTATATTTACAGCATCCATTTCCTCATATCTCATTTTCTCCCAGCCCACAGCAAATCTAGCTTACATCCTCACCTCACTACTTGAAGAGCTTTTACTAGGTCACCAAAGACTTCTTAATTGCTTGGTTCAATTGCTTCTTTTCAATTCCCATCCTAGTTGTCCCCTGGGTCGTGTCTGCACACTGACCACTCCTTAAAATTGCTCTCATGGCTGCTTTTTTTTACTACTCCTTCTTTGATGACTTTTCTTCACCCACTGTCTAAATGTTGTTTGTTTGGTTTTTTTGGCAGAATTATATCCTTAATTTTTCCATGCTATCCTAGGCCCTCTCATCTCCTAAATTCCAACAATCACCTAAAATTTCTCAGAAATGTTCCTCTAGCCCTCTACTCTCAGTTTTCAAACCTAGATTTCCATTTCTGTGCTAGCGTGTCCATCTTAATGGAAAATAATGTACCAAAACAACAGTCAATTTCTCCTAAAAGACTTCTTATGTACGTTCTACCTTGCATAACGGCCTCACCAGTCACCTAGTTCATGTAACTCAGTGGAATAAATGTAACTCCTCACTATTGTCAAAGTATAATATTCAAAACTTAAAGACATGACTATTGTACAAATGTAAAGTGAATATGTTTCCAAGCTCTATTTAATTCTTTAACCAGGAAACCAGCAAGATGATAAAGCTGGTTCACAGAAAAATTATAGAAACTGAGTGTACATAGATAGTCACAAAAGGTGTGCGGAAACAAATTTGCTCAGTTATGATGTCCTGCTGGTTAATGTCTTTACAGGTCAAAATAAACTGTAGCCTTTTGATTTATATTCTCTACCAGACAAAAATCATTTGCAAAAATCTATGAGTTAACATTTTGCTCCATCTTAGCCCTGTGTGTACTTGTGCTAAGTCGCTTCAGTCATGTCCGACTCTTTGAGACACTATGAATTGACTGTAGCCGGCCAGGCTCCTTTGTCCAAGGGATTCTCCAGGCAAGAGTACTGCAGTGGGTTGCCATGCCCTTCTCCAGGGGATCTTTCTGACACAGGGGTCGAACTCGCATCTCTTACGTCTCCTGCATTGGCAGGCAAGTTATTTGCCACTAGCGCCACCTGGGAAGCCTGCTCATACAGTCAATTATTTCACTACAAAGGCACCAATATCATTTAATGAGAAAAAGAAGATCTTGCAATGAATAGTACTGCAGTGACCAAATGTCACACAAAAGAGAAATTAACCTGAATCCTATCTCTTGGCACAGACAAGAATTGATTTGAAATGAGTCTTAGACTTACAAGTGAAAGAAAATGTTTTAAAGCTTCTAAAAGAAAATGTAGGAGACTATCTCCATGATTTTAGGGCAGATACGATTTCTTAAACAGGACTTAAAAAGTATTAATCATAAAATTAAAAACTGACAAATTAGATAGCATCAGAAGTTCACATTTCTCTCATCAAAGACACCATTAGGAAAGTGAAGAGGCAATCCACAAACTGGGAGAAGACATTTACAGTACATATATCTGAGAAAGCATTAGAAATCAACTATAAAACTGCTGAAAATCAAATAGAAACATTGCATAAAACATTTGAATAGGCATTTTGCAAAAGTACATATCTAAATGACCAATAAGCATATAAAGAAGTGTTCAACAGTATTAGTTCTTAGGAAAATACAAGTTAAAACCACAATGAATATTATCACTCATGCACCAAAATGACTAAAATTTTAAAATATTAAAGTTTTTTGAAAGACTAACAATATACAATGCTGGGAAGGATGTGGGCCAACTCTTAAACATTGCCCTTGTGACAGTGAAATAAAACAACCACTTGTAAAATTGTCTGTCTCAACTAATGTCAAGCTCACCCAACTTATGACACAGCAATTTCATTCTAGGTATATACCCAGGAAAAGTAGTATGTCTCCCTAGAACAATTTTTGAAAGAAAGTTTATTGCAACTTTATTCATAATAACTCCAAGCTGGAAACAAACCAGATTTCCATTAACAGGTTAAAGAACAAACAAATTGAAGTATATTCATACAATGGAATATTACCAGGGATAAAAGAAAAAAAATTATAAACAACTGAAAAAAATAAAGAACTATTTATAGAGTCAACAAAAAGATAGATACTCATGGATATTATTTTTTTTTCATGGATACTATTTTAAGTGAAGTAAGACACGAAAAGTATGTGCGAGTAAATTTGAAGCACGATTCCATTTGTATAAAGTTCAACAACAGGCAGAACTAACCAATGTTTATCAAAATCATAACAGCATTACTTTTGGGTAGGTGGGGATGGGATAGTAGCTGGTGGTATGTATATGTACTGAAAAGAAGCACAAAGGAACTTTATGGAGTAATGAAAGTATTCTGTATCTTAATCTACATGGTGGCTGCAAGAGTGTATGCATGTACAAAAATCTTCTAACTGCCTACTTAAGATTACCATGCTTTATGCATTTTACTAGGTATGTTATCTATTTAAAAATATTAGTTTTTCACTGGGCCTTTGGATGCCCTGTTTGTAGAATTAGGGAATACAGATTGTAGAGAGTTAAAGAATGATCAGATAGCGATTAACTCCACTTTGAAGAAATTCAGCTATGAAGAGGAGAAGATTGAGGAATTAATAAAGATACCAGCAAATTTTAAAAATTGCTTTAGAACAGGGAATACTTTATCAGAGGAGAAGCCAATTGAGAGGTACAGGTTAAAGATGGGAGTGAAGCAGGAGAAGAGAAAGTTGATAAGATTTAGATTTCTTAGAGTCGAAAGTGGAGGATTATCTACATAAAGAGATGGAAGTTAGAGTGAAAAAAAGAGAGGTAGGGTGAAGATGCTCAGAGACTGTGAGGTAGAAGATAATTTGAGAACTTTCACTGTACTTGTTCTCAAACTTGTAAGTACAACAGGAATTTGGGATATCCACTAAAAGTCAGGATATGGGATGAAAAGTTGACGAGAAGTAGAGTGAAAAGTTTGATGAAGCCAGTTAGCTCTTTTATTAGCTGTGAGGGGCTAGTTTTTTACTTTTCAAGCTTCCTTATCCTGGTGATGGGGATCACACTTCGCAAAGTTGCTTTGAAGAGTAAATAAATTAATGAGTCTAAAGTATCCATTAAGACAATCAGTAAATGTTAGTTTCTCCTTTAAAAAAAGGACCAGAGCTGCAGAAAATTATTATTCATGAGTAGTTTGACAAACAAATTGAACAATCTGGAGTCAGGACAAAAGATGCAGCAGAGAACAAGGAACCTAGTCCCCAGCAGTTCCTTAACATTGTGAAGGCTGGTGCAAATGTACAAATATTTCCAAGTTACAAATCAAGTTGTGTATGTGTGTTAGTCACTCAGTTGTATCCAACTCTTTGTGATCCCATGGACTTTGTAGCCTGCCGAGTTCCTCTGTCCATGGAATTCTCCAGGCAAGAATACTGCCATTTCCTCCTCCTGGGGATCTTCCCAACCCAGGGATTGAACCCAGGTCTCCTGCATTGCAGATAGACAGATTCTTTACCTTCTGAGCCATCAGATCAGATCAGATCAGATCAGTCCCTCAGTCGTGTCCAACTCTTTGTGACCCCATGAATCGCCGCACGCCAGGCCTCCCTGTCCATCACCAACTCCCAGAGTTCACTCAGACTCACATTCATGGAGTCGGTGATGCCATGCAGCCATCTCATCCTCTGTCTTCCCCTTCTCCTCCTGCCCCCAATCCCTCCCAGCATCAGAGTCTTTTCCAATGAGTCAACTCTTCGCATCAGGTGGCCAAAGTACTGGAGTTTCAGCTTTAGCATCATTCCTTCCAAAGAAATCCCAGGGTTGATCTCCTTCAGAATGGACTGGTTGGCTCTAGTTGCAGTCCACGGGACTCTCAAGAGTCTTCTCCAACACCACAGTTCAAAAGCATCAATTCTTCGGTGCTCAGCCTTCTTCACAGTCCAACTCTCACATCCATACATGACCACAGGAAAAATCATAGCCTTGACTAGATGGACCTTTGTTGGCAAAGTAATGTCTTTGCTTTTGAATATGCTATCTAGGTTGCTCATAACTTTCCTTCCAAGGAGTAAGCGTCTTTTAATTTCATTGTTGCAGTCACCATCAGTAGTGATTTTGGAGCCCAGAAAAATAAAGTCTGACACTGTTTCCACTGTTTCCCCATCTATTTCCCATGAAGAGATGGGACCAGATGCCATGATCTTCGTTTTCTGAATGCGGAGCTTTAAGCCAACTTTTTTACTCTCCACTTTCACCTTCATCAAGAGGCTTTTGAGTTCCTCTTCACTTTCTGCCATAAGGGTGGTGTCATCTGCATATCTGAGGTGATTGATATTTCTCCCAGCAATCTTGATTCCAGCTTGTGTTTCTTCCAGTCCAGCGTTTCTCATGATGTACTCTGCATAGAAGTTAAATAAACAGGGTGACAATATACAGCCTTGACGAACTCCTTTTCCTATTTGGAACCAGTCTGTTGTTCCATGTCCAGTTCTAACTCTTACTTCCTGACCTGCATACAAATTTCTCAAGAGGCAGATCAGGTGGTCTGGTATTCCCATCTCTTTCAGAATTTCCCACAGTTTCTTGTGATCCACACAGTCAAAGGCTTTGGCATAGTCAATAAAGCAGAAATAGATGTTTTTCTGGAACTCTCTTGCTTTTTCCATGACCCAGCAGATGTTGGCAATTTGGTCTCTGGTTCCTCTGCCTTTTCTAAAACCAGCTTGAACATCAGGAAGTTCACGGTTCACGTACTGCTGAAGCCTGGCTTGGAGAATTTTGAGCATTACTTTACTAGCATGTGAGATGAGTGCAATTGTGCAGTAGTTTGAGCATTCTTTGGCATTGCCTTTCTTTGGGATTGGAATGAAAATGGACCTTTTCCAGTCCTGTGGCCACTGCTGAGTTTTCCAAATTTGCTGGCATATTGAGGGCAGCACTTTCACAGCATCATCTTTCAGGATTTGGAATAGCTCAACTGGAATGCCATCACCTCCACTGGCTTTGTTCATAGTAATGCTTTCTAAGGCCCACTTGACTTCACATTCCAGGATGTCTGGCTCTAGGTCAGTGATCACACCATCGTGATTATCTGGGTCGTGAAGATCTTTTTTGTACAGTTCTTCTGTGTATTCTTGCCATCTTCTTAATATCTTCTGCTTCTGTTAGGTCCATACCATTTCTGTCCTTTATCGAGCCCATCAGGGAAGCTCATAAATCAGACTGGCAAGCGGTTAAATAAAATATGTTCTGTCATCCTACTTTAACAAACATGGCTTCATGGTGACCTGAAGTCCAGGTTCAAAGTTGGAATTCTGATTCTTTAGTTTTTCATACTGAATCCTGGTAATGGGGGAAGATCCAGACAGACTCAGCCTTTTCTTCTTTCTTCCAACTCCACCCCACACTGTGGAGGGCCTCTAGTGTACATGTGTAGATACTACAGCCTGCGAGCCCAAGCTTCATTCTCACCCTTGGCAAATAACAGGCATTTGGCCACCCATGAGCTTAGGGTTGTACACTCCAATGGCATGGTTCTTGCCATGCAAAAATCCTAGAGGCAGACTCAGAGCCATTTGGACAAGGAATTCTGGGGTCCCAAGTATCTGGAACTTGTACACAAAGTGGGTATGTGGGCTTTGGGTGTCTAGGGGAGGAAAATAATTTCCCATCTATCCCTTTGAGTTCTTGCCTGACAGCCCTGTAATAAAAGGCTGATTAACAAGAGAAAAACAAACAGAAGTTTATTAACATATTTACCCCCTATATACCTGGGAGATATCCAGGGAAAAATGAGTAATTCTAAAAAGTGGCTTAGAACTCCAGCTTATATAAAATATTCAACAAAGGATAGGACATTTGTAGAGAGAAGTTACAGGATAAAGGAAAACAATTTTAGGCTTTCAAGGGCAGAAAACTGGGAAGGTTAGTCTATGAGAGGAAACTAATAGAATAAGGTTTGCAGATTCCTCTGGTGCCATCTCTGGGTTAATAAGGGTCTGTCTCTAACAAAGGGAGGGTTCGTGTCCTTTTAAGAGGTGGGTCAAGGGAGCTTTTCCTCCATCTGCTGCTTCTTAATTGCTTTGGCTCAAAAAATTTTTGTCAGGGGCATGTTTTAAGGTAACACATTCTGCTGCTCCTCAGATGGGTATATCTTAGGCCCCTGAGATGCCTCACCACATATGAAGTACAGCTGAAGAAGGGCCAGAGTGAGTTCCAAAGTGTGGGACCCTGAGCAGGGACCTCTTATACCCAGAGCTAAGGGCAGTATAGCTAGTCATATTGAAGTCTAGGGGTATCCATACTTCATGCTTCCAGCACTCAATACACGTAATATCTCTAATCACATTAACTAGAAAGAACAAAAAAACCTCAAGATTAAAATATGCTGAAATTTTTAATAAGAATCGACTAGAACATATACTTTCTACTTGAAAAGTAAGTCATCTAGCTTTTTGACTTATTTTGCTGGATTGAAAGTTTCCTGATGAAGCCTTGTATAAAACTGAAAATGATTTATTAATCTCAGAGCTACTCTTCAAATCCGAATATTTAGTCGGCAGCAGTGGTCTGGTAACCAGCTTTGGGGAGCTTTAGCTAAAGAGAAGGAAATTTCATGGCTTCTTTGTCTGGCTTTACATTTCTTAAAACCAGATAAGTTGTATTTAGATACCCATGCTTGTAGATTCATAGGATGTCTTTGAACCCAAATGGTGTTCTTATCACAGCAGTCAGAAACAGGATTTTGCACTTTTTTTTTTTTTGGATGAATTCTCGTTAGTAATGAGGCACTAAACATGCTACTGAATACAATATAGAGAAGATTAATAGAGTTATTTTTAGCTACCACCTACATACTATAGGCAGACAGCATCAAGAGCAGGAGGGAAATAATGGTTCTTTTAGTTTAATAAATCATAATGTTCCTGCAAAATTCTTCTCTTTCCTCCAAAATTGGGGCATCTAATTATATAAAGTGATTACTGTGGCAACAGTTAAGATATTTAGAGAAAGAAAAAAGAAAAGAGAGGGAAAAGAGGAGGATGTGGCGGGGGGGGGATTAGGCTATTAAACAGAAGAATGATTAAAAGAAAAAAGTATTTTGACTGAAAAGTAAACTGTGATAACTGGTAACTAGAAGAGAAATGAAACACTGAAATATCTATGTTTAGGTTTGAACAGTCAATAGCTGAATATCAGAGTAAAGACAAATTTTCTGACTGTAGATAAAAGAACCACAATAGTAGCTTAGGTGAGGAAATTGCAATATATTTATATCTCCGAACAAACCCTGCAAGTCACATTCGACAGAATGTAAAATACCATAAGAAATAAGATCAAAATTTATATGTTATATAGTATATTATGTATTATTAAATATAACATTTAATATGCTTTTATATTATATTCTCCAGTCCAGAATGCTGGGGTGGGTAGCTAGTCCCTTCTCCAGAGGATCTTCCCAACCCAGGGATTGAACCCAGGTCTCCCTCACTGCAGGTGGATTCTTTACCAGCTGAGCCACAAGGGAAGCCCAAGAGCAGTGGAGTGGGTAGCCAATCCCTTCTCCAGCTGATCTTCCTGACCCAGGAATCGAACCAGGGTCTCCTGCATCGCAGGCAGATTCTTTACCAGCTGAGCTACCAGGGAAGCCCAACATTTGATATGTTTTTATATTAGAACCTAAAATATATGGAAGACAGCTTGCATAAAAAGAACTATAAATATCTTTTAAACATACAACTGCTCAGCTTCTCTAAAAATAAGTTAAATGCGCAAATAAATTACACTGAGATAAAAATTTTCACCTACTAGAAATGTCTAAGCTTGGTATTGTTTTTGTTGTTGTTTAGACGCTAAGTCGTGTCTGACTCTTTTGTGACCCCATGAAATGTAGCCCACTAGGTTCCTCTGTCTGTAGGATTTCCCAGGCAAGAATACTGGAGCAAGTTGCCATTTCCTTCTCCAGGGGACCTTTTTGACCCAGGGATTGAACCCATGCCCCCTGCAGCAGCAGGCAGATTCTTTACCCCAGAGCCACATGGGAAGCCCAAATTTGGTATTACAAACTTAACTATGGAGAATTAGCAGGAAAAACCTTCCTTAAGCGTTGTTAGGTAATTTGAAACAAAGTTTTTGGAAAACGTTGGAGATCATATGTATCAAAATTATAAATGTACATACAATTTAAACTAAGATTTATATTTCTCAGAAATTATGTTGTAAATATAGTTGCAAAAAGTGGAGCTTCCTAGGTGGCTCAGTGGTAAAGAACCCACCTATCAATGCAGGAGACTTGGGTTTCACCCCTGGGTCAGGAAGATACCCTGGAGAAAGAAATGGCTATTCCAGTATTCTTGCCTGGGAAATCCCATGGACAGAGGAGCCTGGAGGGCTACAGTCCATGGAGTAACAAAAGAGTCAGACACAACTGAGTGACTAAACAGCAGCAACAGTGCATAAAATATGTGTATAACTATTCACTGCCATTTAGAAAAAAGATTGGGAAGACACTCAATGTTCATAAGGTAGTTAAATATATTTATTTACATCTGTAGCATGGAATTATTATGCTCCTGTTAAAAAAGATAAGGCAGATCTGTACATACTAATATGTAATATGCTTGAAATATATCCTTAAGCAAACTATAAGTACAAACTAGTGTATATAATAAACTATCATTTGAGTTAAAATAATATTAACAATAAGAATAAAGAGAGATTAAGGCCACTTCACAATGTCAATGCTCTTCAGCCAAAGACTACCAGAGATAACTGTAGTTGAACAAGTGAGTTTATTTATTTATATGTGCTGCAAGCTCAGTGAGAGAATTGTGAGGTATCTCAGAAAAAAGAGTGTAAGAAAAGACTTGTCTCTGATTGGGTAATTTGAGGGGGTCCAAGGAAGCAGGGTCAACTATAGGAGTGGGTGTCTGAATGACTTTCATCTATAGCGAGGACAGCCGATGGGAGGATAAGGAAACAATCGAGCAGTCTCAGTTTCCCACTTGGCCTTTGCTGGCATGGGTAGGGATGAAGCCATGGTTTTTTCTGTGGCAAATTAGTTGCTTTCAAAAAGCTTTCTGTATTGCTAGGCCACCCTTTTCTGGTCCTTTGGTTCAGGGATAAGGCATTGGTTGGACCTTTGTCAGTGCCCATTGTCATTTGCAAGTTGTCTGCTTCTCCAGTGTTCATTCCAGGATGATATGCCTTAAAAAAAGAAATCCAAGGAATTCACCATGTGGTTTGCTCACTGGATCCTGAAGTCCTTAGCTGTTCTGATCTATTTTTATCCACCAGAATCTTCATGTTTGTGTTACCTGTTATGCCCAGAGTTGTTTTTTGTTTTTGTTTTTGTAACTGGAAAAGTACAGCTACTCCATCTTCCTGGAAGTGGAAGTCTCCTGGGTATATTTTTGCACTGTTTGAATTGTTTCACTCAAAGCATGAATCATCCATTCAAATGAATAAATACGTACATAGGTACATGCCTTGCATTTTTAGAACTGATAATGGTGACTACAGCCATGAAATTAAAAGATGCTTGCTCCTTGGAAGAAAAGCTATGACAAACCTAGACAACATATTATAAAACAGAGACATCACTTGGCCAACAAAGGTCCATATAGTCAAAGCTATGGTTTTTCCAGTAGTCATGTACGGATATGAGAGTTGGACCATAAATAAGGCTGAACACCAAATAATTGATGCCTTTGTATGGCGGTGTTGGAGAAGACTCTTGAGAGTCCCTTGGACTGAAAGGAGATCCAACCAGTCAGTCCTAAAGGAGATTAACCTTGAATGTTCATTGGAAGAACTGATGCTAAAGCTGAAGCTCCAATTCTTTGGCCACCTGTTGCGAAGAGCCAACTCATTGGAAAAGACCCTCAGGCTGAGAAAGATTGAAGGCAAGAGGGGAAGAGAGCTATAGAGGATGAGATGGTTGGATGGCACCACCAACTCAATGGACATGAGTTTGAGCAAACTCCAGGAGATAATGAAGGATAGGGAGGCCTGCAGTTCATAGGGTTGCAAAGAGTCAGACACGACTGAGTGACTAAACAATAACAATTGCTAAATATCTTTGAACAAAATAATGGAGAACAGTAAGACAAAAAGTAGATGAAGTATGTAAAGCTGCGTTGGTAGAGTGGTCAAGGAAAGCCTCTCCACAGCACTTGAGCTGGGATCAAAAGCCAGTCTAGTGAAGAGCTGAAAAAGAGAACGGGAAGGGTAAATGCAAAAGTACTGAAGTAGGAATAAGCTTGGCATAATCCAGGAATAGAGAGAATTCTAATGTAAGTGGAGTGCTAGAGCTGGCTAGTATTGTCTTTCTTATTGACATGCTGCTGCTGCTGCTAAGTCGCTTCAGTCGTGTCCAACTCGGTGCGACCCCAGAGATGGCAGCCCACCAGGCTCTGCCATCCCTGGGATTCTCCAGGCAAGAACTCTGGAGTGGGTTGCCATTTCCTTCTCCAATGCATGAAAGTGAAAAGTGAAAGTGAAGTCGCTCAGTCATGTCCAACTCTTAGTGACCCCATGGACTGCAGCCCACCAGACTTCTCCATCCATGGAATTTTCCAGGCAAGAGTACTGGATTGGGGTGCCATTGCCTTCTCTGACTTATTGACTTAATGAAAACAATTAATGACCATTCATATTGGAACTACATTTGTTTATCAGTTGCAACCATAGTTTGAATACAGATACAAGGATTTGGCAAAGATCAATGAGAGAATGTTGCAAGAACTAATATGCTATATGGAATTTTTAATAAAGAATATTATCTTTATTGTGCAACATATTCCTTATATCATTAAAATTTATTCTAAAATGTATGAATCTTCATATTAACACATGTGTAGGTGTATGATGACTCAGAAAAAAAGTGAAGGATAGGAATAAATTTGAGTCATCAGTATTTAAATTGAAGTTAAAGTTGTATAACTAGATAAATCAACTAGAAAAACCAGTGTGTTTAAAAAAAAATAATCAGGTTCAAGATGAAATCCTAAGCATGTGAATGGAATGGTCAATATAAAGAAAACCAGGAGAAACTGAAAACCAAATAGGAGTAAGTGGTCAGCTCAGTTGAACTTGGCAATATTGGTGACTTCAGCAGGAGCACATTAGTGCAAGGTTGTTGCTGGAAGCCAGATTGGATTAATTTAAAACAGGCATAGCATTTCTATTGTCGATCAAAATTTATGCAAAATGTATTTTGAAACTTTCTTCTAAGTTAGAGAACTATAACATAGCTACTGCTGCTAAGTTACTTCAGTCGTGTCCAACTCTGTGCGACCCCATAGATGGCAGCCCACCAGGCTGCCCCATCCCTGGGATTCTCCAGGCAAGAACACTGGAGTGGGTTGCCATTTCCTTCTCCAATGCATGAAAGTGAAAAGGGAAAGTGAAGTCGCTCAGTCGTGTCCAATTCTTAGTGACCCCATGGACTGCAGCCTACTAGGCTCCTCCGTCCATGGGATTTTCCAGGCAAGAATACTGGAGTGGGGTGCCATTGCCTTCTCCAATGCGTGCATGCATGCTATGTCGCTTCAGCTGTGTCCGACTCTGTGCAACCCCATGGACAAGCAGCCCACCAGGCTCCGCTGTCCACGAGATTCTCCAGGCAAGAATACTGGAGTGGATTGCCATTTCCTTCTCCAACTATAAGTTAGAAAACTACTTAAATGTCAGGTTTACCCGATAATTGCAGAAAGAATTTCTTCCTTTAATTCTATTAGGAAACCATCCCTTCTTGCTCATGCTTCCCCTCCCCATCGTCACTAAGAATCTTCCCACGAGACCAGTTTCTCACTCATCCCTTAGAAAACTGTATAAATATTGAAGTATTTACAAATGAGATGATGTGATGTCTACAGTTGGCTTCAAAATAATCCAGTATGTGTGTAGGGTAGGAGAGTAGGGATTTGATGAGGGTATGGAGGAAACAAAATTGGCCAGATGTTGAAAATTCTTGAGGATAGTCAGCTCAGGGTTTGATTATGCTACTGTTTTTCTACATCTGTATATGATTGAGATTTTCCAAAATAAAAAGATTTTTTAAGTGTCGGGGAAGAACTGGATAGTCTTTACCATTAAAAAAACTTGCACACGACTTAGGACTTCCCTGATGGTCCAGTAGTTAAGATTCCACACTTCCAAAGCAAATGAGGCACGCCTTTGATTCCTGGTCAGGGAACTAAGACCCTACATGCTGCAGAACATTAAAAAAAAAAAAAAAAAAATGACCTTACACGCAACTTAAGAAAGGTCTTATTCAAAAGAGTTAAAACTCGGGAGGGTGAAGGGAGGAGATTGTCCACCCACAGGGAGGGATGGCCCGTGGGTGTTTGAAGGAAGCCAGATTGTAGCGTGATTTGGGTATAGTAGGAATATTCATAGAATGTTTATTTCTGTGGTGCTATGTCTTTTGGTGTTTTCTCATTTACTGATCATACATCCTATGAGGTCATACATACGCCCAAAAAATTGCTAGGACATGCTATGTTTCTTGAGTCACAAAGCTGGTAACTTTTGGCTTAGTAATCTCACTGGAAAAGCCAGAGTGAAAAAGTAATGGGCTAAGGGAGAGATGGCCAGATACCACCTACTAGCCAAATAAGACCTACAGAAGGTACGTTTAAAATGTTTGACTTTGCTCCTAACATTTAAACCAGGAACCAGAAAACGAACAAAAGCTTTCAATTTCCGATTTGTCTTAAAGAACGGAAGATTCAGCATTACAGATGTT
The DNA here is from genome assembly GCF_029407905.1 of Bubalus kerabau. Classification (NCBI taxonomy): domain Eukaryota; kingdom Metazoa; phylum Chordata; class Mammalia; order Artiodactyla; family Bovidae; genus Bubalus; species Bubalus kerabau. The sequence continues at coordinate 259,600,940 of NC_073624.1, forward strand.
GCACCCCTCACAGTCAAGGCACTGCTTCCCTCTTGGTGTGGGACTTGAGCTTTCTCCTTTTTGCCAGTCCCTTTCATTTGTTATATTGTGAACGAACTGCTTCACTTTGTGCATTATGGCCTATATAAGTATTTGAGTTCATTTTATACTAATTATATTCAACCTGGAGTGTTATGACACACTAGGGTGGCTCTGATCAGTGAGAAAGGAACAGAGGCATCAAAAAGCAATATGATTTTTCCACCACATGTTGAGAACTAAAGCCCAAACCACTCCTCTAGCAATCAATCCCACACTCTGTGCCTATTGTAGTGTCTCTTGCAGAGTTTTTTTGTGCTATAAATGTTAATTGCCAGGTGAATGAATGGTATAATAATAAATGCTTGAGAATTCAGAGGAGGGCACAATTATTTCTGTAATCATCAAGGCAAAGAATTCTAAAGTTGTGCTGAAATTTTATGAGAAGCAAAAACATTTCAGATGGAAGAAAAATCAAAGGAAAAATGCATGAATTTAGGAAAGTACAAAATATGTGGAAGGACTAGGAAAGTAGACTAGTATATTTAGAGCTGAGACTCCTTGATCCCGGTAACTCTATTATTCCATCAGGATCAGATGGAATCACAGAAATGTTAAAACTAGAAAGAGACAGCTCATCTATACTCAAAACCCTTCTTCCCACAGATAGCAAACAAAATGTGATTTGCTTAATGTCACATAGCTAATTGGTGAAGGAATTAAGATTAGATTTTCCAATTTCTCATAGTCTTTCTCCATAACTTCCCTTCAATATGGCGTGTTTACATTATATCCAAGGAGAAGAAAATATGAGCTGAGTTCTGGATATATTGTTTTTAATAACCTCAAGTAGCAGTTGCCCTTTTCATTTCATCATTCATTTCCACTTCAAATTCTTTTTTGTTTATTATTATTATTATTGGTTGCACTGGATCTTTGTTCTTGCACTTGGGCTTTCTCTAGTTGCAGCGAGGGGGACCACTCTCCAGCTGGAGGTGCATGCGTTTCTCATTGCACTGGCTTCTCTTGTTGCAGAGTATGGGCTCTAGGGCATATGGGCTTCAGGAGCTGCTGCACATAAACTCAATAGTTGTGGCTCACTGGTTTAGTGGCTCTGAGGCATGTGGGCTCTTCCCAGATCAGGGAAGCTGACATTCGGGAGCTTGCCTGGTGGCACAGATGGTAAAAAATCTACCCACAATCCTGAAGACCCAGCTTCGATCCCTGGGTTGGGAAAATCCCATGGATACAGGAATGGCAACCCACTTCAATATTCTTGCCTGGATAATTCCATGTACAGAGGAATCTGACAGGCTTCAGTCCGTGGGGTCACAAAGAGTCAGCCATGACTGAGCAATTAACACTTTCTTTCAAGAGGGTGGAAGAGGGTCGCAGAGGATGAGATGGTTGGATGGCATCACTATTTCAATGGACATGAACTTGGTCGAATGCCAGGAGATGGTGAGGGACAGGCAGGCCTGGCATGCTGCAGTCCATGCGGTCGCAAACAGTCAGACACGACTTAGCGACTGAACAACAACAACAGAGTGGACAGTCACATATTCTGGCCTGCAATCTCAGGCTCAGTGTTTATAATAATAAGGGTCAGAATCTGAAAATAGCAATTAGCCTCAATATTGCTCAAAAGGGGCTGATAGGCTGCCTCTGATTTTTACTGTGAGTTGGTGATACCTGGTTTGCGTCTTGGAATTTGAGACTGGCAATATAATATAGTGTTGGGTTTGAATCCGGGCTCTAGCATTTATCAGCTAAGTGATAAGGACAATTATTTAACCTCTCAAAGCATTAAATTGCACATATATAAAATAATGATGGGAATAGTTTCTACCTCTCTCTCTGAGTTGGTATGAGAATTGAGTACCTTTGTTTGGGTTTCCCCCAGAGCAAACTCTGAGACAAGGATTTCATATAGTTTATTTGGGAGATGATCCCAGGAAACATGTGAGGGTGATGAAGTGAGACAGGGAAGGAAATCTTCCTGGGGATCCTCCAGCAAAGGGCTAGGAAGCTCAGAAGGGTAATTATCCAAAATCTGTATTCCCTATTGGATGAGGGTTGCCCCTGGAATATTAACTGTCTGGCACTTCTGGCTGACCCTGAGCACAGGTCTACTCCAGGAGCAGACAAACCCCCACAGAGAAAGGTCCAAGGCTTGAAGTAAGAAGCTTTGAGTTTTTCCAGGAATTATCAACCAAGGTTACAGGTGACCTGGAGGGGGCTGAGAGGATATGAGCAGAGCATTGACAGCATCTTCTATAGTGAAATACTGTGTTTGTAATGGTAGCATTTGGAACATAGTCAGCATTAACAAATGAAATTAGCTACTTAAAATACAAAATACTAAGATGGCAGAGGGAAAGTCTTCCCAATTAAAAAGAAGAGACACTATTACCGAGGAGATGAGATGAATGGACTCAAAACAAAACCTAGAAGTCATCCTTCACACTATCTTCTTCTCATCCCACCAATCGAATCACTTGAACAGTTTCCTCTCTCTCTTCTCTATCAACACTTCTTAAAGTAGGCTTTTCACATTTCTCGCTTGAATTATCAGATGATCTTCTAATTGGGCTTCCTGCTAATTTCACTTTCTTGCCCCACCCCAACCCTCACTCAACCCATTCACTCAGGACTATCAGAATGCTTTTTCTAAAATTCAACTCAGATGAAATTACCCTCTATTCATTACTTCAAATAATTCAGTGGTTCATCACTTATTTGGGGGCGAAAATACACCCTAAAGCTTAAGTCTAGTCCTGCTTACTTCTCCAATCCCATTTCCCTTGTACCTCACTCTTAACTCTTAAATTCCATGTATAAGAAACCTTCCTTGGTTCCTCATATATGCCACACTATCTCATAGTTCAGGGCCATTTTTCATGCTCTTCACCACCTTTGTTCATCTAGAAAACAACTAGTTTTTATTCAGGAATTCAAGTTGATACCACTTTTTATGAAAAACTATCCCTGATATTTTCCCCTTCCTTCTTAGTATAGATCAGTGATCAAACAGCATCTGTATATCTCTTAAAACTTACCACTTGTATTACAAATGTCTGTTTACTTTCTAACTTACTAATGAGACCAATTTCCTCATAATCAGATACTGAGCATCTGCATTCTTAATAGGTATCCAGGGTTATTTTTATTCCTACTGAAGTCTAAGAATCATTTTATTGTACCAAGAGCATTCTAAGCCAAAAACTTGTTTCTCTATCATTTTAGTGCATGTTATAGCATCTGACATGTAGCTGATATTCAATAAGTAACTATTGGATTAATAAATACTACTGTTTACATCTTGAGTATTTCTACTCTCAAAGAGATTTTATCAGGTTACCACCTATGGTAATATGACTCATTAATTAAACATTAAATTCATTATTTCTTGTACCAATGATGTTATAAATTGGGATTCTTATTGGCGATCTGCCAGTCCTCCAGCTAAGTGGCTATTAAACTTGACCAGTTGTTCCACTCTTTCACCCTTGGTAGACTTTAACTTTTTCTATTGAAATTATTTAGTCTTACTGGTTTTTTTTAATGACATCTAGAATAGTTCTCAAACTAATATATATTATAAAGACCTGGAGAGCTTGTTAAAAAGAGGTGGGCCCTCAATTTCATAGATTCTAGCTCAGTAATATTTGAGAGAGGAGGGGCAAACTTCTCTATTTTTAATAAGGTCTTGAAGAAGAAATTATCCCCTATAATAAATGAAAGTGAAAGTTGCTGTCATGTCCGACTCTTTGTGACCCCATGGACTATACAGTCTATGGAATTCTCTAGGCCAGAATACTGGAGTGGGTAGCCGTTCCCTTCTCCATGGGATCTTCCTAACCTAGAGATCGAACCCAGGTCTCCCTCATTGCAGACGATTCTTTACCAGCTGAGTCACAAGGGAAGCCCAAGAATACTGGAGTAGGGAGCCTATCCCTTCTTCAGGGAATCTTCCTATAATAAATAGATTTACATATTACATAAACAGAGAAAAGACTGACATTTCTACAAACTGATTTATACTTAAGTTTTATTTCTTCTAGTTAAATAGTGTGACCTGCTTCAACAGAGGTCATTAACACACTTTGCAAACAGGTCTTGAATTAGCAGTGCTACAATATTTTGCCTTGATTGACTTGCCTGGTAACTTAATGTACTTAAAGAAAACACATGTCTAAATTTTTTCTTTCACTTTTGACATATATAAATGTAGATTACATACTTAATCTACCAGGATCCTTTGCTTTTATTAGACAGCTTTTTGTCAGCAAAATTGGAAATGCAGCCAAGGACTAGGAATGTGGTCATCTAGTTTTGGCTTGTGTGTGCTCCCATGCTTCCTTCCTACATGCATCCTCTTAGTAGACGCATGAATCAAATCTTACTCTAAACCTTGAGTCTGACTTATTTTCCACAAAAACCACAACAGGATCTGTAGTTACCTGAACTCTGACTATAATTGTGTGTGTGCATGGGGCAGGGGAGGGTTGGGGAGGCAGAATGAGAATGAGTATGTGCAGTAATACTCCTTCCTTCTCTTTCTGTTTGTTTTTTCCATTACCATCAATCATCATTATATGTATGTATACATATTATTGATATATAGTTGATTTACAATGTTGTGTTAATTTCTGCTGCTCAACAAAGTGATTCAGTTAGGTGGCACTAGTGGTAAAGAACTCCCCTGCTAATGCAGGAGACGACAGAGATGCAAGTTTGATCCCTGGGTCGGGAAGACCCCCTAGAGGAGAGCATGGCAACCCACTCCAGTATTCTTGCCTGGAGAATCCCATGGACAGAGGAGCCTACAGTCCATAGGGTCACGACTTATTACACATATATACATACATATATTCTTTTTCATATTCTTTCCATCACATGGAAAGAATATGAATAAAGATATTGAATAAAGTTCCCTGTGCTATATGGTAGGAACTTGTTGTTTATCCATTTATATGTATTAAACTTCTCCTTACTTTAAACACTGCCCAGGGGTCATATGACAGTCTGTGCCCCTGAACCATTTTTGGAGTAGAAGGTTTCATCATTTCACATCAGGATCATAAATGGAGCCTTTGATCATAAATGTCCCTCGGTCTAGTTTCTGTGTCTCTCCTTTAGATTTTTACATCTACCCCAGAAGATGCCATGAAAAGACATCCTTTCTCTTGTTTGTCCCCAGCTGGATGAATTGCATCATGACACTTTCATGACCAAGGATGAGAAGGCTCTACCAAGTTCAAAGTAAGCATGTGGTTCCCAGAGTGTAAAGTCTGCTTTAAAAGTGGAATCAGAATACTCAGAATTTTTTATTTAAAAATTCCCATTTGAAGAAACCTGGATACATGATGGTCTGAAAATACAAGAGGAACCTGGAAAATCCCTATCACAGCTAGATGGAGTTAGAGTATCTTCGGGAGCTATTGTCTCTCATGCTGCTATTAGAAATGAAATGTTTCTACAGTACAACAGAGTAATTCTCCTTTATATAATACTATAAAAATTCACACCAATGCAGAACTGAATGATAATATCTGTGAATTTCCTGTTTACCTCTAAATAACATTTTGCTGGTCTTTTACATATAATTTTTATGTTTAAGTGTCAAAGTTTGGGAGTTGGAGAGTTTTATAGAAATACATTTCTTTTTTTATGATCAAAATAAATGATGGAATGATATTTTACTTAATGGAATATTCTTTTGTAGAGAATTTGCTATAATGGAGCTATTTAATACAAGCAAAGGATCCTGGTATAAGAGCCTAGCTTTAAACCATACTTTAGAGGATACTGCTATAATAATTCGGAGAAGACAATGGCACCCCACTCCAGTACTCTTGCCTGGAAAATTCCATGGACGGAGGAGCCTGGTAGGCTGCAGTCCATGGGGTCTCTAAGAGTCTTACACGACTGAGCGACTTCACTTTCACTTTTCACTTTCATGCATTGGAGAAGGAAATGGCAACCCACTCCAGTGTTCTTGCCTGGAGAATCCCAGGGACGGGGGAGCCTGGTGAGCTGCCATCTATGGGGTCGCACAGAGTCGGACACAACTGAAGCAATTTAGCAGCAGCAGCAGCAGCAGCTATTATAATTGTATGTAACTTGTACCTGTTTATTATACATAGTTCCTTTCTAAAATTTGGTATGAACTATTCATTTGATCATTAATTTGATTTTTTTTTAATTTTATGATTTGGTTTAACATTTGGTTTGTGGCTTGCTTAACCAGTGGAACATTGTCTTCTATTACTATTTTCTTCAAATTATGAAAACGTTTTTGCTTGTTCTGATTAACACTTTACAGAGCTTAATAGTTAGGGAATATAACCTGAAAAGAGTGACTAATCTAAAAAATCAATTAAAAATATATTAATAATTTCTTTCTAAAATTATGGTTTGGGAGGGAAATTCAAGAGGGAGGAGACATATGTATACTTATGGCTGATTTATGTTTATGTATGGCAGAAACCAACACAATATTGTAAAGCAATTATGCTTCAATTAAAAATAAATAAATGAAAGTTTAAAAGTCAAGGTTTTTTTTGTTTCTTTTTAAATTACACTTCATATAAAGAGAGTATTATGTGAACTTTCAGGAGAAAAACTGTTTCACTGAATTTCTTCAATTAAACCACTAGATGGCGATATCTTTGTGTCTTTATGAATCAACTAGACTGGCTCTTGAAAAAAACACTCAGTTATATTTTCTAAAGCTCAAACCTCAGCTAACAAATTGCAATTCCTCAATTGTAAAGAACGAAAACTACAGAGGAAAAAACTGAAGTCCAGTTAAAGAGGCTGTATTGTATTTCTGGTAGTAAACTAACATCCTTCTTCAGTAACCAGAGGTGTCACTGGGTCACTGAGGTGAAAATCCACTTTGAAGCACACAAATTTCTGAGATTTTGTGCCTGTAAGGATGCTCTATACAGAAAGACACAGCTGAAACAGTGTCCTTGAATCTGTTTTCTTTTCTTGCAACTGCTTTTTCTTTTTTTTTTTTTTTTTTGCTTTCTCATCTAATTCCACAGTTTCTAACACTTCTCTTTCCCCTTTATGCATTAAAAAATACAGACAAGGGTGGAAGGAAGAGTTTGAGAGCAAACCACCTTTGTGGAGGAGATCCCTTAACCACAGAAAAGTTTACATGCTGCATGGAAAAACTATAGTCACTATACCCAAAATGTTCTTTTTACCTGAAGATCACTACAACTAATTTTTGTGCAATTTAGGTTTACATATTTAGTAACCTGAGTTTCTTTTTCAGTTGGAGCTCCTGAAATACAATGATCAAAACATCAGGTATTTAATTGATAAAGTATTATGTCCAAAAAGAAAAAAATATAGTTTTCACTTTTATGTATATATAATATAAAATGAACACACGTGAAAGATTTTATTCAGCTCATTAGTAATGAGAGAATCAGTTTAAAAGAAAATTTCAAAAACATACATACATATGCACATAGTAAGGAACGCTGAAAAGAATCTGCTAATAGATGCAAAACCGGTTAATAACCAATAGGGCAATAAAATTTAATGTTTGTGGTAATCTTTCCTATAAGGCAGAAGTCAATTTTATAGCTGTAACACAAAATCAATTAATTTGCACTGCTATGTACAAGAATTATTGTTTTACTAGTAGTTTTGTACAAGTTAATTTCTACAATATTGAGATGTAAAACAGCCTCTTCAATAGAAAGTCGATCAAAGATACATAATGTTATGTAATCAGATAATCCCCAGGAAGTCTGCTAAACTCAGTGATCTCTTTTGCCCATTTCCAAGTCGTGGACAATTTTTACTCACATGACAATTTTTTAAAATAACGATGTTGTAGGGATGAGCCATATAGTTGCGGGAAGAGCCTTATTCCATGTGCTGTAATATTAGGGCAAATCACAAGGAGGCACTTTCTACACTAGATTTACTGCACTGCCCTGGGGGCTCAGACGGTAAAGCGTCTGCCCGCAGTGCAGAAGACCCGGGTTCGATCCGTGGGTTGGGAAGATCCCCTGGCGAAGGAAATGGCCACCCACTCCAGTACTCTTGCCTGGAAAACTCCATGGACTGAGAGGCTCCATGGACTGAGAGGCTCCTCAGGGCCTGGTAGGCTACAGTCTCGCAAAGAGTCGGACACGACTGAGAGACTTCACTTCACTCACTCACTGCACAGATGGTGACCAGGACCACTGATTATATCAAGGATACTGTCATGAAAAAAAGTGAAAGTCACTCGGTCGTGTCCGACTCTTTGCGACCCCCCATGGACTATAGAGTCCATGGAATTCTCCAGGCCAGAAAACTGGAGTGGGTAGCCTTTCCCTTCTCCAGGGCATCTTCCCAACCCAGGGACCGAACCCAGGTCTCCCGCATTGCAGGCAGATTCTTAACCAGCTGAGCCACAAGGAAAGCCCCACTGTCAGAAAACGTTGTAATAAATTAAACTGACAATGAATTTCCTTAGCTCTGAAAGCAGATGTCAGAGGAGGTAAGCAAAGAATTGTCCCTAAAGTAAAAGAGAATAGAAATTACTTGTTTCTGACTTGGCTCACTGTTTTGAGTGTAATGTGGTGCCACATCATAGTCTCAAAATCTGGAGATGGGTCACAGTTTCTCCAGAGGTTAGATCTGGAAAAAAAAAGAAAAAGAATACGGTACATTTTATAAACTAAAAAGATCAAGATTTGCAAGCACAAATGCCCACAAGGGCAAGGCATTTAAGTAAAATGAGAAAAGCAGGCTGAGTGCATTACAGCACATAGTAGGGGAACTGTGACAAATTGGGAAGCTCATGACCCATCTAAAGAGGGAGATTGCTATTTGGGTCCAACCGTATGAAAATATGGGCTTTCCAGGTGGCACTAGTGGTTAAAAAAAACCAAAAACCCTGCCAATGCAGGAGACACAGGAGACGCAGGTTCGATCCCCCGCTCAGGAAGATACTCCAGAGGCGGTCACGGCGATTCACTCCAGTATTCTTGTCCTGGAGAATCCCATGGACAAAGGAGCCTGGCGGGCTACAGTCCATGGGGTCGCACAGAGTCAGACACAACTGAAGTGACTTAGCACGCATGCATGTATGAAAATGCTGGGTTTTCAGATTTTTCAAGAGAAACAAGAAAAACATATTGTTATTTGAATTCTCCTGTTTTTTTTTTTGTTTTGTTTTTTGTTTTAATGCTGGCTACTTAATCAAAAAATAAATAAAATAAAATAAACATCATATGTCTTCCCTTCCTTTCCTAAAACTTGCCTAAGGGAATTTTCTAGAATCCTTATCTCAGATGAAGCCTGTTGAAGGAGCAAGTTCTGAGAAGTGAGAGTGTGATTGAGAAGTAGTGGCAAGAATTGAGCAGCAGAGATGAGCAGGTCAACAATAAGTATGTGTAGACTACACACTTAGGAGCCCATTGGGAATTACTGGAAATGCAGGATCTTTTGGGGAGTTAGACTTTATGTACCTTAGAAAAATCTAGAACACCAAAGACCACTTTTATTATTTATTGTCCTTCTTACCCCTCCCACCCCAAGTTGTCCAGTGCTGAGCTCACTGAAGGGAATCAATAAATATTATTTCATTTTCATTCAAATAACAAGCAGAAGGATCAAAATAACAACCTTAATTTTTTGTCAGCTCTTTTATAACTTAGACACCGTGTGTATGTGTCTGTGAGTATTCTTAATTTCTTAAAATCAGTGGGGAAGAAAAGGTGTGAAAGAATAAATGGTAAGATTCCAAAATGGAGCTGGGACTGTATTGTCACCTCAGCCCTGTTTACCCCTTAAGGATTTCATGAAACTGTGGATGATGTGTATTTTAACTGGTCAAAGCCCCTGTAAGGACATATACAAAGGCCACCACGCCCACCACAGCCTGTTGCTCCACCTAGAGACACCTGACCTAAACTGAAAAAATCAGATTCTTTTTCTCAGGACTTCTGAATACAGGTACTGAGTCAATGAGTCAGAAGATGCTAAATGCTCCAACTGAAAGGTCAAGGCAAGACGCGACAAAGGACAACAAATCAGTCAACTACAAGATAATTTATGGGAGAGCAGAGATGCCTCAAATAAACCCCAAAGCACAGAGAAAAACAGAGTCCGTAACACTCAGAGGGATATGAAAGGAAGTTGTTGGGTTTATAACAGTCTCTTTTCCATTTTCCAGGTGTATTTTATTCTTCATTACCCAATTGTATTTTATTCTTCAAATGTTTTTGCAATGGCCAGTTTCATTGCTTTGATAAATCCTCTTTATTGATGCTGTTTTGAGTGTGTGTTTGCACTTGCAACCACACAATTCTGTCTACTAGCTGCGGCAGTGTCAGATGCAGGGAACTCGTCCTTGGCAGAATGGAGAGACCTCATTAATGTGACCTGACAACATGGTGTGGTCTCCATGGTGATTCTTACAGTTGATTCTCAAGTACTTTTTATCGTTTTGACTCTGAGGGTTAAAGTGCTGCTAAAAGACATGAAATAGAACCTCAGGGTCAAACTGAATCTTCCTTGGCATTTCCTCTATAATTCTTTCAACATCATACGTTTCTATTAAAAATATCACGATGACTGCTGGGCTTACATTTAAAGACTAATTTTTGCAGTTTTTGCCATAAGAAATAGCATTTAGATATTTAAAAGTTAGTTCATTTGATTGTCTACTTAACGGCCAGATATTTTTAAAAGCTTGAATAACCTAAATAGTTCATTGGAAACAAACTAAAAAATGTTTTCTCCTTAATTCATAGATCAGTGATTCAATTACTTTTTGTCCCCTTTTCCCGTTATGTCTCATTTTCCCCAATACCTTACCAGAATCTCTAGGTAGCTTGATAATATAGAACGTACTACCCATATTCTCTATTTGTGTATTCATTTGTCAGTTCCAATAGCATTTAGTTCAGTACTGTGTATCTTATAATGTTAAATGTAAGAATTGAATTGTAGAAATGAATTAAATTATAGAAATGAATTATAAAGCAATATTTATGATTATATTTTCATTTATTTTTATATTAGAAATCTATTATTGAAACGACTTATAAAGGTAGGATTTGTTTTGTTTGGGCCGAGCTGGGTCTTCACTGTGGTGTGTGGGCTCTTTCTTGTTGTGGAGCACAGGCCACAGACCGTGGAGGCTCAGCAGTTACAGTGTATAGGTTCTCTCGTTGCGACATGGGCTTAGTTGCTCCAGGGAATGTGGGATCTCAGTTCTCCAAACAGGGACTGGACCCATGACCCCTGCATCTCAAGGCAGGTTCTTAACTACTGGACTACCAGGGAAGCCCCCAAAACATAGATTTTTATTTTTTAAAATCTTTTTTCAAGTCTTTTACTGGCAGGTAGCTTTGTAATCATATCTAATTATGCCTACTATGTGGACAATAATGTTGTGGATAATTAAATTTCATTATTATTATTTTGCTATGAACTTAGTATAGCAATAAGAATAAATAGACTCTGTAGCTTCTTTATCTCTAGTAATAAGCTTCAGCATACATTAGTTTTTACCATCAGTAAGTAAATATTAAATGACACTGTAATAGAGAGGATCTGTTAAAACCAGTCTTTTCGGGAAATTATTCTATTGGTAACATTCAAAGTAAGAGAGGGAGATGATGGGAACTACATAGGAGGTTCCTGCAGTAATCTGTGTGTTAGATGATAGAGCCTTGAAATAGATGGAAAGCTGAAGGGATGAAAAGTAAGAGACCAGCTTGAAAAACATCATGAAGATGATGGTACTTTTGATAGGAAAGAATCAGGATAACTGAGTGTTTGATTCTGAGTACCTATGAGAGAAATGGGGAAATCAAGATAGATGGCTTTGTGGCAAGATTTCCTGTTAGAGCGGTGATACAACAATTCTTCTTCTCATGATCAATGAAAACTTTGTTATTCTATCTTATTGGCACCATAAATGTTACTTTATCAATATTACACCTAAGAACCCTGTCATTTAGAGCAATCAGGTTTGCCCACATTGACTAAGTCCAACCTAGAGTAAAAATTGGCCTGAAGTAGACATCTTGTGTTTTTGTTTCCCCTTAGTTATTCATTAGATAAACATATTATTGAGCACATAATACCCTGAGCACATTTGCACTATTTAAAAAAACGACAAAGGGAAAGGAATTATGTGAGCAGAGGGAGAGTGGGAAGAATTCAAAGGGGTAAGGGAGTAGCTTGGTAGCATCTTATAAAAGTCCACAAGCCATCACTAGGACTTAATTTTCATTTGAAATGAGAAAAAGAATCATGAAAGGCTTGGGGCAGAGGAGTGATACGATTCACCTTAAGAATTTTAAAATGTCACTTTGGACACTTGGTGAGAAAACACCATGTGGAGACACGCAGGAGAAGAGAGACCAGTTGGGATTTGTTCTTGCAAAGAAAAAATAATAATAATTTGTTATTGCAATAATTCACATGAGATTTTGATGGGAGCTGAGACAGGTGACAGTGGTGGAGAGGATGAAAAGTACTCAAACTCTGAATTTGAATTAGATTTTGAAGGTAGAATTGGTCAGTCAGTCAGTTCAGTTGCTCAGTCGTGTCCGACTCTTTGCGACACCATGAATCACAGCACCCCGGGCCTCCCTGTCCATCACCAACTCCCAGAGTTCACTCAGACTCACGTCCATCGAGTCAATGATGCCATCCAGCCATCTCATCCTCTGTCGTCCCCTTCTCCTCCTGCCCCCAACCCCTCCCAGCATCAGAGTCTTTTCCAATGAGTCAACTCTTCGGATGAGGTGGCCAAAGTACTGGAGTTTCCGCTTTAGCATCATTAGGTAGAATTGGTAGCATTTGTCAAAAGTGGAATATATCAGTTAGGAATTTAGGAACTGTATTAAGCAATTAGGAATAGAAATCTACCTAGACTGGTTTTTTTTTTTTTTTTAAGTAAAGTAATTCTAGAAGTAGGCTATCCATGGTATAACCTGGACATTTTATACAACCTTTCCAGAAGTCTTATAAAACATTTTTACTTATAACTCCTAAGGTAGAGCTTAGTCACAAAGCTATGCTTAATTACAAGGCACATCTGGGAAACGAGGTCTCCCAGATGACATTATTGTTGCTCCCTGCCAAAAAAACCCTGGGGTTCTGATACTAAGGAAATAAAAAGAATGGATACTGGTCATAACCAGCACCTTTGACACATGGGTGAGATAAACTGAGAGGTCAAGGAGGACCAGAAGGAAAGTGCTTTTACCCCTCATATGGCATGGGCCCTTTAGCCTTTAGGGAAGCTTATGAACCACCCTCTGAGAACAGCATTTTAAGTGTATGAAATGAAATACATAAGATTACTCGGGAAGCTAATTCTATTAAAATATTACTATCAAAATATTAGAAAATATGTGATATGTGTGCTCCTTCATAATTGCTCCTATAAAATTCAAAGTAATGAGAAGTGTTAAAGATATTTTGAAATATCTGCAACAACTGTACTATGATATAAAAACGTCTGTTACCATTATTCGTGAGATTGTCACAGATACTACTAACACTAATGTGGTTGTTTGCCTGTGATCATAAAAGTAGGAAATGTTACATTTTAGGTATAGCTTCATGGTGTGATAGGTGTGAATTTTTCCCCCTCCGAGTTGATAGAGTCTGTCACCCGTTGAACCTTCATGAACCCAAAGTTAAGGACCCCTTTTCAAGAGGATTTCAGACTATGTAACTGAAAGGATATAAGATGCTGTTACTAAGGATTGAGAGAAAAGAAATCCAAAGTCCATTTTTGGACACATTAAATTTGAGATGTCTATTTTACTGTTAAGATTAGATTCAGTTAAAGTAATAGAAAAATTCTGACTATCCATGGCTTATATTGGAGAAGGCAATGGCAACCGACTCCAGTACTCTTGCCTGGAAAACCCAATGGACAGAGGAGCCTGGTGGGCTGCAGTCCATGGGGTTGCTAAGAGTCGGACACGACTGAGCGACCTCACTTTCACTTTTCACTCTCATGCATTGGAGAAGAAAATGGCAACCCATTCCAGTGTTCTTGCCTGGAGAATCCCAGGGACGGGGGAGCCTGGTGGGCTGCCATCTATGGGGTCGCACAGAGTTGGACACGACTGAAGCAACTTAGCAGCATGGCTTACATAACAAAAGCACATGAAAGTCTGAGACAGGCAGTCCAGAGTTGGCATGATGGCCCCACAATGTCAATAACCCAGGATCATTTCATCTTGTTGCTCCACCGTGTACTTTTTCATTCCTAAATTTCCTCTATGGTCCAAGATGGCTTTTGGACTTGAATCATTATATCCATTCTAAATGCCTAGAACAGAATTCTGGCAAAGAATAAATATTTGTTGAATGAATACACAACAGAGGCACAAATATTTTAGTCATCATCCCAGAAGTAAGAGCTCAAGTTTTAAGAGGAGGTAAGATTTTTAAGGAAAAAAAAAGTTATGTATGTGTGTGCATGTATACACACGTATATGTATGTATAAAAGCATATATATTTGAGATTTTTCTTTAAAAATCTAATTTTTATATAAAAGTTTATGTGTGTGTACATATACATATACATGCAACACACACACATATGTAGGAGGGCCTGCATTTAGAAGGCCTCTACACTCAGTTTAATGTTCTGCTATGGCAACGCACTCTAGTACTCTTGCCTGGAACATCCAATGGACAGAAGAGCCTGGTGGGCTGCAGTCCATGGGGTTTCTAAGAGTTAGACACGACTGAGTTACTTCACTTTCTCTTTTCACCTTCATGCATTGGAGAAGGAAATGGCAACCCACTCCAGTGTTCTTGCCTTGAGAATCCCAGGGACGGGGGAGCCTGATGGGCTGCCTGCCGTCTCTGGGGTCGCACAGAGTCAGACATGACTGAAGTGACTTAGCAGCAGCAGCAGCATGGCCATCTTGAAATTCTTCACAATTTCTGAATGAAATTCATTTTTATTTTGCACTGGGGCCCCACAAATTAAGTAACTGATCCTGTGAACGAACTTTTTGCTCTGGTGATTCAAAACCTCAGCTCGGATTGTACTTTGTCTGCTGGAGAAAATAAAACCATGAGAAATCTTGGGCGAATGGGCCTATTTGCATTCGTCCATAAACAGTGAATCACAATTTTCAACTCCCACATAAAATTTTAGTTTCCAGCAAATAACACCTGTGCTAAGACACACATATAGAATTAGTCAACATAGCCAAATACATACCTGAATAAACACGTATAGTGACTTGGTTGAATATAGATTAATACTGCTTTACTATATTTATAAGCCATAACACAGGACAAATGAATTCAACTTCCTTGCTTGTCAGAAAAGCCTCTTAAGTGGAATTCCAAGTTTTGAGATTATTCAATCTTTAATGGATGATACCAAAAAATAAAGTTAAAAAAAAAAAAAAAAAACACTTGGCAGTAAGAAAAAGAGGCTGGTGGCAGATAAGATGAAAAAAAATTTCTTGAGCTACTGTGTCACCAGAAATACAGCTGGTTCTAGTCTGCATTCCCCAGCTACACTTTTCTCACTCAAGCATAGGCCATCTGCTAACCAGCCGAGGTCACTGTCACTATCAGCCCCCAATACAGAGGAAACCAGCTGGAGAAGGCAATGGCACCCCACTCCCGTACTCTTGCCTGGAAAATCCCACGGACGGAGGAGCCTGGAAGGCTGCAGTCCATGGGGTCGCTAAGAGTCTGACACGACTGAGCGACTTCACTTTCACTTTTCACTTTCATGCATTGGAGAAGGAAATGGCAACCCACTCCAGTGTTCTCGCCTGGAGAATCCCAGGGACAGAGAAGCCTGGTGGGTTGCCGTCTATGGGGTCGCACAGAGTCAGACACGACTGAAGCGACCTAGCATAGCATAGCGTAGCATAGCTCGGATAACTTTTGTGGGCATTTCGCCTAATTTAAGAAAAGAGAGGATCATTGTTACCATCTTTCTAAATTCCATATATATGAGCTAATATACTGTATTGGTGTTTTTCTTTCTAACTTACTTCACTCTGTATAATTGGACTCTGTTAGAGAAAGCGAGGGTGAGATGATTTGAGAGAATAGCATTGAAACATGTATATTATCATATGTGAAACAGATCGCCTGTCCAGGTTTGATGCATGAGACAGGGCACCCAGGGCTGGTGCACTGGGATGATCCTGAGGGATGGGATGGGGAGGGATGTGGGAGGGGGAGTTCAGGATAGAGAACACATATACACCCATGGCTGATTCATGTCAATGTATGGCAAAAACCACCACAATATTGTAAATTAATTAGCCTCCAATTGAAATAAATTAATTAATTTAAAAAAAAAAAAGGAAAAGAAGAGACTGACCAAATCATCGTTTGTCACAACCAGATTTTTTTTTTTTTTTAAAAATATGTTGATTATGCCAATTCAAAAGACCCTGGATACCTTAGAAATGGTGGAAAGAAAACAGGAGTTAACAGATCTATTGCTTAAAGTTACCTAAACTGACATTCAAAATATCAATATAATAATGTTCATACCAGTGGTTCTTAACCCATCCTCTGAGCATCAGAATCACCTTGGGAAGTTTTCAGCACTCAGATAGCCAGATTTTTTTTAATTGCAGCCCTTCAGTTATACTCTCTTAATTGGCTTGTTACAGGCATTCGTATTTTTTCACACTGCTACATGATTTAAATATACATTATATTATAAATATCATATTTTATTATATATTATATAATATACATTATATTATAGCCTGAGAATTGTGATTCTTCTCACCTTTAGATAGAGATATTAAGGTATTTTCCTATCTCCCAAATATCTCTGGATTGTTTTTTCTTTTTCTTTTTTAAATTATAGAGCTGGTCTGTAATGGTCTGACTTAAACTTTAGAATTAATAATAGACTTGTAATTCACTTTTGGTTGAGTCCTGGGATTCCCTGAGAAAGATAGACACCCACTTGCAGAACAGCTGCAGGAATCAATATGTTTCGAGCTGATTCACACAACTTTAAAGAAGGCTTATGCAGCATAGCATACTCCAGAGTGAAAAACAGCACAATTTTACTTCACAATGGGCAACGCAGTGCTGGGAAGGCCAAGAACTGAGGAGATAAAAGTTCAGAGCTGGATACCTTGGGAAATAAGGCTTTTTGGTGGTAGTTTTCTGGATAGCAGTATGATTCTTCCTTTAAGCTTTGAACCTAAAACTATTTGGGATGCAAATAATTCTCAAGCATGTTACAGATTAACTATTTTTCCCAAGAAGTTTACTGAGTATAATTTAATCATTTTAATACAGATTCTTAATCACTATCAACTATGATGGTGTAATCAGTCAAGAAATTGTAAGGATGCCACGGGGCAACTAAGCCCGTGTGCCACAACTAAGTGTCCATGCCCTGTGCTGAAGAACTCACACGAGACAAAGAGACCTCCTGTACCACAACTAAGACCTGATGCAGCCAAATAGATAGGTCAATAAACAGGGCGATGGGAGTTTTCCAAGCACCGTGGTTAACTTCTGAAAAAAAAAAAAAGAAATTATAAAGGAAGGTGGAGATGGTGAGGTGAGGCAGGGCTATCCAAGGTGAATAGAACCTGGCTTCCTAACTTGAAGGTCCAGAGAATTATTCTTATTATAAGCTGTTCCCTGGTGGCTCAGCTGGTAAAGAATCCACCTGCAATGTGGGAGACCTGGGTTCGATCCCTGGGTTGAGAAGATCCCCTGGAGAAAGGAATGGCTACCCACTCCAGTATTCTGGCCTGGAGAATTCCATGGACTGTATAGTCCCTGGGGTCACAAAGAGTTGGACACGACTGAGAGACTTTCACTAGATCACTAGAAAAGATAAACTGAGGCATATTAAAAATTTTAAGAATTTATTTGAGCAAAAATCAATTTGAATTAGGCAGCTTCCAATCTAGCAGATAGAAAAGAACTCCAGGGAACTATACATAATGGAAGACTTCTATAGCTTTAAGAGAGCAGGAAGTTATACTAGGCAAAAAAGCAGATGGTTATGGCAAGGTTAATTTTTTTTAGGGGATGGTGGTGGGATCTACCAGGTGGTTTACCTAACTAGTGGTGAACAAGTAATTCCTGATTGACCAAACATTCCATTTCTGGTAGTGCTGAAACTGTAATTAAATAGTCTTGGTTTGGTGATATGGGGCTTAGAATAAGCAGCTCCATTTTCATCCTCTTGTCTTGCTTTTACCACAGCCCAGAGCCATGATCACATAAGATTAAACTCATAAAATACTTACTGCCGGGAGGGATAGTACAAGGGTGCCAAGTCTGTAACTCTAACTTTCTCACACTGGAAATATTGGTGTTAACCTAGCACATTTTTGCTAACCTTCAAGCTCCAATGGAAGCTAAATCAAAATGAGAAGCTAATTTATAGATTTATCTTGAGAAATCTCTGTCTCTGAGGCGCCGGTCTTCTTTATGTCTAGGGAATATAAAGTTGTTAAGAGTGTGGACTCTGGAACCAAACTGGTTTGGGTATTAATCCTATTTCACTATTCTGTGAACTCTTTGTCTCAGCTTCCTCATCTGACACTAAGGAGTGGAAGGTTGAAAGATTGCAAGTTAGCAATAGTACTTACTTATAGTATTTTGTTGTAAGGAGCAAATAATGTAAGCAAAACAGAGTTGGGCATATGATAAATTCTGTTAAAAATTTTTTTTAAATGCTATATAAGCAGATGTATATGGGGTATGTCCTATTAAAGGATAATTTTTAAAAACAATTAAAATCAAGCTCTGATATGGAAATAAAATAAACATGTATCAAAGATTCTGACTGTGGTTTTCATTCTGGAGACTGTGAGATTGTGGTTTCTGCTGCTTCTGTTTCTGCCCTCTGATGGATGAGGATAAGAGGTTTGTGTAAGCTTCCCAATGGGAGGGATTGGCTGTAGGAAACTGGGTCTTACTCTGGTGGGCAGGAACACACTCAGTATATCTTTAATCCAGTTGTTTATTGATGTGTGGGGATGTGCTCCCTCCCTATTGGTTGTTTGGCTTGAGGCATCCCAGCCCTGGAGTCTATAGGCTAATGTAGGGCTAATGGTGACCTCCAAGAAGACATATGCCAATACCGGACGGCTGCTGCCAGTACCCCTGTCCCTGTAGGACGCCACTGCCAACCCACACCTCCACAGGAGACCCTCAGACACTCAGAGGCAGATCTGGCTCAGTCTCCTCTGGGGCCACTGCTCCTTTCCCCTGGGTCCTGGTGCACACAAGGTTTTGTTTGTGCCCCCCACGAGTCTCTGTTTTTCCCAGTCCTGTGGGAGTTATGTAATCAAATCCCACTGGCCTTCAAAGTCAGACTCCCTGGAGATTTCCAGTCCCTTTGCTGGATCACCAGGTTGGGAAGTCTGATGCAGGACCTAGAGCCTCCTCAACTGTAGAAGAACTTCTATGGTATTATTTTGGGTTCCCTTACCCTACTGCTCTCCACCTGGGTGCCCTTTCCCAATAAAGTCTCTTGCTTTGTCAGCACATGTGTCTCCTCGGACAATTCATTTCTGAGTGTTAGACAAGAGCCCAGTTTCGGGCCCTAGAAGGGGTTCACCTTCCTGCAACAAATGGAGACTCTGGCAGGGACTCTTCTTCACTGAGACTGACATCCTGACCACTCGGGGTACTCAGGGGCCAGCTTGCCTGCCAATGGACCTGACACAGCGGCCGCAACTGGGACCCTTTTGTCCCTGGTCTCCTCCTGACGTGGACAACCAGCCAGAGTGCCCTTACTGGCCCCTACAGTGGATTGGTCTATAGAGAAGACAGCTGACCTGATCTCACCTTAAATGCTTGATGCTCAAGCAGGAGAAACTACACTACACCAGGATGAGAAGATGACGACATCAGAAGTAGACAGCTTGCCCAAGATGCTGGACCTGATTTGTATGATCATTTATGTTTTCTTGACTTCTTAGACCTCTGCATATAAATCAAATGCTTTTCTACCATAGGCCCGATTCTATGCTAGTTTTAGAAATCAATTCAATTGTTGGGTTTGCGGCCAATTACCTGTGTCTAGTTCTGGGTCAATGGCACCCCACTCCAGTACTCTTGCCTGGAAAATCCCATGGACGGAGAAGCCTGGTAGGCTACAGTCCATGGGGTCGCTGAGGGTCGGACACGACTGAGCGACTTCACTTTCACTTTTCACTTTCGTGCATTGGAGAAGGCAATGGCAAGCCACTCCAGTGTTCTTGCCTGGAGAATCCCAGGGATGGGGGAGCCTGAAGGGCTGCAATCTATGGGGTCACACAGAGTCAGACACGACTGAAGCGACTTAGCAGTTCTGGGTTACCTTGTTAAATTTCTCTACTACTACTACTAAGTTGTGTCCGACTCTGTGCGACCCCATGGACGGCAGCCTACCAGGCTTCTCCATCCATGGGATTCTCCAGGCAAGAACACTGGAGTGGGTTGCCATTTCCTTCTCCAATGCATGAAAGTGGAAAGTGAAAGTGAAGTTGCTCAGTTGTGTCTGACTCTTAGCGACCCCATGGACTGCAGCCTACCAGGCTCTTCCATCCATGGGATTTTCCGGGCAACAGTACTGGAGCGGGGTGCCATTGCCTTCTCCCAAATTTCTCTACTACAAGACTATAACTGGTTGTCCCTGAGAAAATTTACTTAAAAAAAAATTATAGTCATATTCAAGTTACTGTGATATTACTAGATGGGATCCCCTCACTGGGCCAATTAATTATGCCTGCTCTGACTCTGGCCATAAATTTGAGCTTTTTTCTATTACTCAAGCTCAATCAGAGAAACAAGAAAAGTTTCAGCAAAGGAGGAAAAAATCTCCCACAATTATGGGATGGATTTATATAGATAAATATAGATAACATCAGGCTATGGTAATTTAGGTTTAAAGTCTCCTCTGTGTTGGAAATAATTAGATCATACTAAGGGCAGACACACTGAAACCATACTCACAGAAAACTAGTCAACCTAATCACACTAGGACCACAGATCAGATCAGATCAGTCGCTCAGTCATGTCCGACTCTTTGCGACCCCATGAATCGCAGCATGCCAGGCCTCCCTGTCCATCACCAACTCCCAGAGTTCACTCAGACTCATGTCCATCGAGTCAGTGATGTCATCTAGCCATCTCATCCTCTGGCGTCCACTTCTCCTCCTGCCCCCAATCCCTCCCAGCATCAGAGTCTTTTCCAATGAGTCAACTGTTCGAATGAGGTGGCCAAGTACTGGAGTTTCAGCTTTAGCATCATTCCTTCCAAAGAAATCCCAGGGCTGATCTCCTTCAGAATGGACTGGTTGGATCTCCTTGCAGTCCAAGGGACTCTCAAGAGTCTTCTCCAACACCACACTTCAAAAGCATCAATTCTTCGGCACTCAGCCTTCTTCACAGTCCAACTCTCACATCCATACATGATCACAGGAAACACCATAGCCTTGACTAGACAGACCTTTGTTGGCAAAGTAATGTCTCTGCTTTTGAATATGCTATCTAGGTTGGTCATAACTTTCCTTCCAAGGAGTAAGCGTCTTTTAATTTCATGGCTGCAGTCACCATCTGCAGTGATTTTGCAGACCAGAAAAATAAAGTCTGACACTGTTTCCACTGTTTCCCCATCTATTTCCCATGAAGTGATGGGACCGGATGCCATGATCTTCGTTTTCTCAGCCTTGTCTAACTCAATGAAACTAAGCCATGCCTGTGGGGAAATCCAAGACAGGCGGGTCATGGTGAAAAGATCTGACAGAATGTGGTACACTGGAGAAGGGAATGGCAAACCACTTCAGTATTCTTGCCTTGAGAACCCCGTGAACAGTATGAAAAGGCAAAATGATAGGATACTGAAAGAGGAACTCCCCAGGTCAGTAGGTGCCCAATACGCTACTGGAGATCAGTGGAGAAATAACTCCAGAAAGAATGAAGGGATGAAGCCAAAGCAAAAACAATACCCAGCTGTGGATGTGACTGGTGATATAAGCAAGGTCTGATGCTGTAAAGAGCAATATTGCATGGGAACCTGAAATGTCAGGTCCATGAATCAAGGCAAATTGGAAGTGGTCAAACAAGAGATGGCAAGAGTGAATGTTGACATTCTAGGAATCAGAGAACTAAAATGGATTGGAATGGGTGAATTTAACTCAGATGACCATTATATCTACTACTGCAGGCAGGAATCCCTCAGAAGAAATGGAGTAGCCATCATGGTCAACAAAAGAGTCCAAAATGCAGTACTTGGATGCAATCTCAAAAACGACAGAATGATCTCTGTTCATTTCCAAGGCAAACCATTCAATATCACAGTAATCCAAGTCTATGTCCCAACCAGTAACACTGAAGAAGCTGAAATTGAATGGTTCTATGAAGACCTACAAGACCTTTTAGAACTAACACCCAAGAAAGATGTCCTTTTCATTATAAGGGACTGGAATGCAAAAGTAGGAAGTCAAGAAACACCTGGAGTAACAGACAAATTTGGCCTTGGAATACGGAATGAAGCAGGGCAAGACTAATAGAGTTTTGCCAAGAAAATGCACTGGTCATAGCAAACACCCTCTTCCAACAACACAAGAGAAGACACTACACATGGACATCACCAGATGGTCAACACCGAAATCAGACTGATTATGTTCTTTGCAGCCAAAGATGGAGAAGCTCTATACAGTCAACAAAAACAAGACCAGGAGCTGACTGTGGCTCAGACATGAACTCCTTATTGCAAAATTCAGGCTTAAATTGAAGAAAGTAGGGAAAACCACTAGACCATTCAGGTATGACCTAAAGCAGAAGATATCAAGAAGAGGTGACAAGAATACACAGAAGAACTGTACAAAAAAGATCTTCATGACCAAGATAATCACGATGGTGTGATCACGGACCTAGAGCCAGACATCCTGGAATGTGAAGTCAAGTGGGCCTTAGAAAGCATCACTATGAACAAAGCTAGTGGAGGTGATGGAATTCCAGTTGAGCTATTTCAAATCCTGAAAGATGATGCCGTGAAAGTGCTGCACTCAATATGCCGGCAAATCTGGAAAACTCAGCAGTGGCCACAGGACCAGAAAAGGTCAGTTTTCATTCCAATCCCAAAGAAAGGCAATGCCAAAGAATGCTCAAACTACTGCACAATTGCACTCATCTCACACGCTAGTAAAGTAATGCTCAAAATTCTCCAAGCCAGGCTTCAGCAATATGTAAACCGTGAACTTCCTGATGTTCAAGCTGATTTTAGAAAAGGCAGAGGAACCAGAGATCAAATTGCCAACATCTGCTGGGTCATGGAAAAAGCAAGAGAGTTCCAGAAAAACATCTATTTCTGCTTTATTGACTATGCCAAAGCCTTTGACTGTGTGGATCACAAGAAACTGTGGGAAATTCTGAAAGAGATGGAAATACCAGACCACCTGACCTGCCTCTTGAGAAATCTGTAAGTGGGTCAGGAAGCAACAGTTAGAACTGGACATGGAACAACAGACTGGTTCCAAATAAGAAAAGGAGGACGTCAAGGCTGTATATTGTCACCCTGCTTATTTAACTTCTATGCAGAGTACATCATGAGAAACGCTGGACTGGAAGAAGCACAAGCTGGAATCAAGATTGCCGGGAGAAATATCAATCACCTTAGATATGCAGATGACACCACCCTTATGGCAGAAAGTGAAGAGGAACTCAAAAGCCTCTAGATGAAAGTGGAAGTGGAGAGTGAAAAATTTGGCTTAAAGCTCAACATTCAGAAAATGAAGATCATGGCATCCAGTCCCATCACTTCATGGGAAATAGATGGGGAAACAGTGGAAACAGTGTCAGACTTTATTTTGGGGGGCTCCAAAATCACTGCAGATGGTGACTGCAGCCATGAAATTAAAAGACGCTTACTCCTTGGAAGGAAAGTTATGTCTAGCCTAGATAGCATATTCAAAATCAGAGACATTACTTTGCCAACAAAGGTCTGTCTAGTCAAGGCTATGGTGTTTCCTGTGATCATGTATGGATGTGAGAGTTGGACTGTGAAGAAGGCTGAGCACCGAAGAATTGATGCTTTTGAAGTGTGGTGTTGGAGAAGACTCTTGAGAGTCCCTTGGACTGCAAGGAGATCCAACCAGTCCATTCTGAAGGAGATCAGCCCTGGGATTTCTTTGGAAGGAATGATGCTAAAGCTGAAACTCCAGTACTTTGACCACCTCATGCGAAGAGTTGACTCACTGAAAAAGATTCTGATGCTGGGAGGGATTGGGGGCAGGAGGAGAAGGGGACGACAGAGGATGAGATGGCTGGATGGCATCACTGACTCAATGGATGTGAGTCTGGGTGAACTCTGGGAGTTGGTGATGGACAGGGAGGCCTGGCGTGCTGTGATTCATGGGGTCGCAAAGAGTCAGACACGACAGCAACTGAACTGAACTGATGGTATTATTGCTCTCCAGTTTGTGGGTCGTCCACCCGGCAGGTATGGGATTTGATTTTAACATGATTACGTCCCTCCTACCATCTTGTTGTGGCTCCTCCTTCGTCCTTGGACAAGGGTTCAACCTCCTCCTGTTGGTTGGGTTCAACCTCCTCCTGTTGATGGTAGCTCAACAGCTATTGAGATTTTGGTGTTCTAGAGGAGAACATGGGCATACATTCTTCTCCTACACTACTTGACCCAGGCCTCACAAAGATCACAGCCTTGCCATGGCGAAAGGACCTTAATGAAGCTAAGAACCATGCCATGCAGGGCCACCCAAGATGGGCTGGATGTGGTGGAGGCTTTTGACAAAGGTGGTCCACTGGAGAAGGGAATGGCAAAACCACTCCAGAATTCCTGCCTTGAGAACCCCATTAAGAGTATGAAAAGGCAAAAATATATGACACAGAAAGATGAGGCCCTCCCCTCCCAGGTCAGCAGTTGTCCAATATACTACTGGGGAAAAGTGGAAAAATAGCTCCAGAAAGAATGGAGAGGCTGGGCCAAAGCAGAAACAATACTCAATTGTGGATGTGTCTGGTGAAAGTGAAGTCCAATGCTGTAAAGAACAATATTGCATAGGAACCTGGAAGGTTAGGTCCATGAATCAAGGTAAATTGGGGGTGATCAAGAAGGAGATGGTAAGAGTGAACATTGATATTTTAGGAATCAATGAACTAAAATGGACAGGAAGGGGTGAATTTTGTTCAGATAACCATTATATCTATTACTGCGAGCAAGAATCCCTTAGAAGAAATGGAGTAGCCCTCATAGTCAACAAAAGAGTCCAAAATGCAGTACCTGGGTGCTCTCAAAATGACAGAATAACTTCAGTTCATTTCCAAGGCAAATCATTCAATATCATAGTAATCCAAGTCTATGCCCCAACCACTAACGCTGAAGCAGCTGAAGTTGAACAGTTCTATGAAGACCACAAGACCCTCTAGAACTAACACCAAAATACGATGTCCTTTTCATTATAGGGGATGGAATGCAAAAGTAGGAAGTCAAGAGATACTTGGAGTAACAGGCAAGTTTGGCCTTGGAGTACAAAATGAAGCAGGGGAAGGGCTAAAAGAGTTTTCTCAAGAGAACGCATTGGGCGTAGCAAACATCCTCTTCCAACAACACAAGAGAAGACTGCACGTGGACGTCACCAGATGATCAATAAGGAAATCAGATTGCTTATATTTTCTGCAGTTGAAGATCATTGTTGTTCAGTCGCTAAGTCACATCCAACACTTTGTGACCCCATGGACTGCAGCATGCCAGGCTTCCCTGTCCTTCACTATCTCCCAGAGTTTCCTCAAACTCATGTCCATTGAGTTGCTGATGCCATCCAACCATCTCCTCTTCTGTTGCCTACTTTTCCACCTGCCTTCAATCCTTTCCAGCAACAAGATCTTTTCCAATAAGTCAGCTCTTCATATCAGGTAGCCAAAGTATTAGGACTTCAGCTTCAGCATCAGCCCTTCCAATGAATATTCAGGACTGATTTCTTTTAGGATTGACCGGTTTGATCTCCAGTTGCAAAGAGTCAGACATGACATAGTGACTGAACAACAACAACTG
The DNA here is from genome assembly GCF_029407905.1 of Bubalus kerabau. Classification (NCBI taxonomy): domain Eukaryota; kingdom Metazoa; phylum Chordata; class Mammalia; order Artiodactyla; family Bovidae; genus Bubalus; species Bubalus kerabau. Next base: position 259,626,990 of record NC_073624.1, read on the forward strand.
AAGATTCTATTTAACTTGTTCTTAATGAGAGAACCAGGAAAATGTCATAACTGACTCAAAGGTAAAGTTAAAGAATGGAGATATTTATAAATCAGAAATATGAAACAAATTTGCAGAGGGACCAAAAGCTTGCTTTTGGGACTGAGAGGGTCCCTATTGTCCTTCCACCAGAAAAAAATTTATGTGCATCTCTAGATAAGAATTGTATGCATTACTCTTGACTTCCAAGGTTAGGATATCACACCCAAGCAACCCTCTGAGCCAAGTTTTATAGACAGTACCTATAAATTTGGGGAAATTCCTCGTTCTTGAAGTCTCCAAAATATTGGAATATTCTTGGATTGCCGGAAAGGAAAGTTTTCTTACCACTTGTCAGTCTGGAACTGTCCTGGCCCTTTTAACCTTCTGTAGCAAAAATACCATAGATTAGGTGGCTTATAGACAACAATGGTTACCTATTCATTGTTTCCTTACATGGCAGAGGGGTAAGGGAACTCTCTGAAACCTCTTTTATATTGGCACTAACTCCATTCATTGCAGGCTGCTCATGGCCTAATCATCTCCCAAAGGCTGCTGCTGCTGCTGCTAAGTCGCTTTAGTCGTGTCCAACCCTGTGTGACCCCATAGACGGCAGCCCACCAGGCTCCCCCGTCCCTGGGATTCTCCAGGCGAGAACACTGGAGTGGGTTGCCATTTCCTTCTCCAATGCATGAAAGTGAAAAGTGAAAGTGAAAAGTGAAAGTGAAGTCGCTCAGTCGTGTCCGACTCTTTGTGACCCCATGGACTGCAGCCTACCAGGCTCCTCCGTCCATGGCATTTTCCAGGCAAGAGTACTGGAGTAGCTTTTTCGCAACGGTTTTGCCGCCAGGACACAGGTGTCGTGAAAACCACTGTTAAACCTAAGCCAAAATGGGAAAGGAGAAGACCCACATCAACATCATTGTCATTGGACACGTAGATTCAGGGAAGTCTACCACGACTGGCCATCTGATCTACAAATGTGGCGGGATTGACAAGAGAACAATTGAAAAGTTCGAGAAGGAGGCTGCCGAGATGGGAAAGGGCTCCTTCAAATATGCCTGGGTCTTGGGCAAACTTAAAGCTGAACGTGAGAGTGGTATCACCACTGATATCTCCCTGTGGAAATTTGAGACCAGCAAGTACTATGTTACCATCATTGATGCCCCAGGACACAGAGACTTCATCAAAAACATGATTACAGGCACATCCCAGGCTGACTGTGCTGTCCTGATTGTTGCTGCTGGTGTTGGTGAATTTGAAGCCGGTATCTCCAAGAACAGGCAGACCCATGAGCATGCCCTTCTGGCTTACACCTTGGGTGTGAAACAACTAATTGTTGGCGTTAACAAAATGGATTCCACTGAGCCACCCTACAGCCAGAAGAGATACGAAGAAATGGTTAAGGAAGTCAGCACCTACATTAAGAAAATTGGCTACAACCCCAACACAGTAGCATTTGTGCCAATTTCTGGCTGGAATGGTGACAACATGCTGGAGCTGAGTGCTAATATGCCATGGTTCAAAGGATGGAAAGTCACCCGTAAGAACGGCAATGCCAGTGGAACCACCCTGCTTGAAGCTCTGGATTGCATCCTGCCACCAACTCGCCCAACTGACAAACCCTTGCGTTTGCCTCTCCAGGATGTCTATAAAATTGGTGGTATTGGTACTGTCCCTGTGGGTCATGTGGAGACTGGTGTTCTCAAACCTGGCATGGTGGTCACCTTTGCTCCAGTCAATGTAACAACTGAAGTGAAGTCTGTAGAAATGCACCATGAAGCATTGAGTGAAGCCCTTCCTGGGGACAATGTGGGCTTCAATGTCAAGAACGTGTCTGTCAAAGATGTCTGTCGTGGCAGTGTGGCTGATGACAGCAAAAATGACCCACCCATGGAAGCTGCTGGCTTCACAGCTCAGGTGATTATTTTGAACCATCCAGGCCAAATCAGTGCTGGATATGCACCTGTGCTGGATTGTAACACAGCTCACATTGCTTGCAAGTTTGCTGAGCTGAAGGAGAACATTGATCACCGCTCTGGGAAAAAGCTGGAAGATGGCCCTAAATTCTTGAAATCTGGTGACGCTGCCATCGTTGATATGGTTCCTGGCAAGCCCATGTGTGTCGAGAGCTTCTCTGATTATCCTCCCCTGGGCCATTTTGCTGTGCATGACATGAGACAGACAGTCACTGTGGGTGTCATCAAAGCAGTGGACAAGAAGGCAGCTGGAGCTGGCAAGGTCACCAAGTCTGCCCAGAAAGCTCAGAAGGCTAAATGAATATTATCCCTAATACCTGCCACCCCAGTCTTAATCAGTGGTGGAAGAACAGTCTCAGAACTGTTTGTCTCAATTGGCCATTTAAGTTTAATAGTGAAAGACTGGTTAATGATAACAATGCATCGTAAAACCTTCAGAAGGAAAGGAGAATGTTTTTGTGGACCATATGTTTTGTGTGTGGCAGTTTAAGGTGTTAGTTTTTAAAATCAGCACTTTTTAATGAAAACAACTTGACCAAAAATCTGTCACAGAATTTGAGACCCATTAAAAAAAGTTTAATGAGAAAAAAAAAAAAAGAAAGAAAGAGTACTGGAGTAGGGTGCCTTCGCCTTCTCCCAAAGGCACCACCTCCAAATACCAGCACATTCCATTTTGACATGAATTTTAGGGTGGGGATGCAGACATTCAGCGTGTATCAGTGACCCTGTAAGTCAGGGACAGGCCAGCTTTCCTAAAAGGACTCCATAGGCACCAACTTTCCATTTCTTTAATTTTGAGTTCTTTCGGTATTAACGCATATTAGGATGACATTAAATTTGTAAATAGCTAGTAAAGTCTTTGTAATATGGAGTCTTGCTTGTCAAAAACCAGGAAGGGTATGAAATTTTGCCGCATTCACAAGCTGACAAGTTAGCCTACTACCAATTTATGTATGCTGGCAGAAGATATGAAACTTCTGAATCAGAGACAAGAGTTTTCATTACTCATTGCAATGACAGTGGCTACAATATTATAATTTTCTTTCACTGGTTCCCTAAGCACCAGTTGTGAAAAGAGCCAGGGAACACCGGTACACACAGTGAATTGTTTCACAGGAAAGAAACAGCTTAGGGACCCAAAGTTTTCCTACTGGCCAGTAAGAAGACCTTCCCTTTGCTGTAGAGGAGATATCATGTCATTTTTCAAAGCTGTTTGCTATAGAAACAGCATTGAAAAATTTGTCTGTCTGGTGTTGATAGCAGGGTGATGCTGGCCTTGTAGATTGAGTTGAGATGTGTTTCTCTGCACTTTCTTGAGACTGTCTTGCACTTTCATTTGTGAAGGAAAAATGTTCACTTTTCTCTAAATGTGTGGTACAATTCACCTGTTATGCCATCTGGTTCTGGACTTTTGTTTTGGCAGAGCTTTTTGTTACTGACTCAATTTCATTGCTGATAGTGGGTCTGTTCCTATTTTCTCTTTCTTCTTGGTTCAGTATGGGGAGATTGTACATTTCTTCTAGGTTTTGCACTTTGTTGCTGTATAGCTGTCCATAGCTATCTCTCATGATCCTTCATGTTTCTATTCTATCACTTATATAACTTTTCTTTCTTCGTTTGTGATTTTATTGATTTGGGCCCTCTCCCTTTTCTTCTGGATGGGTCTGACTGAAGATTGATCAATTTTGTTTACCTTTTCAAAAAACTAGATCTTTGTTTGATCTTTCCTATTTTTTTACTCTTTATTTCATTTATTTCCTGTGTCCTTTATGATTTATTTCCATCTAATAACTTTGAATTTTGTTTATTCTCCTTCTTTTAGTTCCTTTAGGTATAATGTTAGGTCATTTGAGATTTTTCCTGTTTTCTAAGGTAGGTTTGCATGGCCATAAACTTCCCTCTTGGAACTGCTTTTTCATTTGTCTCCAAGTATTGTTTGATTTCCTCAGTAATCCATTGGTTGTTTAGTACCATATTATTTGGTCTCCACATGTGTTTTTTTTGTTTTGTTTTGTTTTTTTCAGTTTCTTTTGCTTATAGCTGATTTCTAGTCTCACAGAATTGAGGTTGGAAAAGGGTGCTTGACATTTCAGTTTTCTTAAATTTACTCTGACTTGTTTTGTAGGCCTGGAAGATGATCTATCCTGGAGCATGTTCCATGTACACTTGAAAAGAATCTGTGCTGCTGCTTTTGGGTGGAATGTTCTATAACATCTACTAAGTTCTTATTGCCAATGCATATATGATCATGGTAGAATGAGTTCCCCAAAATGGCTGCAGTCAGTGTCTGTCCCAACATGATCTCCAATTGCCTCCAGCCTCTCCAGGAGGCTCTCCAAGCTTGGCATGTAGGTCTGAGTCAGGATCCTTTTCAAATGACTGCTTCTGCTTTGGGTCCTGAAGCATGTGAGATCTTGTATGCACTCTCTAGGAGTGGAGTCTATTTCCCATAGCCCTCTGGGTCTCCCAAAAGTGAGCCATCCTGGCCTTCAAAGCCAAACATTCTGAGGGCTTGTCTTCCTGGTGCAAGAGCCCTGGGCTGAGGTGTCCAGTGTAGGGCTCAGATTCCTTATTCTTTATTCTGCAATTGTAATTATTCTCTTGTTATAGAATAGCCCACTGGTGGGCATAGGTATGAATTGTACCACATATCTGGCCCTCTTACCTGTCTCATTGTGGCTCCTTCTTTACATATTTAGTTGTAGAAGATCATTTATGTTACTCTACTGGTCCTTCTCATCAACAGTTGCTCTTTAGATTATCTAGTTGCAATTTTGGTGTGCCCATGGGAAGGGGGCTCAAAGTCTACCTAATCTGACATGGCCATTCCCTGAAAGCTCATTTCTGTTTTTTAGCACTGAATAATATGCCATCATCTAGATGTATTCAAGAAAATTAGAGATACCAAGGGAACATTTCATGCAAAGATGGGCTCGATAAAGGACAGAAATGGTATGGACCTAAGAGAAGCAGAAGATATTAAGAAGAGGTGGCAAGAATACACAGAAGAACTGTACAAAAAAGATATTCATGACCAAGATAATCACGAGGGTGTGATCACTGACCTAGAGCCAGACATCCTGGAATGTGAAGTCAAGTGGGCTTTAGAAAGCATCACTACGAACAAAGCTAGTGGAGGTGATGGAATTCCAGTTGAGCTATTTCAAATCCTGAAAGATGATGCTGTGAAAGTGCTGCACTCAATATGCCAGCAAATTTGGAAAACTCAGCAGTGGCCACAGGACTGGAAAAGGTCCGTTTTCATTCCAATCCCAAAGAAAGGCAATGCCAAAGAATGCTCAAACTACTGCACAATTGCACTCATCTCACATGCTAGTAAAGTAATGCTCAAAATTCTCCAAGCCAGGCTTCAGCAATACGTGAACCGTGAACTTCCTGATGTTCAAGCTGGTTTTAGAAAAGGCAGAGGAACCAGAGACCAAATTGCCAACATCTGCTGGGTCATGGAAAAAGCAAGAGAGTTCCAGAAAAACATCTATTTCTGCTTTATTGACTATGCCAAAGCCTTTGACTGTGTGGATCACAAGAAACTGTGGGAAATTCTGAAAGAGATGGAAATACCAGACCACCTGACCTGCCTCTTGAGAAATCTGTAAGTGGGTCAGGAAGCAACAGTTAGAACTGGACATGGAACAACAGACTGGTTCCAAATAAGAAAAGGAGGACGTCAAGGCTGTATATTGTCACCCTGCTTATTTAACTTCTATGCAGAGTACATCATGAGAAACACTGGGCTGGAAGAAGCACAAGCTGGAATCAAGATTGCCGGGAGAAATATCAATCACCTCAGATATGCAGATGACACCACCCTTATGGCAGAAAGTGAAGAGGAACTCAAAAGCCTCTAGATGAAAGTGGAAGTGGAGAGTGAAAAAGTTGGCTTAAAGCTCAACATTCAGAAAATGAAGATCATGGCATCTGGTCCCATCACTTCATGGGAAATAGATGGGGAAACAGTGGAAACAGTGTCAGACTTTATTTTTGGGGGCTCCAAAATCACTGCAGATGGTGATTGCAGCCATGAAATTAAAAGACGCTTACTCCTTGGAAGGAAAGTTATGACCAACCTAGATAGCATATTCAAAAGCAGAGACATTACTTTGCCAACAAAGGTTCGTCTAGTCAAGGCTATGGTTTTTCCTGTGGTGTATGGATGTGAGAGTTGGACTGTGAAGAAGGCTGAGCACCGAAGAATTGATGCTTTTGAACTGTGGTGTTGGAGAAGACTCTTGAGAGAAGAGTCCTGAGAGTCTTGGACTGCAAGGAGATCCAACCAGTCCATTCTGAAGATCAGCCCTGGGATTTCCTTGGAAGGAATGATGCTAAAGCTGAAACTCCAGTCCTTTGGCCTCCTCATGCGAAGAGTTGACTCATTGGAAAAGACTCTGATGCCGGGAGGGATTGGGGGCAGGAGGAGAAGGAAACGACAGAGGATGAGATGGCTGGATGGCATCACTGACTCGATGGACGTGAGTCTGAGTGAACTCCGGGAGTTGGCAATGGACAGGGAGACCTGGCGTGCTGCAATTCATGGGGTCGCAAAGAGTCGGATACGACTGAGCAAGTGAACTGAACTGAACCAAACCACAGTTTATCACCTACAGAAGGACATCTTGTTTGCTCCCAAGGCTTGGCAATTATGAATAAAGCTGCTATAAACAAACATGTGCAGATTTTGTGTGGCCGTAAGTCTTTATTTCAGTTGGGTAAATATGGCAGAGCACAATTAGATCGTTTAGTAAGACTATATCGTGTATAACGTGCCAACGTTCTTCCAAAGTGGCTGTATCATTTTGTGTTTTCACCATCAATGAATGAGTCCCTGTTGTTCCACATTCTTATTACCATCTGGTTTTGTCAGTATCCTGGATTTTGGCCACTCTAATAGGTCTGTACTGATATCTTATTTTTGTCTACATTTCCCTGATGACATATATGATGTCATGATGATATGGAGCATCTTTTCATATGTTTATTTACCATCTGTATATCTTCTTTGGTGAAGACCATATATTTTCTATGTTAATTTTATATGCTGATACTTTGTTAAATTCTCTTACTGCTTTAAGTGGGTTTTTTTTTTCCATTTATTTCCATTTATTCTTTTAGTTTTCCACAACATGCTGGCTCCTGATGTATTATATTTAAATTCAAGTAAAAGACTACAATTCCATGTAGGAAAGTGCTAAGGAAGGGGGACTCATAAATTGTACACTGCATTGCAGGGTAATCTCCCAGGAACCTTTCTTTGCGGGCTCCAGATTCAGTATCATTAGGTCTTTTCTTTGGGGAGTCAAATTTTTAAGGCCTTAAAAATCTACTCCTAGAAAGTATAATCTTGATTGCCAGCATTCTTTAAGCTAGGTTAGAGAAGTCTGGGAATGTGAACTTTTAGTAAACAAATTTCACTGTATGCAGAGCTTTGCTAAATCCCTCTTTATTTTTCTTTTTAGTATAGGACCCTAACTTAACAATGTCTAGTTTATTTCGAGTAGAGATCCTATTTTATCCTCCTCACATAATAATCCTCTAGCCAAGAGAAGATCCATTTTTCAGGACTTGAAAATTATGACATTTGGAGGCTTTGAAACAGAGAATAAAAAATAGCTTAGTTTTACAAAGTAAAACAAATTTAAAAAATGGCCATTTGAACACGTTTATTCAGCCCCTCCCAGGGTCTTCGAAGGGACCCATTCCAGTCCTACACCATGAAGCTAAAGATTACTTAATTTAATGATAAATCTAAATTAGCCTCCAATCTTCCTTGTAGTGAGGGAGAAGAAAGTGCTTCAGTTCAATTCAGTTCAGTCGCTCAGTCCTGTCTGACTCTTTGCGACCCCATGAATTGCAGCACGCTGGGCCTCCCTGTCCATCATCATTTCCTGGAGTTCACCCAGACTCATGTCCATTGAGTCAATGATGCCATCCAGCCATCTCATCCTCTGTCATTCCCTTGTCCTCCTGCTCCCAATCCTTCCCAGCATAAGAGTCTTTTCCAATGAGTCAACTCTTCACATGAGGTGGCCAAAGGACTGGAGTTTCAGCTTTAGCATCATTCCTTCCAAAGAACACCCAGGACCAATCTCCTTTAGAATGGACTGGTTGGATCTCCTTGCAGTCCAAGGGACTCGCAAGAGTCTTCTCCAACACCACACTTCAAAAGCATCAATTCTTCGGTGCTCAGCTTTCTTCACAGTCCAACTCTCACATCCACATATGACCACTGGAAAAACCATAGCCTTGACTAGACGAACCTTTGTTGGCAAAGTAATGTCTCTGCTTTTGAATATGCTATCTAGGTTGGTCATAACTTTCCTTCCAAGGAGTAAGCGTCTTTTGATTTCAGGGCTGCGATCACCATCTGCAGTTATTTTGGAGCCCAAAAAATAAAGTCTGACACTGTTTCCACTGTTTACCCATCTATTTCCCATGAAGTGATGGGACTGGATGCCATGATCTTCGTTTTCTGAATGTGGAGCTTTAAGCCAACTTTTTCAACTCTCCTCTTTCACTTTCATCAAGAGGCTTTTTAGTTCCTCTTCACTTTCTGCCATAGGGGTGGTGTCATCTGCATATCTGAGGTGATTGATATTTCTCCCAGCAATCTTGATTCCAGCTTGTGCTTCTTCCAGCCCAGTGTTTCTCATGATGTATTCTACATAGAAGTTAAATAAGCAGGGTGACAATATGCAGCCTTGACGTACTCCTTTTGCTATTTGGAACCAGTCTGTTGTTCCATGTCCAGGTCTAACTGTTGCTTCCTGACCTGCATATAGGTTTCTCAAGAGGCAGGTCAGGTGGTCTGGTATTTCCATCTCTTTCAGAGTTTTCCAGTTTATTGTGATCCACACAAAGACTTTGGCATAGTCAATAAAGCATAGATGTTTTTCTGGAACTCTCTTCCGTTTTCCATGATGTTGGCAATTTGATCTCTGGTTCCTCTGCCTTTTCTAAAACCAGCTTGAACATCAGGAAGTTCACGGTTCACGTATTGCTGAAGCCTGGCTTGGAGAATTTTGAGCATTACTTTACTAGCGTGTGAGATGAGTGCAATTGTGCAGTAGTTTGAGCATTCTTTGGCATTGCTTTTCTTTGGGATTGGAATGAACACTGAAATCATATTGATTATATTCTTTGCAGCCAAAGATGGAGAAGCTCTATACAGTCAGCAAAAACAAGACCGGGAGCTGACTGTGGCTCAGATCATGAACTCCTTATTGCCAAATTCAGACTTAAATTGAAGAAAGTAGGGAAAACCACTAGACCATTCAGGTATGACCTAAATCAAATCCCTTATGATTATACAATGGAAGTGAGAAATAGATTTAAGGGACTAGATCTGATAGACAGAGTGCCTGATGAACTATGGACGGAGGTTCATGACATTGTACAAGAGACAGGGATCAAGACCATCCCCATGGAAAAGAAATGCAAAAAAGCAAACTGCATGCCTGGGGAGGCCTTACAAATATCTGTGAAAAGAAGAAAAGAGAAAAGCAAAGGAGAAAAGGAAAGATATAAGCATCTGAATGCAGAGTTCCAAAGAATAGCAAGGAGAGATAAGAAAGCCTTTCTCAGTGATCAATGCAAAGAAATAGAGGAAAACAACAGAATGGGAAAGACTAGAGATCTCTTCAAGAAAATTAGAGATACCAAGGGAACATTTCATGCAAAGATGAGCTCAATAAAGGACAGAAATGGTATGCGCCTAACAGAAACAGACAATATTAAGAAGAGGTGGCAAGAATACACAGAAGAACTGTACAAAAAAGATCTTCATGACCAAGATAATCACAATGGTGTGATCACTCACCTAGAACCAGACATCCTGGAATGTGAAGTCAAATGGGCCTTAGAAAGCATCACTATGAACAAAGCTAGTGGAGGTGATGGAATTTCAGTTCAGCTCTTTCAAGAAAGTGCTTAGTAGTATAGAATTAGGGGGAATTTGATGGTCAAAGTCGCAAACTAAAATTGAAGCAAAAAGGTTTTCACTCTAGTCCTAGAGGTATCTGCTACTATCAATTTCTAAGCCTTTTTAGGGGGAATGTAAATTGGTACAGCCACTGTGGAGAACAGTATGGAGGTTCCTTAAAAAACTAAAATAGAACTACCACATGACCCAGCAGTCCCACTACAGAGAAAAAGTAAATACACCCAGAGAAAACTAATTTAAAAAGACACATGCACCCCAGTATTCATTGCAGCACTATTTACAATAGCCAGGGCATGGAGACAACCTAAATGTCCGTCAACAGAGGAATGGATAAAGACGATGTGGTACATACACACACGGAATGCTACTCAACCATAAAAGGGAACAAAATTGGGTCATTTGTAGAGATGTGGATGGACCCAGAGACTGTCATTCTTTGTTAAAATGGTATATATGCCCTCAAGCCTATCCACTCCTCTGGGTTTTTACTTAAAGACCTCCATGTACATATAAAAATATCAACAATAGAATTTGTATGCTTTGCTCCTATTACTCTCTTGTATGTTTAATTCTCAGGCCCAGCCTCAGAATCTAAGAGGGTATAGAAAAGGTCTTTCCTGCCATATGTTAGTTTATCTTTTTCTTGTTGACTTGCAGGCATTCTTTATATTTGCCTTAAATTTTTTTGTTACACAAGTTAATGAATATTTTAAAATTTCTCCTTTTAACTTTCATTATGACATCTGAGTTATAAGACATTTTAAATTCTAATATAGTTTTATCTTGTGTTTCTATATAGAGAAGATCTTCCCTATTCTAATGGCTTAAACACAATTATTTTTCTTTCAATGCACATATGATTCTGCTTTAGATGTTAAATCCACCTGGAATTTATGATGAATTTATCTTTATGATCAACATTTTTATGATGATGTTGATTTTTTCCCCACATCAACTGAAATATATATTTAATAGTGCATCTTTTATCCATTTATTTGAAAGGCCATATTTATGAACTAGTAAGGCTTCTATCTGCTTTGACCCAAGTGCTTCATTTATTCTGGGGCTATTGGTAATTCTCCTTCGCTATTCCTCAGTAGCATGTTGGACACCTTCAGACCTGGAGGACTCATCTTTCGGTGTCATATCTTTTTCATCTTTTATACAGTTCATGAGGTTCTCATGGCAAGTATACTGCGGTTTGCCATTCCCCCCTCCAGTGGATCACGTTTTGTCAGAACTCTCTGCTGTGACCCATCCGTCTCTGGTGGCCCTTCACGGCATGGCTCATAGCTTCACTGAGTTACACAAGCCCCTTCATCATGACAAGGCAGTTGGGAAAGATTGAGGGTAAAAGGAGAAGAAGGCATCAGAGGGTAAGATGGCTGGATGGCATCATGGATGCAATGAACATGAACTTGGGCAAACTTTTGGAGATAGTGAAGGACAGGGAGGCCTGGGGTGCTGCAGTCCATGGGTCACAAAGAGTCAGACATGACTGGGTGACTGAACAACAACAAGGTTAAATAGGTATTATTCAGTTTCTAGTTTCTAATATTCTTGCCCAGGGATTTGACATCTTCTTTATTTCAAGTTTTTCAAAATGCTTCATACAGAAAATATTACCTTGCAAGACATTAAATTGAAATTTGCTAACATTTATAAAAAATACCAACCATAGATTGAAATAAAATGTTCACTTTAATCGTTATCACACAAATGTTTAGTTACAGTTATCTGAAAATTATAAGACAACAATTTGTGCATGTCACATTCATGTTACTATCCATATAAGAACAGCTACACATAATCATTTATTCAACTACATCAGGATAACACACAAGGTTTTGTTTGCTCTAGACTTCTCAGTTAAAAAGAAACACCAAATAAGGAAACTGAATTTCCAAAAATTAAGTTATTAACAAAATAAATAATAAAAATTATTTATATTTTGACAACTTTGAATTATACTTACATACTATTATTTCTCCAAACCAAAAATTACAAGGGTCACTGTCAGGATGAAAATACATATTTTTAAAGCTTTTTTAAAATATGCTATTAAGCTTTAACATGACTTGATTTATTCTTGGCACATGTGGCATTTTGAAAAGTAAAAATACACTTTGCCAATTTTACGTTATTGTGCAGGTATAAGAGAAAGAGCACAGTTTGGGAGGCAGAGAGACCTGTGTTCAGTTACCAGCTTTGTTCCCAAGTTGTGTTGTTAGGCTGGTCAATTACTTCTTGGCACTGGGGCCAGGATTAAATTAAATAATGCCTATTTTAAAATGCATAGCATGGGCACTGAATGAATGATATCTCCTTTCCCTAATTTACTCACATTGAAGCAAAAGCAAAATATCACAGTTGTATGTTCTGGTACAATTTGAAAAATCTAGGAAAAAAATGGGAAATTTAAAAATAAAATCAGTGTATTTTGAAAAATTGCACTTTTAAGAAATAAGGAAAGCTTTCATCAGGTTTAAATATTTCCCAATAAAACTTAGTGCCTACTATACCCTGATTTTAAAAAAAAGTCCTAAAATATGATAAAATGGTCAATGATTAAGGACTTTTGGTTTTCTTTTGTGCTATTGATATAAAAATAATGGCTATATTTAAGGCTCATTAAGTGATAGTTTGTAGTTGCCCTGAACCAAATCTGTAGTCTTGAAGTTGCACTATTAAAACAGACCTACTGCCTTGAATGACTATCACAGAGAAATTCCCATAATATTCTTCATTTCAACAACCATGGCCTCCTTACTGATTTTAAGTAAGGGATCATTTGGTGGCATGTGGCCATATAGCTTGTCTGTCTTAAAGATGATTCTTATACACATAATCACTTTTTCATGCTAAATGTCTGGTGCTTAGAAGATCTAAGGCTCCTGAAAACTAAATCGTCACAAGGGAATAGCCTACTCTGGACAGCAACGCTTCCATCCCTATTCTTAGCACTGAAGATGCAGAAACAACCCTATTCTTATTTTCTATCCTCACCACCTAATAAATCATCTTTCCAAACCTGACTGAAAATCTCCTCCTCCAGGAAACTTTCCCTAACCAAACTTCCCACTCCTCCATTTATGTCCCTGACACTCATGTGTAATTTGTATAAACTTCAACCTGCATATACTTCTATTCATGTTTTGTCTTCTACTTCCAGCTAGGATACAGTCTCTGACTTCGTAAGCTTCCACAGTGTTTAGCACAATGAATGCATGTATGTATGTGACTGTGTGTATGTACGTGGGGTGTGTATGTGTGTGTGCTGAATGAATAAAAGACTAAGAACCTGAGTGGGGTGTAGGGTAGGAAAAGTTTCATAATTTTTCAGAAATCAAAATTGCTAGACCTTCCTAATACTAAAATTTCTGATTTCCAAAGCTATCTGAGTTTGGTTTTGGATATGTCAATAATAAAAAGGCAGTGAAAAAAATGTTTAAAAAAACCTTTATGAAATATTCCAAAGGTTTTTTAATAAGTTACTAAAAGCACCAAACCAAAACATCTTACTAAATAGTGGGATAATCTTTCCTATAATTTTATAAATGGAAATTTCTTTTCATTCAAGACAAAGAATACTGAACAGGAATAGGTGTTGTGAATCAGGATAAAAAAGGCAATTCATTCTAAGTCAGTATCTAACACACATTTTGCAATTAATCTGAAAAGCCTTCTGTGGTACATATGTATGCTTTGCTAAGAAAAAGAATGGTTTATTTTAGGATGTTGTCTGGTACTATAAAATAAGATACATATACTGAAGCTGCTATTTAACAAGGAAAATTTTGTTTATAATAGCTGTTACTATTAAAATAGGATATATTTTAAAAATTATTCTTAATGTGTATATTTTCAAATTTGCCTGACAGTGTCCTTTTGAAAAATCTGACAATTTGTAGTTAGATTACAGACATTTGAACTTTGTTTCTACAATTCAAAATATTACACTTACATAATAACAAACAACAATATATTGTAGCTTTTTTACTGAAGCACTCTGCAATTAATATTTAAAGCTTTTCCATAAAATAAAATTCATTGTACTTTTTGTAAGTAAAATTACACAACACATAATGTACACTATAGTTACATTAAGAACAAATAAAATGAAGCATAAAAATTCTGTACCATAACAATGGATTGTTTTAGCTGTCATTCTAAATGTTAGCTTATTTGTTATGAGTTTTTAATCTTAAACCCAAGAACCTTTATTTTGAAATAATATACTAAAAATATCAAGTCTGGAGTTTAAAACTCTGTTATGCTCTTTTTTTCTAGATCGTCTAGGAAATACGAGAAATGAGACACAGAGATAATTCTATTACTGCAAAATGCCTCCTTGCTTCCCCATATACCTCTATATCATTTCTAGAGCAAATGATACAGGACAATGGCAAATTACAACTTTGGCAAATTATAAGCTCATTTAAGTGGTTTCTTATTTGGAAAAAAGAAAAACTAAGAAGTTCCTTTTTTGGCTTATTCATTCTCAATCTTTTTTTTCTCTAATATATAACAGTACTATAAAAGCACTTCTTAAAATGCTCACTGTTTAAACAACACAAAATGAACTGGAATAATTTATAGAATTAATCAAAGTAGATACTAGGGTGAGGTCCTAGAATTTGTTACACGTAGGGCTAAACTTGCAAGAGATCGCATGGCAAAAGTAGAGACTTTATGGCATATCCCAGCTTTTGAAATATAGTTAGAAGCCAATCGAAAAAGCCTTTCAGCACCAAAGGTATTGAAGTGCCCAGGAAGTACTTTCTCTACCAGACCTCTGTCCACTAATTCTATCAGACGTTCACAGGTTCCAACATAGTCACTTATCCTGCTGTATGGGAGCCAATCAATTAGCGATCCATCATACACGACGTCTCCACTGAAGAGAATCTTTCGGTCTTTGTCATGCAAGCAAATACTGCCCCTAGAATGACCTGGCATGTGCATAACAGTGAGCTGCCTGTCACCAAGGTTGATCACATCCCCTAAAAATGAAAACAGAATTCACAGATAAACATGTTAGATATTTGACTTCAATCACTCAAAGAACAGCAGAACACAACAGTTTCATAGATGTTGGGAAGATGATATTTATTTTACTTTTATTGTAAAAGTAGGCTAGTAATAAAAGATAATTTAAAATAAGTTGCCTACATTTCATTTCTGTTGTTTATTAGACCAGTGTTTGCCAAAGTAAACAGTGGAACACAATTTCTGCTGGTTGTTATAATACATAAAAGAAAAGATTCAGTGGTCAAATAATTTGGAAAACTCTTCCTTCAATGAAAATTAAGCAGCTTTCTTTTCTGCAAGTTATGCTAATGTACATTTAATATGCTAATGTACACTGTGGATATACACAATTGAGATATGGCTGTATAGTTTCACAAATTTATTTGACCAAAAAATTCATTTTCAGAACATCCATTATACTAACTTCCTGGTGACAAAATTCAATAATGATGCTCTAGTGAAGGGTATGGTATTTTTGCCCTTTGTTTTATCACTCTGTGGAAATTAAGGTCTGAGGAATCAGTACAAATGATGATGCTCTGGCTACTGCTATTGCCGTAATAAACTTCTTAGTCTTGGACCCAGGAACTTCAAGTCTTCCATCAGAATCCACTAAATCGTCGCACCTAACTTACTAACCTACAAATAGGGTAAAATCTCAAACTCCCCCCAGTTATTTGACAGTGGGGACGAAACTGAGCTAAATGAATACAAAATTGCTTTTTCACTGCATTTAAACCTACAAACTTAGGTAAATCATAATAAAAGATTCATATTGCTATCTCTAGTGAAAACATAAACATATACAGAAAAAAAAGTCAAAGAAATATAGCTAAAACTAATAGTGAAATTTAAATGGCATAATAATCAGGAGTACATCAAGGCTGTAAATTGTCACCCTGTTTCTTTAATTTATATGCAGAGTACATCATGAGAAACGCTGGGCTGGAAGAAGCACAAGCTGGAACCAAGATTGCCGGGAGAAATATCAATAACTTCAGATATGCAGATGACACCACCCTTATGGCAGACAGTGAAGAAGAACTAAAAAGCCTCTTGATGAAAGTGAAAGAGGAGAGTGAAAAAGTTGGCTTAAAGCTCAACATTCAGAAAACGAAGATCATGGTATCCAGTCCCATCACTTCATGGGAAATAGATGGGTAAACAGTGGAAACAGTGTCAGACTTTATCTTTTTGGGCTCCAAAATCACTGCAGATGGTGACTGCAGCCATGAAATCAAAAGACGCTTACTCCTTGGAAGGAAAGTTATGACCAACCTAGATAGCATATTCAAAAGCAGGCACATTACTTTGCCAACAAAGGTCCGACTAGTCAAGGCTATGGTTTTTCCAGTGGTGGTGTATGGATGTGCGAGTTGGACTGTGAAGAAAGCCGAGCACTGAAGAATTGATGCTTTTGAACTGTGGTGTTGGAGAAGACTCTTGAGAGTCCCTTGGACTGCAAGGAGATCCAACCAGTCCATTCTGAAGGAGACCATCCCTGGGATTTCTTTGGAAGGAATGATGCTAAAGCTGAAACTCCAGTACTTTGGGAAGAGTTGACTCGTTGGAAAAAACTCTGATGCTGGGAGGAATTGGGGCAGGAGGAAAGGGGGATGACAGAGGATGAGATGGCTGGATGGCATCACCGACTCGATGGATGAGTTTGAGTGAACTCTGGGAGTTGGTGATGGACAGGGAGGCCTGGCTTGCTACGATTCATGGGGTCGCAAAGAGTCGGACACGACTGAGTGACTGAACTGAACTGAACTGAACTGAATCAGGAATCACTGAATATAAAAGACAACAGAAGAAAAATAAAGGCATAAACAGGAAATGAGACATAGAAAACAAATGACAAGATGGCAGACCTAAATACAACTGTGTCAGTAATTATATTAAATATGAAAGGGATAAACATCCTAATCAAAGGCAAAGATTGTCAGACTGATTTAAAAAGCGAGATATGTACTCAGTCTACAAGAGAGGAACTATAAAATCAAAGCGAAAAATAGGATGATAAGTCATACCTTATAAATATGAATGACAAGAACTAGAGTAGTTATATTGTCAGACAAAATGGATTTTTATATAAAGAATATTACTAGAGAAAAGAGGTACATTTTATGAGGACAAAATTAGGTCAATACCTAATGAAAAAAAGTCTAAATGTATATGTACCTTAAAAATTCATAAAATAAAAACTGAGAATTAAAATAAGAATAAACAGTTGAACAACTGTGCTTAGATATTTGAATAGTTTGAATAATTCATAATATAAGCAGATAGAAAATCAGTACAGATGCAGAAGACTTGAACACCACCACCAGCCAACTTGATCTAGCTGACATATATAAAATAATTCATGCCAAAAGAGCAAAGTACACATTCCTTTCAATTGCACACGAAAGAGATGCTTTGTTATACCTGCACACTGAAAACTACAGTAACACTTTAAAGAGAAATTAAAGAGAATGTGAGCAAAAGGAGAAATATGCCGTATCCATTGATTGGAAGACTTGAAACTGTTAAGATGGTAATTAAATTCAGTTTTTCCTTAGCTGCACTCTCTAATATGTACTTTATGAGATAATACAAATTTTCTGTACCAACACTAGGCAATATGGTAGCCACTAGCTATATGGCACGAGAAATAAAGCTAGTGTAACTAAGAAGCTAAAACTTTCATTTTAATCAATCTTAACTAATTTAAATTTGCATTAGATAGCTACATGTATTAATAGCTACATTCAGAGAAGAACTATACAAAGAAGATCTTCATGACCCAGATAACCATGATAATGTGATCACTCACATGGAGCCAGACATCCTGGAATGCAAAGTCAAGTGGGCCAGAGGAAGCATCACTATGAACAAAGCTAGTGGAGGTGATGGAATTCTAGCTGAGCTCCTTCAAATCCTAAAAGATGATGTGGTGAAACTGCTGCACTCAAAATGCCAGCGAATTTGGAAAACTCAGCAGTGGGCACAGGACTGAAAAGATCAGTTTTCATTCCAATCCCAAAGAAAGGCAATGCCAAAGAATGCTCAAACTACTGCACAATTGCACTCATCTCACATGCTAGCAAAATAACGCTCAAAATTCTCCAAGTCAGGCTTCAACAATATGTGAATCAAGAACTTCCAGATGTTCAAGCTGGATTTAGAAAAGGCAGAGGAACCAGAGATCAAATTGCCAACATCCGCTGGATCATTGAAAAAGCAACATTGAAAAGCAAAAGAAAAACATCTACTCCTGCTTTACTGACTATGCCAAAGCCTTTGACTGTGTGGATCACAAGAAACTGGAAAATTCTGAAAGAGATGGGAATACCAGACTACCTGACCTGCCTCCAGGGAAAGCTGTATGCAGGTCAAGAAGCAACAGTTAGAACCAGACATGGAACAACAGACTGGTTCCAAGTTGGGGAAGGAGTACGTCAAGGCTGTATATTGTCACCCTGTTTATTTAACTTATATGCAGAGCACATCATGCAGAATGCTGGGTTGGATGAAGCACAAGCTGGAATCAAGATTTCAGAAAGAAATATCAATAACCTAGATGTGCAGATGACACCACCCTTTTGGCACAAAGTGAAGAGGAACTAAAAAGCCTCTTGATGAAAGAGGAGAGTGAAAAAGTTGGCTTAAAGCTTGACATTCAGAAAACGAAGATCATGGCATCTGGTCCCATCATTTCATGGCAAATAGATGGGGAACAGTGGAAACAGTGGCTTACTTTATTTGTGGGGGGTGGCACTCCAAAATCACTGCAGATGGTGACTGCAGCCATGAAATTAAAAGATGCTTGCTCCTTGGAAGAAAAGCTATGACCAACCTAGACAGCACATTAAAAAGCAGAGACACTACTTTGCCAAAAAAGCTCTGTCTAGTCAAAGCTATGGTTTTTCCAGTGGTCATGTATGGACATGATAGTTGGACTAAAGAAAGCTGAGTGCTGAAGAATTGATGCTTTTGAACGTGGTGCTGGAGAAGATTCTTGAGAGTTCCTTGGACTGTAAGAAGATCCAACCAGTCCACCCTAAAGGAGATCAGTCCTGGGTGTTCACTGGAAGGACTGATGTGAAGGTGAAACTCCAGTACTTTGGTCACCTGGTGCCAAGAACGGACTCACTGGAAAAGACCCTGATGCTGAAAAAGACTGAAGGGAGGCGAAGGGGATGACAGAAAATAAGATGGTTAGATGGCATCATTGACTCAATGGACATGAGTTTACGTAAGCTCCAGGAGTTGGTGATGGACAGGGAAGCCTGGCATGCTGCAGTCCATGGGGTCGCAAAGAGTCAGACCTGACTGAGCGACTGAATTGAACTGAGCTACATGTGGCTAGTGACACAATGGTAGATGTATAGATTCAAGAATCTCAATCAAAACCTTGACATTTTTTTTATAAAAACAAAATCTGGCTCTAAAATTTATATGAAATGCAAATGACCTGGAACAGCCAAACCTGGAAGACTTAAACAATCGAATTTCAAGAATTATAATGAAGTTTAAATAATCAGGAGAGTGTTGTGCTGGCTATACGACAGACATAATCGATGAAAGACACTCGAGTCCAGAAGAAAACATTCACATATATGGTCAGTGGATTTTTGACAAAGGTATCAACAAGGATAATCCACTGGCTAAAAGGACAGTCTCTTCAACTAATTGGCCTGGACTACTTTGGAAATCTATATGTAAATAAACAATAAAGCACCTCATAACCTTTCACAATCTTTGCATGAAATGTTCCCTTGGTATCTCTAATTTTCTTAATGAGGTCTCTAATCTTTCCCATTGTATTACTTTCCTCTGTTCTGTGCATTGATCACTGAGGAAGGCTTTCTTATCTCTCCTTGCTATTCTTTGGAACTCTGCATTCAAATGGGTCTATCTTTCTTTTCTCCTTTGCCTTTCACTTCACTTCTTTTCTCAGCTATTTGTAAGGCCTTCTCAGACAACCATTTTGCCTTTATGCATTTATTTTTCTTGGGGATGGTCTTGATCATCTTGTGGTGTTGGAGAAGTCGCTTGAGAGTCCCTTGGACTGCACGGAGATCCAACCAGTCAATCCTAAAGAAAATCAGTTCTGAATATTCATTGGAAGGACTGATGTTGAAGCTGAAACTCCAATACTTTGGCCACCTGATGCAAAGAACTGACTCACTGGAAAAGACCCTGATGCTAGGAAAGACTGAAGGCCGGAGAAGGGGCTGACAGAGAATGAGGTGGTTGGATGGCATCACCGACTCTATGGACATGAGTTTCAGTAAGCTCTGGAGTTGGTGATGGACACAGAAGCCTGGCGTGCTGCAGTCCATGGTGTTGCAGAGTCGGACATGACTGAGCAACTGAACTGAACCTTTCACAACAGTAACAAAAATTAACTCAAAATGGATCATAATCCTAAATGTGAGAGCTTCCAAAAAAAATTAAATAAATAAGAAAATCTTTGTGATTTTGGGCTTGTCATAGAGCTCTTAGAATAACACAAAAAGCATAAAACATAAGGAAAAATGATTAACTGGACTTCATCCAAGTTAAAAACTTTCTTGCCCAAAAAGATACCATTAAGGACTTCCCTGGTTGTGCAATGGATAATAATCTGCCTGCCAAGGCAGGGAAGAGAAGTGTTAGTAGCTCAGTCCTGTCCAGCTCTTTGTGATCCCATGGACTGTAGCCTGCCAGCCTCCTCTGTCCATGGGATTCTCCAGGCAAGAATACTGGAGTAGGTAGCCTTTCCCTTCTACAGGGGATCTTCTCAACCCAGGGATTGAATCTGGGTCTCCTGTATTGCAGGCGGATTGTCGGCCATCTGAGTAATTCAATTCCTGGTCTGGGAAGATGTCACAGTTTGCACAGTAACTAAGCCCGTGCACCAAAGCTACTTCAGGGCCCGCTAGCCGCACTGAGCCTGTGTGCCAAAACTGTGGAAGTCCACACAGCCTGGAGCCACAGACTGCAACTGCTGAAGCCTGCTCACCTACACAGGCTTGTGCTCCACAACAAGTCAGCACAATGGGAAGCCCGCGCACCACAACAGAGAGCAGCCCTTGCTCATCGCAAGTAGAGAAAGCTTGTGCACAGCAATGAAGGCCTAGTGCAACCAAAAAAACAAAGACAAAAAAATTTGCTTACTTAAAAAAAAGAGGATAGTATTAAGAAAATGAAAAGACAGGACATACACTGGGAGGGAACACTTGCAAAATGTATATCTGATAAAGGACTTGAATTAAGAATATATAAAGAACTCTTACAGCTCAACTAGGAGAAAACAAAATTTCAATTTTTAAAAAAGAGAAAAGATTTTGATCAGATATTTCAACAAAGAAGATATCTGAATAGCAAATAAGTGCCTGAAAAGATGTTCAACATAATCAGTCATTGAAGTGAAAGTGAAAGTGAAGTTGCTCAGTCGTGTCTGACTCTTTGCGACCCCGTGGACTGTAGCCTACCAGGCTTCTCCGTCCATGGGATTTTCCAGGCAAGAATACTGGACTGGGTTACCATTTCCTTCTCCAGGGGATCTTCCCGACCCAGGGATCGAACCCGCGTCTCCCGCATTGGAGGCAGATGCTTTAACCTCTGAGCCACCAGGGAAGCCCGAATGCAAATTAAAACCTCAATGAAATACCACTACATACTCACTAGAATGCCTAAAATCAAAAGGACTGACAAAATTGAGTGCTAACAGTGATGTGGACAAACTGCAACTTAAACACTGCATTTGGGAATGTAAAATGGCATAGCACTTTGGAAAACAGCTTGGCACCTTCTTAAACATTTAACATACGTTTACCACGTGTGCGTATGCTGTATGCCACATTCAACACACAACCCAGAAATTCATTTCTAGCTATCTACCTAAGAAATAAAAGCATGCATCAACATAAAAACTTACATGTACACTTTCATGCTGCATTATTCATAACAATTCCAAACTAGAAAGTTCAAATCTCCTTCAACAGGTGAACATGTAAAATGTGTTCTATTGATAAATGAGTAGTTTCTCAGCAACAGAAGGGAATTATTCATAGATAAAACAACATGGATGAATCTCCAAAAACAGCATGCCAAAAGAAAGAAGACACAAAAGATTGCATGTGATTATGTTTTGTATTAAGTTTTCAGAAAAAGAAAACTATAATGGCACAAACATGTCAGTGGGGCCTGGGTGGGAACAGAGGTTGCTCTGGTCTTGTCTCGAAACCCAGTAATTATTAATACAGTAAGATAGAATTCAGTTCGGTTCAGTTCAGTTGCTCAGTCATGTCCGACTCTTTGCGACCCCATGAATTGCAGCACGCCAGGCCTCCCTGTCCATCACCAACTCCCAGAGTTCACTCAGACTCACGTCCATCGAGTCAGTGATGCCATCCAGCCATCTCATCCTCTGGCGTCCCCTTCTCCTCCTGCCCCCAATCCCTCCCAGCATCAGAGTCTTTTCCAATGAGTCAACTCTTCGCATCAGGTGGCCAAAGTACTGGAGTTTCAGCTTTAGCATCATTCCTTCCAAAGAAATCCCAGGGCTGATCTCCTTCAGAATGGACTGGTTGGATCTCCTTGCAGTCCGAGGGACTCCCAAGAGTCTTCTCCAACACCACAGTTCAAAAGCATCAATTCTTCGGTGCTCAGCCTTCTTCACAGTCCAACTCTCACATCCATACTTGACCACAGGAAAAACCATAGCCTTGACTAGACGAACCTTTGTTGGCAAAGTAATGTCTCAGCTTTTGAATATGCTATCTAGGTTAGACATAACTTTCCTTCCAAGGAGTAAGCGTCTTTTAATTTCATGGCTGCAGTCACCATCTGCAGTGATTTTGGAGCCCAAAAAGATAAAGTCTGACACTGTTTCCCCATCTATTTCCCATGAAGTGATGGGACTGGATGCCATGATCTTCGTTTTCTGAATGTTGAGCTTTAAGCCAACTTTTTCACTCTCTTCTTTCACTTGCATCAAGAGGCTTTTGAGTTCCTCTTCACTTTCTGCCATAAGGGTGGTGTCATCTTCATATCTGAGGTTATTGATATTTCTCCCGGCAATCTTGATTCCAGCTTAATTAGGTACTCTCAAATTTTCCCACATTCTAGTCATAAGGGGCCAGACTCCTTCACAGGATAATTGTTTCAGATTTAAGGTGCTTCTGGTGATCAAAAACCACTGCCATTTGCTGTATGATTGATAAGTAAGGTAAAGGATATTATAGGTAAGTTGATTTAATAATAGAACTGTTGCAGACAGTTTAATAAATGTACAGAACGAAGAAGAATGAGGGAAGTTTGATGCTAAAAATGAAGCTGTAGAGAATTACCAATGGAGGGATAGAGTCTTATGGATTTTTGATATTCAAGGCCAGGTGATATTCAAAATACTTAGCAGTAGATAAGACATAAGCACCCACCTATCAAAATGGACACCAATTGTAAACAATTGATAAGGCCACAGTGGTGGAATATTATTAATATTAGGTCTGCCATTACCATATGGCTTTATAAATACCTCCCCTATGCTTATAATGCTAACACATATAATTTCATCAAGACCTCTCTTACAAGAACCAAAATTGTCTATGAAATATATAAATATCATATATAAATTTATGTAAAAAAAAATATATATATATCACATACTATCTATTCTTTCAAGCCTTCACCCTAACCCAGTTGTCACCACATTCCAACCACACTAGACTTTCCTTGGCTTCTCAAATATCCTTTCCCAACTTGGCATTCCCCATTTTTAATTTTCATTTCACTTTTAATTAAAGAACTAAATTACATATTTCAAATAAAACATTTCAGGAGGGCTTAAAATGCCAGAAAACATTCTTTGCCCCATTCTGGCTCTATCTCTAATCCTGCTCCCAACAGGCAACCACTGTTAACAATTTTAGCAACTTCTTCTGGTACTAGATATGTTGTTTGTTGTTCAATCTCTCAGTCATATCCAACTCTTAGCGACTCCATGGACTGCAGCATGCCAGGCTTCTCTGTCCTTCACTTTCTCCCGGAGTTTGCTCAAATTCATGTCCATTGAGTCAGTGATGCATCCAACCATCTCATCCTCTGTCGTCCGCTTCTCCTCCTGCCTTCAATCTTTCCCAGCATCAGGGTCTTTTTCCATGAATTGGCTCTTCGCATCAGGTGGTCAAAGTATTGGAGCCAAAGTATTATTTACAGATGACTACTGGGTATAATCATCTGTAAATAATGTTTATATCTCATACTCTACTGATTTCATACATGTATTATCATTTCTTGGTTTTTAATTTTAGATGTTATCCACTGACTTCCACTATGAAACATAAGGATTTTTAGTAGCTCTTTTTACTCCTCTCTACCACCATCACAACACATGTATACATTTCTCATCCTCCCACCCCTCGAAAGAATGATGACTCAACTGCTTAGATCTGGAATCCTCTATGCTTGAGGTTCCATCATTGTCAGTGTCATCCTTTGCCATCATCCTGAGGCTTCAACTTTGTCTTGAATTAGATCTTCTATTTCCTATATTCCATGTCTTCCTCTTGGTTTATTCCCTTATTTTGAAGGGAGTTAGGGTGAAGTTTCTCAGTTGTGTCTGACTCTTTGCAACCCTATGGACTGTAGCCCCCCAGGCTCCTGAGTCCATGGGATTTTCCAGGCAATAATACTGGAGTGGGTTGCCATTTCCTTCTCCAGGGAATCTTCCCAACTCAGGGACTGAACTCAGGTCTCCCGCATTGCAGGCAGACTCTTTTTCTCTGAGCCACCAGGAACTATAAGATGTATCTTAGTGGCTTCCTAAGTAACAGCATGTGGGAAATAATTTTTTGAAAGCTTGACTGATACTGGAATGGATGTCAGAATTCTAAGTTGGAAATTGGTTTTATTCAAATAAGTCACAGCTCTTCTTTTCTAGCTCTAAAGCCATTATGATTGGTATAGATGACCTTTTTTGTTTAAATTTGGAAGTCTGTAGACTCTTCTTTGATCCCAGCATTCTGAAATTTTATAATAATGTGCCATGGGTTGAATATGTTTTCATCTATGGGCTCTTTCAATCTGGAAATTTACATCCCTTAATCATGGGATATTTTCTTTACTATTCTTTTTCTCTACTTTCTCTATTTGCTCTCTCTGTGCTCTTATTATTCTAATGTCAGATTTTTCACACTGGTTCTTTACTAGTTTTCTCCTAGTTTTTCATTTTGCTTATCTGCTCCTTTTCTAAGTTTTCAACTTCATCTTCCAGACCTTGCACTAAATAATTTCTGACATTTTAAATTCCAATGGTTCTTTTAGGAGTGTGAACATGGTTCTGCCTGTTGCTTATTTTTATGGCATCCTATTGTCTCTCAGGTATCTTGAATGCAATAGTTTCTGTTATCCCCCGATGATATTAATGATTGTCCGCTCTTCTCAAGTCACTTTATGTTCTTTTAGTATTTTACTTCATGTGAGAGGATTTTCTCAGATTTTTTTTCATAATGCTTGATTACCTGTTTAAGAGTTGGAGGATAGTGAAAAAGCTGTTTGAAGCACATGCATGACACCTGGTGATGCAGACTTCACTGCATTCAAGCCAAGAATTACCTAGGAATCAGCATCTTAATCTTTACCCCAGGGCTGGGCAGATTTCCAGATAAGATTCTTCCAATTTCCTACCTGGAGGCATGGGGGCTAAAGGCCTGGCTCTTATTCTTTTGGGAAACTGGTAAAGAACATATATATTATCTATTATTTTTCTGCATTTTTATATACATTCACATACACTTATCCCTTCTCTTTTCCATCTGAAGCCGTGAGCTCATTAGTACTCGGCATCCCTCAGTCAAGAAACCCTTTTGCTTCATTCTCCCCAGAGAACCAACTAACTCTGGGGAGAGGCACATTCACTTAGGGAGAAGAATTCCAGAGTTCTAACAGCTTCTTAAGTGGCTTTCCATCAATTTTACTTATTTTAGTTTTCTTCCTTTTGCCCCTGCTAAGGTACTGGCTACTGCTAATTCTTGAGCCTATTAATCTCCTGCAGAACAAAGTGGACTGGCTCTCAATTTTCTCTTGCTGGCATAGGATAAAACTGCTAACTCAGTCACCACAGGATTGGCAAGATCCCCTGGAGAACGAAATGGCAACCCGCTCCAGTATACCTGCCTGGGAAATCCCACGGACACAGGAGCCTGGCGGGCTACAGTCTATGGGGTTGCAAAGAGCTGGACACGACTTTGCAACTAAACAACAATGCAAAACAGAACCTCAGTCAATGTGGATTTATACATAAAACAGACAAACCACGGTCCATTTGCTGCAGTCTTAGTGAGATTTTGAGAGGGAGTCAAATTAAATGTGTTCGTTCAACCTGCTGCCTCTCTGGAATCTTCTTTGTTTTTAATCTCCCCAAATGATCTAAGTTTACCTAAAACAACTCTTGTACTGTCTTGATGACTCTGGGAAAATCATTTAAACATGTATAACAGGAGCCAAAATGCCTGCGTCTCGTGAAAAACAGACAGAATGATGTGTGCCCATTCATGAAGAACGTGCTGTGTCTATCTAGGGTTTATTGCTGTCTTCTTATAGGAAGATACAGTTTCACTATTAGTAGGGTGAGTAGGTTTTTTCATCAAAAATGATGCAGTGGATGATGACCTCACCTTATCCTCCTCCCTCATATGCAAGTCAGCTTTTGGGTCAGTGATACAGAGCACAGACTCCTGCTTCTCCACGACGGGTGATCACCAATACACTAAATGAAACGGATGTAGTAAGCTAGTGAAACCAGCCTCCTTAATTTCTAACTGAAACAATGAAGACTATGCTGTTAGGTATGTGCTGTTCACATGTGTGCATAACTGTATATGAATTTTTTTTGTATATGATTTTTTATATAAATATTTTATATCTCTTTCCAGGCATCTGGATTATAATAATATTAAATTAGCAGGCCACACCATTCAGAAGAGACAGGAAATTAATATTCCTGAGAGAAGAGGATATTGGATTCTACTTGAGAGGGTGAGACATCCAGCTCCTAATGAAAAACAACTTTTAATTTAACACAGTAGTATCACCTTCCAAGTGTTTAGTAAATATTAAGCTTTCTTTTCACACTTTCAAAGGCTTAAAGCACCACACAGGTAGGTTGCATGTTCCCTGCAACTCCGAAAGCCTATAATTCTAGCATTGACTGGGATTTAAGAAATCTGATTTCTAGTCCAGGCTCTTTCCCTAACAGGCTATGTGATTTCAGGCATAATATTCAAGCCTGTGTGGACTCTTCATCTATAAAACAATATTTCTTATCATTCTTTCATCATTGATTTCCTGACACAGGAGCCAAAGTAAATAAATCAAAGGGCATTTATTCTTTTAAACAGCTTAAACATACTTTAAATACTGATGCAAAACTTCTCTTTTTGGGGGGGGGGTCTGAGTTAATTTAGTCTGAATACCCATAAATTGTATGGAAATCCTGCTTCTAAAAGTATTAATTTCAAAGAAATATAGTAATTAAAAGCACATTTAATGTAAATTTAAATTTAGTTTTCTTTCACCTCAAAGTGTCAGGTAATGTAAGGCTCCCATCTAAACCACTTTTTTTAAATCTTCAGATTTAAAATTTTAATGAACAGACTTCTTAAAGTGGTGTGTAAGGTATAGAATATTGCTATTTTTTATATGTCAAGTGATCAAGATCTCATCTGTAAGATAAACCCATTTTCGTAAAGTACTTCATTATTTGTCATATAGGTTGGTCATAAAGTGAGCCTTACTGTACTGCAGCAACTGGATTTTTTTTTTTGCCTCAGAACAGTTCAATAAATTAAACTGGCAAATAAAATAGTTTCAAGATAGAAAGGAAAGGGGGTTTCATATCCTATTCAGAATTACCATAAAAATTTATTTTGGGGGTAGGATTAACATGTGATCTACATGCTTTGATCTACTGTGCCTGGGTTGGAATCCTAGCTTTTGTCTCAAGCTTGCTCTGTGGCCCCTAGGCAAGCCATTTAATTGAAGCCATTTAAGTAGCCTCACTTCAAACGTGTTGGAGGATAAAATGGTATCAACAGTAGCATTCTATATCATATATGAAACGAGTCGCCAGTCCAGGTTGGATGCACGATACTAGATGATTGGGGCTGGTGCACTGGGAGGACCCAGAGGGATAGTACGACCCAGAGGGATGGACGACCCAGATGGGAGGGAGGAGGGAGGAGGGTTCAGGATGGGGAACACGTGTATACCTGTGGCGGATTCATTTTGATATATGGCAAAACCAATACAATATTGTAAAGTTAAAAAATAAAATAAAATAATACCTTGAAAAGAAAAAATTAAAAAAAAGTAAAAGAACAAAGAACTTAATGCACAAATATCACTGCTGTGACCAACTGGCTCAATGGTTTGGCTCAATCATTTAAGTGCCTGTGTGGGGTTGGAAGGGTTGGAACCCTACACTATTTTATTCTATTAATTTCTTTCTGAATCCCATTCTGTTTTTCGCAGCGCCAAAGAGGCCCAAGGTTATCTATGCATTAGCCCACATACTTCACCATTATGGGAACAGCTTCCTTATTAATCTTTCTCAGGCCTGGCTTTCAGCCAGAACAGAGAACTGTCATAACGTTAAGACCCAGGCACATTCTACTTCGTACGTTCACTATCAAGCTTTTTCTCTTGTGAGGCAGCATCAGGAGCAGAAACCTATCTGGAAGCTAAAGATGCGTGAGCAGATTAGAATCACTGCTCTGCAATGGCTTTCTAAGCCTACAGGTGGGCAACTGTCCGTACTGAGCCAATGGAGTGAGCAGTTCTCAAAAAGCACAGAGCCAACGACACGCACTCTCTCCACGAAGCGTCATTCCTTAGAAGTCTTTTCGCTAGAAAAGTGCTTGCAAATGACGGACATGTCTGAGGGGGAAAGAATGGGAATCCTAGTGACCAGTTTCTAGTGGTGTTACTGCACACCGTAGACCTTCCAGAGAAAACTGACTAGGGGGTGGGGCTGGCTTTCAGTCGAGTACGCGGCGTCGGTACCCGGCGTCAGAGCTGGTCTCCTGTAGAAAAGGTTGCAATGGCCTTCCAGCGACTCGATGGTGGAGTGAGTGGGCTTTTTGGCCCCCAGGGAGAGGGGGAGGGAGAAACTGAAGCAAGTGTTTCTGCGATATGACAAAACAAACCAACCTCCCCACCTCACACCCTCAACCTCACAGCCAAGCAGGTCTGCATCAAGCATCCCTCGGAACCGTCTCTCCCCCAATCCCTTCCCTTAAATGAGACAGCAAGCGCCCGAGAAGGGGGCGGGGGGTGAGCATTACCGTCCTGCAGGACGAGGGTGGGCTGCACCGCCTGCACTCGGAACTGCCTGGCCCTCCAGCCCGGGCTCGGTGCCCGCACCACCTCGCTGTCGGACAGCCAGGTCACGGTCTCGAAGTTGTCCCCGCGGGCCAGCGCCTCGGCCTCGGCGTGGTGCACCGCCACCCGGTCGAACTGGTAGAGGCCGCCCGAGTGGTCGAAGTGCACGTGGGTAGCCACGGCCAGCAGCGGCCGGCACGCCGCGTCGTCTCTGGCCGCGCGGTCCCGCAGGAGGCCGGAGGAGTACAGGTACTCGGGGAGGCTACGCAGCCCCAGGCCGGTGTCGATCACCACGTCCTGCTCGGAGCCCCGCACCAGCCAGATGTTGGCGCGGTTGCCCGACTCGTAGAAGCGTTCCTGAATCCAGAAAATGCCGTCGCCCAGGGACTTGTGGGCGTACCACTCGAGCGCCGACATGCTGCGCGGGGTATGGCGGCCCAAGCCGAGAGGGGGTTTGTGGGCGCGCGCGCGCGTGTGTGTATGAGTGCCTTCCCGCGGGCGGTCTGTACTCGGGCGCTGCGGCGGTGTAGAGCCGTCTTGCCCGCAGCCGGGGACGAGGCGCAGAGCCGGGAGGGGGCGGGCGGGGGATGCGGCTGCGGTGGGTGTGTGTGTGTGTGGGTGTGTGGGTGTGTGTGGAGAACTAGGCGAGGAGGAAGGACTCGGGGAGAGGCGCTGCCTGGCGCGTCCGCCCGCACCCTCACGCCGGGTCCGCGGAGAGCAGACGCCGCTGTCCCCGCGCCGGGGCGCCGGAACAATCGCAGACGTAACTGGCCGCAGCAACAGGAACGTTAACGCACGGGCCAATGCGGTCGTCGGGAGATCCAGAAAGTGACACGCTTCCTAACCTCAGGGGGGTCGGACCGCAGAGCCCTTAGAGCGAGGCGGGGGGTGGGAGTTCGAGGAAGCCAGGCCGCCCACCCGCCGCGCACCGCTAAGCGCATTTCCAGCCGGCGCGGAAAGAGTCGGGCCGAGGCTCGGCGAGGGGCGGGGCTGGAGGACTACGGCGCCTGCCGAGGGCTAAAAAAGCTCTTGGCCCGGAGGGCGGGGCCTCGCTCGGGAGTGGGCGGGGATAACTGGTTGGGATCCGAACGCCGCTGGGAGGCCGCGTGGAGGGAGGAGCGCGCCTTCTCCAGAGGTGGAACCGGCCGGCCCTGGAGCGCCGGAACCTTCGGTCTGCACCCCTTGGTTGCCGGCCGGCACTTCAGCTGCACGCTTTCCCCGAGCCTCGAGACTTAGCGAGCAGGTAACTGAGGAGGCAATCGAGGGCTTGGGAGGAGTTAGGGCTGTGTGTGTGGGGTAGTTAAAGGGGCACGTGGAGAAGGTGGGAGGAAGTCAGCCGTGGAAATTAATTAAAGCGCCTCTGGGTTGAGGGGCGTTGGAAGATTAAGCTTTGGGTTCCTTCTCCTAATCCCATCACTCTTAAAAAACCGTAGTCTCCACACTTTACCTAGTCTACATTTAGGACTGTTTGCGGTGAGTTAAAAGGGAATTGATGCTCTAACTGACGCTGTGATGGGCTCAAACGCGAGTCATTGCTGCAGACTTGCAGCTAAGGGCAGGATATTCAGTATGTTTTCTTAACTGTTAGCACTTTATCCTATATCCCAGGCAGGGAGGGATGTTGTTGATAAGGTTTTTCTTCTCTTTTAAAAGAATTATATATTCGTTCCCCTGCCTTCCCTTGTTTTTTCGTGAGTTTGTCCGCTCTTGGAAGAGAGCAAAGAAAGTTGGTAGAGAAAGACTAAACTAAAGAGGGGGAAGCAGCCGCACCTTGAGGAGACGGGAAAAGTGGATAATGACATGGGTGTGGCCCCACCAGCCGCAGAGATCACCCCCACTAATAACACCAGGTTCCTCCTGTCCCCATCCCGAATCTTCTCGCTGTTGAAACACCCAATTAGGCTTCAAAAATTCCCTTGAGAACTTGACTAACCTCCCTGCTCAGCCAGGAGAAATTATGAAGACTCATGAGACAGCATTATGAAAGATAATTATGAAAACACTTACCGTGGCAGCTACTAATAAGCCTTCATAGAGGGAGAGGTGTATTCTCCTCCCCTACAGTTAAGTCTTGGATGAGGATGTAGCCTTTCTGAATATTTGCCTAACCTGGTTAGAATTTATCCAGACATTCAGTTCTGCAAGCTAAGTGATGTGTAAAAGTACAGATTTTTTTTTTTTTAAAGATCACAATCTGGGTTCTCAAGTAATTTGAAGGAAGATAATATTTGCACACAAATGTTGGCAATATAAAGCAAATGAGATATGTCCCCAGAGTAAGTAAAAACTAGGTTCTATGAGAATATGCATGGAAGGAACTGAGTAGCAATTTGAGCTGGCCTTAAAAGACCACTGTTGGCATGATCTCAGCAGGGACATACAGACCTCTCTGTCATTTTATTTTTCCTCTAGTCAAGGGAGGTGAATTGCAGTGATATCCTTACCAGGCTATGAGCTCAGCAATAATTCTCCCAATTTTTATTGGACTTTTGCCAGGCTCTGGTTAGTAATAGGACAGGAAAAGGTGAATGAGTCTTCAAAGAGGCCTTCACACTTACAGATCCTTCTGCTTGTACCCTTTCCTCTATATATCCTTTCCTAGTTCTCAGCATGACTTTTTCCTTCACTGTGTCAGGTTTGTGTTCAAATATTACAAGATACAAGAGAACTTCTTTATCTAGTCTTTCTATAATAGCACCCATGTTTCCTGTTTTTTTTTTTTTTCATAGCACTGATCACTATCTGACACTTTCTATAAAGTACATTTTTTTTTTCCATTTCCCATAATAGATTGTGAGCACTATGAAAGCAGGGATTTTGTTTTGTTCACTATTATATTCCAATTATGTAGAAGATGGTCTGACACAGAGGGTACTTAATAAATACTTGAAGAGTGGATAATTGAAGAAATTACTGAGGAGATAGACAAGAACTGACCATTACAACATGATTTTTTAAAGGGCAATAAAGGCAGTGTGTGTGCTATGTCCCTTCAGCCATGACAAACTCTACGACCCTATGGACCATAGATCCTATGGACACAGGCTCCTCTGTCCATGGGATTCTCCAGGCAAGAATACTGGAGTGGATTGCCATGCCCTCCTCTAGGGGATCTTCCCGGCCCAGGGATCAAACACGCATCTCTTATGTCTCCCTCATTGGCAGGCAGGTTCTTGGCCACTAGCGCCACCTGGAAGCCCCCAAAGCAGTGTAGCACTTGGGAAACAGGAAAGAGATAGGGCTGCCTCCACTTAGGGTGGAAGAAATGGTAGAAGATAAGTCGTATTTGCATAGACTTTTCAGTGATGATGGGGCTTGGGCAGGTGAACGTGGCATTCCAGGCAGAAGGAACGCAATGTGACAGCGGGAATAGCAGAGTTGGGACTGGTTAGAGTTGGGGTGAGAGGGTAGTACAGGATGCAAGAGGCAGAAAGTTAGACCCCAAAGTTCTGTTAGTTAAAAAGAGTGATACATTAAGGTTTGTGTTCAAGAGTGATGACTGGAGAATGGATTGAAAGGATGAGTCTAGCCATTAGAGGGGCTTCCCAGGTGGATAAGTGGTAAAAAATCTGACTGCCAGTGCAGAGAGACGTGGCTTCAATCCCTGGGCCAGGAAGATCCCCTGGAGGAGGAAATGTAACCCATTCCAGTATTCTTGCCTGGGATCTTCCATGGACAGAGGAGCCTGGAGGGCTACAGTCCATGGGGTCGTGAAGAGTCAGACACGACTAAGTGGTTGAGCATGCATAGGCGGCCATGAGAAGTTTACTTGTTCTGTATTAGAGATCCAGGCAAGAGATGTTGAAGCCCTGAACTAAGGCAGAAGTAAAGAAAGGCAAACTTGTAAGAAGGGACACAGAGCTGATTGTCTTCTGTGGTTAGATGAGGGGATCAAGGGAGATGGAGACAAGGTCAGCATGACTGTTAGTTTCTAATTAGGGCAATTTATGTGTCATTCATCAGGAAAGACTGACCTGGCTTTCAGTGCCTCTCCTAGCTTCCATGTCTGCTTCTATCTGTGTATTATTCACCTAGGGAATATGTGCAAGAAACTTAACTGTGTGAGACGTGGAGGACAGCACAGTTAAGCCACAATTATAACTCATAAAACATTAGACTGAGAAGGAGTTTCTGAGATGAGCTCAATCCCTGCCTCAGGGTTGTTTCTGTTATTAATTAGAATAGGCTTTCGCAGGTCAGCTCCTGGGTGCTTGAACTGCACCCATGAAGCTCTCTCAGAACAATGTTGAATACGAATTTTCAGGAGGCATCCCAAAAAGGAAGGGTAGTACATCTGATTTTACATCTTTCAATCCAATTTATTTTGCCATTACTATTTCAGTTCATTGTAAAGATTAAAGATATTGCCGGGATTTGAAAGGTCTTCAGCTAATCTCAAAGTGTGCTACAGGCAGCATAATATAAATATAAGGACAATGGAAAGGTAACCTGAACATTTAACTCAGTCCTGACTTTGTTACGAATTCTCTCTGTCTTTAGGCGCTCCATTGACTTTTCAGTGCCTCACTTTCCTACATAATGGGAAGTTCAGTCTGGAGCCATGGTTGGTAATTTAGGTTACACACTGGAGTCTCCTGGGGCGATTTAAAAAGTCCTACTGCCTAAATCCTACCTCTGCAGATTCTGATTTCCTTGTTCTGGGGTGATGTTGGAGGGTTTCTTTATTTTTTTTCCCTTTATGCTGTTGTTTTTTTAACTCTCCTGATGATTCCAGTGTACAACCAGGTCCCAAACTTAGTTCCAGAAGATAACAAACAAAAACAAAAATTCTTAATAGTTGGCTGAATAATTTGTATTTCTTTGGGTAAATTTGCTCATCAAATCACCGTGAGTTCAGATCAGATTAGTTGTGTCTGACTGACTCTTTGTAACCCCATGGACTGCAGCACACCAGGCTTCCCTGTCCTTTACCAACTCCCAGAGTTTGCTCAAACTCATGTCCATCGAGTCAGTGATGACATTCAAACATCTCATCCTCTGTCGTCCCCTTCTCACGCCTTCAATCTTTCCCAGCATCCAAGTCTTTTCCAATGAGTCATTTTTTCGCATCAGGTGGCCAATCCTTTAGGATTGGCTGGTTTGATCCTTGCAATCCAAGGGACTCTCAAGAGTCTTCTTCAACACCACAGTTCAAAAGCATCAATTCTTTGGTGCTCAGCTTTCTTCATACTCCAACTCTTACATCCATACATGACTTCTGCAAAAACCATAGCCTTGACTAGACGGATCTTTGTTGGCAAAGTAATGTCTCTGCTTTTTAATATGCTGTCTAGGTTTGTAATAGCTTTTCTTCCAAGGAGCAAGCATCTTTTAATTTCATGGCTGCAGTTACCATGTGCAGTGATTTTGGAGCCCCAAAAAATAAAGTCTGCCACTGTTTCCTCTGTTTCTCCATCTATTTCCCATGAAGTGATGGGACCAGATGCCATGATCTTAGTTTTCTGAATGTTGAGCTTTAAGCCAACTTTTTCACTCTCCACTTTCACTTTCATCAAGAGGCTTTTTAGTTCCTTTTCACTTTCTGCCATAAGGGTGGTGTCATCTGCATATCTGAGGTGATTGATATTTTTCCCAGCAATCTTGATTCCAGCTTGTGCTTCATCCAGCCCAGCATTTCTCATGATGTACTCTGCACATAAGTTAAATAAGCAGGGTGACAATATACAGAATTGACGTACTCCGTTTGCTATTTGGAACCAGTCTGTTGTTCCATGTCCAGTTCTAACTGTTGTTTCCTGACTTGCATAAGATTTCTCAAGAGGCAGGTCAGGTGGTCTGGTATTCCCATGTCTTGAAGAATTTTCCACAGTTTGTTGTGATCCACACAGTCAAAGGCTTTGGCATAGTCAATAAAGCAGAAATAGATGTTTTTCTGGAACTCTCTTGCTTTTTCCATGACCCAGCAGATGTTGGCAATTTGATTGGTTCCTCTGGCTTTTCTAAATCCAGCTTGAACATCTGGAAGTTCATGGTTCACATACTGTTAAAGCATGGCTTGGAGACTTTTGAGCATTACTTTACTAGCGTGTGAGATGAGTGCAATTGTGCGGTAGTTTGAACATTCTTTGGCATTGCCTTTCTTTGGGATTGGAATGAAAACTGACCTTTTCCAGGCCTGTGGCCACTGCTAGTTTTCCAAATTTGTTGCATATTGAGTGCAGCACTTTGACAGCATTATCTTTCAGGATTTGAAATAGCTCAACTGGAATTCCATCACTTCCACTAGCTTTGTTCATAGTGATACTTCCTAAGGCCCATTTGACTTCACATTCCAGGATGTCTGGCTCTAGGTGAGTGATCACACCATCATGGTAATCTGGGTCCTGAAGATTGTATAGTTCTTCTGTGTATTCTTGCCACCTTTTCTTAATATCTTCTGCTTCTGTTGGGTCCCTACCATTTCTGTCCTTTATCGAGCCCATCTTTGCATGAAATGTTCCTTGATATCTCTAATTTTCTTGATGAGATCTCTAGTCTTTCCCATTCTATTATTTTCCTCTGTTCTTTGCATTGATCACTGAGGAAGGCTTTCTTATCTCTCCTTGCTATCCTTTGGAACTCTGCATTCAAATGTGTCTATCTTTCCTTTTCTCCTTGCCTTTGACTCCTCGTCTTTTCTCAGCTATTTGTAAGGCCTCCTCAGACAACCATTTTGCATTTCTTTTTCTTGGGGATAGTCTTGATCACTGCTTCCTGTACATTGTCCCAAACCTTTGTCCATAGTTCTTCAAACCTCTGTCCGTAGTTCTGTAAACCTCTGTCCATAGTTCTTCAGGCACTCTAGCAGATCTATTTGAATCTATTTGTCACTTCCACTGTATAATCATAAGGGATTTGATTTAGGTCATACCTGAATGGTCTAGTGGTTTTCCCTACTTTCTTCAGTTGAAGCCTGAATTTTGCAATAAGGAATTCATGATCTGAGCCACACTCAGTTCCTGGTCTTGTTTTTGCTGACTGTATAGAGTTTCTCCATCTTTGGCTGCAAAGAATATAATCAATCCGATTTCAGTGTTGACCATCTGGTGATGTTCATGTGTAGAGTATTCTCTTGAGTTGTTGGAAGAGGGTGCTTGCTATGACCAGTGCCTACTCGTGAAAAAACTCTTTTAGCCTTTGCCGCATTTCATTTTGTACTCCAAGGCTAAATTTGCCTGTTACTCCAGGTATCGCTTGACTTCCTACTTTTGCATCCCATTCCAAGTCAACCGTAAGTCAATAAATAAGGAAACAACATTGATTATGAAACTGTTGCTGTATAAAGAGTATTCTGCTAAACAGTGGGGGATATAAGATTTCTAGTGTTAATACATTTGAAAAAACAAAAAAAATGGAAGTGAATCTCCTTTGGAAAAGATGCTTTTCCCAAAAGAGGCATTGTCTGTATTTCTTCCAGAATTGAAGAAAATGGCAAAATATATCACCTCAGTTTTTAAAAATCCATGTATCTTAACAGAAGAATCTTTCCAAAAGCAAGTTGGGATGAACTGACAGTTGTGATGTTGAGCAAGTTAAACTGGATCTTAAAGTGAAAGGGATGCAGCCAGACAAGGAGGAAGTGGTTTCCAGTGGAGAGAGTGCTAGTCAAGAAATGATTACAGGCCAGTGAGTCGGGAGGATCAGTGCAAGCATCGTAAAAGGGCTCTCAGTACTTGGAATAGCGAGTTTGGACTTAGTTATCTAGCCAAAAGGGAAGAGAAGAGAAGCATTTAATCAGAACTATGCTTTAGAATGAATAGTGTGAAAGAATAAAATAAACAGGAAGAACAGGGGATACTAAAAAATCTGGCAGCCATCAAAAGTGAGGTGGAAAGGAGCCAAACTGAATTATGGTAGAGAAAACGGAAAGGAAGGGACATTTTGAAAACAGTTAGATGATTGATTCCAATAGAGGGGTGAAACAGAATGATAAATCAATCCTGAGGCACTCCAAATCCTCAAATATTGGTGACTGGGGAAATAGCATACTGTGGATAGAAATAGGGACATTCTATATGAAAAGTGAGCTAGTTACTATAGAGAGATGATCTCAGTATTTTAAGCTAAGATTGTTGTTGTTTAGTCTCTAAGTTGTGTCCAGTTGTTTTCCAACCCTTTGGACGATAGCCTGCCAGGCTCTTCTGTCTTTGGGATTTCCCAAGCAAGAATCCCGGAGTGGATTGCCATTTCTTTCTCTAGAGGAATCTTCCCAACCCAGAGATCAAACCCCCGTCTCCTGCATTGGCAGGTAGATTCTTTACCATTGAGCTGCCAGGGAAGCCCTGAGTTTAAGGTATGTCCAAATATTCTTTTGGTAGTAAGAAAATGGGATGAAACTCAGAACAAAGGTTAGTGGTAGAGGTAATTGGAGGACGTTATCAAACCCTGACAGGGGGTGCTTTTTCCAAAGATAAGGAGCAGAACTATAGATTGACCCTTAAGGAAATCCATATTTAGGAAGTTTTAAGAAGAGAAGTAGACAAAAACTGGTCACGAGTTAGAAGAACCTGCAATCAGACTAAAGCCTGGAGAATAGACAGTTTCATCGGAGAAGGCAATGGCAACCCACTCCAGTACTCTTGCCTGGAAAATCCCATGGACAGAGGAGCCTAGTGGGCTGCCGTTTATGGGGTCGCACAGAGTTGGACACGACTAAGCGACTTCACTTTCACTTTTCACTTTCATACATTGGAGAAGGAAATGGCAACCCACTCCAGTATTCTTGCCTGGAGAATCCCAGGGACAGAGGAGCCTAGTGGGCTGCTGTTTATGGGGTCGCACAGAGTCGGACACAACTGAAGCGACTTAGCAGTAGCAGCAGCAGCAAGGATGGAGGCAATAATGAGTGGTATGCCTTGGATATACCAGTCCCATCACTTCATGGCAAACAGATGGGGAAACAGTGGAAACAGTGGCAGATTTTATTTTATTGGGCTCCGAAATCACTGTGGACGGTGACTGCAGCCATGAAATTAAAAGACGCTTGCTCCTTGGAAGGAAAACTATGACAATCTAGGCAGCATATTAAAAAGCTGAGACATCATTTTGCCAACAAAAGTTCATATAGTTAAAGCTATAGTTTTTCCATTAGTCATGTGCACATGTGAGAGTAGGACCATAAAGAAGTCTGAGCACCAAATAATTGATGCTTTCAAACTGTGGTGCTGGAGAAAAGACTCTTGAGAGTCTCTTGGACACCAAGGAGATCAAACCAGTCAGTCCTAAAGGAAATCAGCCCTGAATACTCATTGGAAGGGCTAATGCTCAAGCTTCAATACTTTGGCCACCTGATGTGAAGAGCTGATTCATTGGAAAAGACCCTAATGCTGGGAAAGATTGAAGGAAGAAGGAGAAGGGGATGACAGAGGATGAGATGGTTGGATGGCATCCCTGACTCAATGGACATGAGTTTGAGCAAACTCCAGGAGATAGTGAAGGACAGGGAAGCCTGGCATGCTGCAGTGCAGGGGATCACACAGAGTCAGACATGACTGAGCGATTGAACAACAGCATGCTTTTGAAGTCCAAGAGCATGAACAAGGGGAATAGTCCAGTGGATTTTGCCACTGAGGACTGTTAGGGACCTTTGCATTTCAGCATCTGCCTGAGTATCATTCCCATCACAATAAGATAAAAGCCAAACCTTTTACCATAGCTCACACAGGGCTCCACAAGATCTGGTCTTAATCAGCCTCTCCTTGCTTCTCACCTGCATGAGCTTCTTGCTCCTCAGACACTGCATCTTGGGGCCTCCTCTCCTGCCCTTGTTTTGCCTTCCGTGCATAGCCATCTTCTGGAGAAGGCAATGGCAGCCCACTCCAGTACTCTTGCCTGGAGAATCCCATGGACGGAGAAGCCTGGTGGGCTGCAGTCCATGGGGTCACTAAGAGTCGGGCACGACTGAGCGACTTCACTTTCACTTTTCACTTTCATGCATTGGAAAAGGAAATGGCAACCCACTCGAGTGTTCTTGCCTGGAGAATCCCAGGGACGGGGGAGCCTTGTGGGCTGCCGTCTCTGGGGTCACACAGAGTTGGACACGGAAGCGACTTAGCAGCAGCAGCAGCAGCATAGCTATCTTCACCTCATTCCTCCGTCTTAAAACTCTTAGTCCCTCTACAGCACGCCGCTCCAGCTTATTGTCCACAGAAAGACTGCACTTGTGTGAAAAAGTCAGTACTACACCTCTTCATTATTCTTGACCCCCTTACCATGATTTTTTTTTCTTCAGAGCTATATTGATTCCTACGGCTGCCACAAACTGGGTGACTTAAAAACAACAGAAATTTATTCTCTCATTTTTGGAGCCAGAAATCTGAGATCAAGGTATTAGCAGAGTTTTTTCCCTCTGGAGGCTCTGAGGGAGAATGTTCAGCGCCGCTCTTCCAGCTTGTGGTGGTTCCCGGCACTCCTTGGTGTTCCTGGGTTGCCGCTACGGCACTCCAGTCTGTGCTCCCGTCTTCACGTAGTGTTTCCCCCGTGTGCCTCTGTCTGCCCAAGCACCCCCATTATAAGGACATCAGTCGCTAGGAGAGGGCTCACCCTTCTCTTGTATGAAAGAGAAGTGAAAGTTGCTCAGTTGTGTCCGACTCTCTGCAACCCCATGGACTATACAGTCCATGGAATTCTCCAGGCGAGAAAACTGGAGTGGGTAGCCTTTCCCTTCTCCAGGAGATCTCCCCAACACAGGGATCGAACTCAGGTCTCCTCCGTTGCAGGTGGATTTTCTACCAGCTGAGCCACAAGGGAAGTCCAAGAATACTGAAGTGGGTAGCTCATCCCTTCTCCAGTGGATCTTCCCAACCCAGGAATCGAACCGGGGTCTCCTGCATTGCAGGAGGATTCTTTACCAACTGAGCTATCGGGGAAGCCCAATCTCCTATGACTTCGTGTTAATTTTATTACATCTCCAAAGACTTTATTTACAAATAAGGAAGGTCATATTCACAGGAAAGGGGTTTGGGGGAAGACATAATTCAACCCATTACAGGAGCACATAATATTATGTTACATACTTACGGTTGTTCATCCACCAAAATATAAGCCCTGAAGGCAGAGACTTTGTTTTGTTCAGTGCTCTCTGAATGCCTGGAATGCTCAGTATTAATTGGATGAAATTGGCCCACATAAATTAGAGGATGATTTGGATAATGAGAAAATGGGGAAAGCTGGTTAAAAAAAAAAACTCTTTATTCAAGAAGCTTAGCAGGATGAAAAAGGACCACGGAAATGGCTTAATCAACTTAAAGGATTTCAAGGGATTCAAACAGTGAAGCTTAGGCCACAACTTGAGAGTCTGTTTTGCCAACAGACTGTTACTGGAGTCCAGCCAATGCCTCCCAGTTCTGCAGGAGAAGCGAATGAATTTAGCAACTTCTCCAGATACAGGAGAACTGACTCATGATAACCAAACTAGAAAGAAATGGATTTCTAGGCCAGAATGCCATGTAATTATTAAGGGTGTCTCAAGAGTTAGGATTGATTTTTCTGCCAAGGACAGTGCATTCACTAATGATAATCAAGTTTATACACCCAAAGATTTCTTAATAAATATGAAACTTAAGAGTCAGCAGAATTCAATAGTTCTCAGGAGATACTCCATCAAGTAACGATGGCTGATATACTCTCCTTTTAGGTGGGTTTTCCTCAGAGTGAAGGTGTGAGCTCTTTTTGTTCAGTTGCTCAGTCGTGTCCAACTCTTGAACACCATGGGCTGCAGCTTGCCAGGTTTCCCTGTCTTTCACCATCTCCTGGAGTTTGCTCAAACTCTTGTCCACTGAGTGGGTGATGCCATCCAACCATCTTATCTTCTGTCATCCCAGACAGAAGATGAGATCCCTTCTCCTCCCGCCTTCAATCTTTCTCAGCATCAGGGTCTTTTCCAGTGAGTTGGCACTTTGCATCCAGTGGCCAAAGTATTGGAGCTTCAGATTCAGCATCAGTCTTTCCAGTGCTCAGCAATTTTCATACTTGGGAGACCTGCTTTCTATAGGTTCAGCATATGTTTTAGTGACTCAGCAATTGAAACAAGGCCATTTGTGTATTTTCACTCTCTCAGTGTGGACAACTGGCATGCGCTTGGTTATTAAAATCAGTATCTTTTCTATATGAATTGTATTTCATAGTAACTAAATAGTAGATGAGAGGAATTGATAACTGGTGGGATTCAAATTAAGAAAGAAATGATAAAATTTGTTTATCACCACATTATAATCCATAGGGAACTTGTAAATCTAGGATATGATCATCAATACCTGCAGTTTTAAAAATCATTAAGTGATAACTGATTTCATGTTACAGTTGACTCCGAACAACACCAATTGGAATTACATGGGTCCACTTATGTTTGGACTTTTTTTTTCAACTTTATACTGGACAAAACAGACTTAACAGCACGTGACCCCAGTGACCAGAGAATATCACTGAAAGAGACTTCATATGCATCATGTGATCAGTAGGAAAAACAGCATCTCTTTTGAGTATTTTTGTAAAAAATCAAACCCAAATTTGAGTAAGCCTCTAGTCCATCTGTTTATAGAAAATACAGGGAGTAGAGGAATGTGTTGGAGACGGCAATGGCACCCCACTCCAGCGTTCTTGCCTGGAGAATCCCAGGGATGGGCGAGCCTGGTGGGCTGCTGTCTGTGGGGTCGCACAGAGTTGGACACGACTGAAGCAACTTAGCAGCAGCAGCCACAGCAGAGGAATGTGTTAAACCACATCTCGTGTATGCAATCACTGAAATCCACAGTATGGGAAATTGTCCACCCCTCCTACTCTCAAAGTGTGGTCTGCAAACCAGTAACACTGCTGTCTTCAGAGAGCTTGTTAGAAATGCTGATCTTCAGGCCTCATCCTTGGCCAGCTGCTTCAGATTCTGCCTTTTTGACAAGATTTCTGAATAATCTGCGCATGCCTTAGGGTTGAAGTTGGAGAAGCATTGTAGACGATAGTGACCTGGTTTCCTCAACACATAAATGGTAACTGTTACAGTGGTATGGAGGACCTAGTCTTGCTTTCTTGGACTTAACGGAGTTGAATAATACTCGGTATCACCATTGGGGGAAATATTTAAAGAATGTGCATTATGATCTTCACTACAGTCCAGTGAGTTGTAGTGAAAGGGCTCTAGTGTAGGAATCCTGTTTTCACACTACTAGTTGATTGAACAACACAAACTTGAATTGAATGGGTCCTCTTAATATGTGGATTTTTTTTCAGTGAAAACTAACAGTACACAAACTGAGGTTGGTTGAATTTCAGAATGGAGAACCATGGATTTGGAGGGTTGACTGTACAATTATACATGGATTTTTCACTGCATGGGGTGGTCAGTGCCCCTAACCCCGTGTTGTTCAAGCATCATCTGTATAGAGTAATCATGTTTCAGAAGACTCAGAAATTAAGTATAGGACTTAAGAATGATATTGTTCTCTAACAATGATTAACTTTATCTCTAAAGTTACAGAGTACAGGTTTATCTTTAACAATTTTTTATGCTTGGACAGACCTGTTCAAAGTCTTATGAGTCCATTCCCATTTCTAAAAGGAGGACTTTGGAATAGATCTCAAGGATTCTTTCTGACACTCAGATTTTGGGATAAATAAATCATTTAAGCATTTAAAGTATGTGACTGCTGATAGTCTTCAAGTTGATTTGGAAAACAAGGTGTCCCTTGTTCATCAGCACAGCCCCTACTGGGCCACATCTTTAACGCATATCTGAGATCCCATTGCAGAACCACAGAGAGGTGGAGAGAATTGCACCAGCTGACTGCACAGTGGTTGGGGCAGCATCGCAAAGAAGCCCCGGGGTCAGCCCTCCAGCCAGTCTGTGTGAGGTCGTTGAGCCCATCATCACCATACCTTCCAAGCATGACTAAGTAGGACATGTTTAGGAATCAGTTTATCCCATATTTGTTTCTTTACAAGTTTTGCTTTCCAGAAGTGTTCTAAATGAGCCATGCAACCTAAGGGGTGGAGTATATTTTGCTTTTAAATGTTGGTTTCATTTTTATTGCAATACCATGAAACCTAAACATTAATAGTGTCTTAATTTGTCTGCTTTTTCTGATATAACTAGTTCCAATGGCTGGGAATAAAGGAAGAGGACGTGCTGCTTATACCTTTAACATTGAAGCAGTTGGATTTAGCAGAGGTGAAAAGTTACCTGATGTCGTATTGAAACCACCCCCACTATTTCCTGTAAGTATGTTAACAGCGAAATTCTCACAGGATATTTTTCATGTTTCAGAGAGAATTTAAATACTGTATAAGACTTGAATATATATTGTTGGGCTTCCCTAGTGGCTCAGACGGTAACGTGTCTGTCTGCAATGCAGGAGACCCCGGTTCGATCCCTGGGTTGGGAAGATCCCCTGGAGAAGGAAATGGCAGCCCACTCCAATATTCTTGCCTGGAAAATCACATGGACCGCGGAGCCTGGTAGGCTACTGTCCATGGGGTCTCAAAGAGTCAGACACGACTGAGTGACTTCACATTCACATTCACATGATATCCTAAACTGTAAGAAAGTAATAGAGATGGTCACTTACCTTTAAATATTTCCACTGTTCTTTTCTGAAACATTTCTAATTTTCAGACTGCTTTCTTAAAATGCAAAAAGCTATATATATATTTTTTCCCTGAATATAGTC
Source organism: Bubalus kerabau (assembly GCF_029407905.1). NCBI lineage: Eukaryota > Metazoa > Chordata > Mammalia > Artiodactyla > Bovidae > Bubalus > Bubalus kerabau. The sequence continues at coordinate 259,670,984 of NC_073624.1, forward strand.
AATATTTTCTGACCTATAATTTTTTTTTCAATTTTTGTGTCTTACAATGCTGTTATTGATATAGTCCAATATTAAGATAATATTTTTAAAAGTAAAGTTAGATTTTATAGTGGTCCTCACTTCCTATTTTGCCAGACCTTCACTTAAAGACTTTATTCTCATCTTTTGTCTATAGAATTTAATTTTGCTCCCTAGTATACCACTTGGCCTTTTTTCCCCCCACTGAGTTTTTTTTTTTTTTTGCTTAGTTCCTTATTTTATTAAAGTAAATTTTAATTTTGTCACTGTTGTTCAAAATAGAAGCATTTCAACTACATTTAATATTGCTTTTAAATTTAATTATGCTGCAAACTTAATTTGTGTGATTTTTAATCAAATGCTTGACTTTATATTTAGTTTAAAACTTAAGCTTACATTTCCAGATGCACATGTGCTGTGATACAAAATATGAAAATGTCATAAATAACCAGATACTCCTTCCACAAATCTTTTCCGTCTTTCAAAAGGAAACATCCTTTGTTGAAAGATTTCTCTAAGTACAGGACCCTGAACAGATGTTCTTGGGATCTAGATGCCTCACATGGGGAGAGTCTACTTTTTACTCTTGATATTTTTCTTTTCTGATATTCAGTGCAGCCTAAAAACAAAGGTAAATATCTCAGGTATAGGCAGAATGTCACTTTATATTGATTTCCTTTTAAAACAAGCTCTTCTTCATGTGTGAGATTACTTCTAAAGCTTGGGAATATTAGTACATACTATTGTTTTCTGCAGGGAATAAAATTTATTACTGGCTAAAAGGCTCTGTCTGATCTGGCTTTCTGATGTTTCTCTGATCCTTTTCCCACCACTGTCTTCATTCCTTAGCTGTGGTGGTCTCCTTTTTCCCTTAGGCATTTTCCCCTATTAGTTTCCCTGGCTGGAGCCATCGGTTTCTCCATTTCTCTGTATGGATGGCTTCATATTCTTATCCAGATCTCTGCTCAAAGGTGGCTGTCCCAAGAAGTGCGTGCTTACTGGATGGACCAGCCATTTGCAGTCTCCGTGGGCTCTGTCCGTCACTCTTTTCTCTTCCGGGCTTCAGTCCTTCTATCGCTTATCACTGTCTGAAATTGTGTATTATCTCATTTGTTTACTTATTTTTCTCCCCTAGAATGTAAATTCCACACAGGCAAAAGGTTTGACTAGTTCATCATGGTGTCTCCTGTTGTATTATAAATATATATGCATACATACTACATATGTGTGTGTACTTGTAGTTCTTAATAATTGAGGATATAGGTTCAAATTTCTGCTTTACCACTTTTGTGTTATATGGACTTACAGATTATTCACTTCTCAGCTTCCTCACTATAAAAGGGGAATTATTGATACTTTAGATGAATTCATGGATTCTGAATATTGAGTACATCTGGGTTGTAGTAACCACTTGTTAAACAGTAGCTGCTACTACTTTTTTTTTTTTTAATTTTTAATGCTACTGCTCCTACTAATACCACCATGGCTAATAGGAAACCACCATAATAGGAGACTAAAGCAGCTGCTTTGATCTGGGTGCTTTGATTTTTAAAATACAGAATCACAGTCATCAGACTATATAGCAAATGACTGTTGGTGTGGTCAGTAGAAAAATTAGGCAGGTAGGAAAATTAAGTATCTTTTCTACTTATAAAGTAAGAGCAAAATAAGATATGGGTGAAAAGGTTTAATAGATAATAAAAGCTCAAAATATTTTAAGTTGATGGTAAAACTTAATGCCTATAAAATGTGGTTTTTCAATAAAACTGACATGTTTTCAGAACATAGACAAAAGGGATATTAAAATATTTTATTTATTTTTTAAAAATTGCCTCTTAATGTAAACAGGATACAGACTATAAACCAGTGCCACTAAAAACAGGAGAGAGTGAAGATTATGTGCTTGCCTTGAAACAAGAGTTGAGAGAAACTGTGAAAAGAATGCCTTATTTTGTAGAAACACCTGAAGAAAAACAAGGTGCGTATTAGACTCTGATCGTGTGCTTCACTGTCTACAGATAAAATAGTCTTTCACCATAAGATATATGATCTTTAATGCTGATTGATTTGATTCAGTGGGAAATTATCAACCACCCTGAAAAAGCATATTTATGTTGATTTAACAGGAAATATATTTTTAACTTTTTGATATTTTTAAGATTACCTTTCAAAATAAAAGTGTTATATGTTCAGTGAAATTTATGAAAACAGAAATATTAAGAAAGTGAAAATCACCCTGGGACTTCCTTGGTGGTCCAGTGGTTAAAGCTAAGAGCTTCCAATGCAGGAGGCGTGCGTTTGACCCCTGGTCAGGGAAGTAAGATCCCACATGCTGTGCAGTATGGCAAAAAAAAAGAAAAAAATCACCTTTATTCCTTATGTCTAGAGAACTACTGCTGCTAAGTTACTTTAGTCGTGTCTGACTCTGTGTGACCCCATAAACGGCAGCCCACCAGACTCCACCGTCCCTGGGATTCTCCAGGCAAGAACACTGGAGTGGGTTGCCATTTCCTTCTCCAATGTATGCAAGTGAAAAGTCAAAGTGAAGTTGCTCAGTCCTGTCTGACTCTTAGCGACCCCATGGACTGCAGCCCACCAGGCTCCTCTGTCCATGGGATTTTCCAGGCAAGAGTACTGGAGTGGGGTGCCATTGCCTTCTCCCTACTACTGATATTGTATATTCCAAATTTTTCTTCTATGTGTATATTCTTTTACAAGATTGGATTCATGTTACTTTGTATCTTCCTTTTTTACTCAATAGCATATTATTAGCATTGTCACATATTCTTTTTTTTTTAATTAATCTTTATTGGAGTATAGTTGGTGTACAATCTTGTGTTAGGTTCTGCCTTACAGCAAAGTGAATCAGTTATACATATATCCACTCTTTCTTAGATTATGTCCCCGTATAGGTCATTACAGAGTACTGAGTAAAGTTCCCTATGCTATACAGTAGATTCTTATTACCTATTTTATATTCTTAGAAAATATGATTTTTGATGACTGCGTGGTATTCCATTGTGTGGCTATAACATTATTCATTGTAACGTGTGTGTGTGGTTTTTTTTTTTTTTTTTTTTGCCACTTTTGGTTTGCCACTTTTAGTTCCCTGCTGTTAGATTTAAGATTGTTTGTAGTTTTTTTGCTCATATGTATAATGCTGTGATTTTTATCCTTATACATAAATCTTTAAGCAGGTCTCTGACTATTTAATATTTTGGTTAAAAATTTTGAAAGCCTTGACTATATTTTGGCTCACCATTTGTATCAAATATAAAATGTAAAAGATGTATTCATTCATTATGCCAAGGACAGAGAGGAGAAATTGTAGTTGGAGAAGGCTTGGCAATCTCAGACTGAAAGTGAGAAGTGGTTTCATAGGAAGAGAATACATTCCTGAGTAGTTATTTAACACAGTAGAACTATATTGATTTTCAGTTTCTGCCCTTGAATATTGAAATTAGAGAGATCGATATCATCCTTGAGTTCTCAAAACAACATCATTAAAACATGAGAAATTCCTATAGTGTCATCTCATTCCATTAGTATTAAAAATGCATACCCTTTCCCTCTTTCTAAAAGACTTAGAATTGGATAAGAATCAAAAAGGAAGTCTTACATAGTAATACCACATGTACCTATAATTGTAAGAGGCATTTTAGACGGGTTTATTTAATTTTTCAAAAGAAAGCTGCTTCAAGTTATATAATAAATGATTTGACATTTTACCTCAGAAGTACTGAATTTTTTTTACTTTCATGATTATGTCACATGCTTTTATCTGTTTGAGTTTAAAAATGAAACTAAAGCTCATTTTAAAGATTTAACTAAGTAAGATTAAGTGAACTAATAAATATCCATTTTTATTGAAAAAAAATGATAGTGTAGGGTATACTTTACCCTTTTTAAAATTAGTCTCTAGACACTGATATATAGAACAGTCTTATGGACTCTGTGGGAGAGGGAGAGGGTGGGAAGATTTGGGAGAATGGTATTGAAATATGTAAAATATCATGTATGAAACGAGTTGCCAGTCCAGGTTCGATGCACGATACTGGATGCTTGGGGCTGGTGCACTGGGATGACCCAGAGGGATGGTATGGGGAGGGAGGAGGGAGGAGGGTTCAGGATGGGGAACACATGTATACCTGTGGCGGATTCATTTTGATATTTGGCAAAACTAATACAATTATGTAAAGTTTAAAAATAAAATAAAATTAAAAAAATAATAAATAAATAAAATAAAATTAGTCTCTAGACTATGGAACATACATACTTAACCAAATGTAACTCTTAGTAAAGTACATGTCTAATTTAAAAGTACATCATACTGTGAAGACATTTATTTGAGTCATTTAGACTAGGAACATAATTTTGTCCCTGATTTCTGGGAGTAGCTGTCTTATACCTGGGTCAAAAGGGTCTTTACCTTTTATAACTGCTTAATGAAGTTTTAAAAGTATAAGGAATCATTTGCTACTGTTTTCAGAAGAAAACTCTTGCATAGAATTTTCCAAATTGATCCAAGTATGTTCTCTTTGAATATATACATGTTTAACTCTCTTTCCTGATGTAATATTTTTACACAAAAAAACCACTGTGGTTGATATAGTATATACATATATGGTCTTCCCTGGTGGCTCAATGGTAAAGAATCTGCCTGCCAATGCAGAAGACCTGGGTTCCATCCCTGGCTTGGGAAGATCTCCTGGAGAAGGAAATGGCAGCCTTTCCAGTATATTTGCTTGGCAAATCTCATGGACAGAGGAGCCTGGTGGACTAGAGTCCATGGGGTGCAAAACAGTTGGACATGACTTAGTGACTAAACAACAACATATACATACATATGTAAATACAGATTAGTATAATATATACTGTAGATACACATTATATATGTATATATACACACGCACAAATAGTGTGTATGTATACACACCATGAGTGGGAAAGAATTGACCAGACTGAATAGAAGTACACAGCTGTCATAGGAAGCCATATTCTAGGCAGTATTCCATCACCATATCCTCACTACCCTTTCCCCAGCACTGACTTCCTGTGTGCTGTAGGACAGAGAGACTTATGGACTAACAATGTAAAAAACTAAATCTCTAGAGACTTGGACAGATAGGGTAGGAAATCTCTTGCTGATAATCTCTTGCCATGGTGGCTCAGGGCATTGAGATTTTTCACAAAGAACCAAGGGTCCAGAATAAACATTTTTCATGTTGTTAGGTATTCCAGGTTTGTTTATAGTGTTCTGAGGTAGAATTAATAGAAGTGATTGGTATTTTCTCTACAGTGAAATGTATTATTTTCATAATAAAGAGAAAAAAATCCGTGAATATTATTATTTTAATGAGTTTTAGCTCCAAAGTTACATAGAGAACATCTGGTCCAGTGGTTCCCAGCTCAGGTTCCTGAACCACTGGGGTCCTCTGAGCTGGAAACAGGAGTGACAGTGGTGATGGTTCTGTAAGCCATTTTCAGAACTTCAAAACTTAATGGAAATCCTGCCTCTACCTACATATGACCACAAGGTCTCTTACTGAAATGAATGGAGTTTGTTTGGTTTATTAACTCTCACTATATGGTCATGGTCCACGAGACCTCATTTTAAGTTTTTAGTTTCTTTTTTGGAGCATTTCTTACTATATGTAATGATCGATATTCATAATTTATATTTTCATAGAGATCTTCCAAGAAACAGAGAGAACTTGCTTTAAAAGAGAAGAAAAGTTTCTTTGTCCTAGCATTACCTGTATTGGCCCATTGGACCCTTTGCTAAATCTAAAGTACATTTTAGAATTTCAGTGATCTTACTTTTCTTGCATCTTGAAACATTTTTCTGTTTCATCATGATAGATATTATTTCATCATTTTTCATCAATTAGCCTCTACTATGCTAGAAAATGGAGAAGGAAATGGCAACCCACTCCAGTATTCTTGCCTGGAGAATTCCAGGGACAGAGGAGCCTGGTGGGCTGCCATCTATGGGGTTGCACAAGAGTTGGATACGACTGAAGTGACTTAGCAACAGCAGCATGCTAGAAAAGACTAAAATATACAAAATAGAAGAATGATGAAATTGCATAGAAGCATCGTGCAATACTGAAATAAATCATCACTGTTAAATCATCCTTTAATTTTCTTATTGTGTTGGCCAAAGTATACTACTAATTTTTAAGAAGATATAGAATAATTCTGGAGATACTCCTGTCTGTATAGTTATTTTGGTTTTGTTTAGCTTTCATAGAATACAATTTAGAATTCAGAAATTTTCATTTTCTACCCGTAACTGCAGAGAAGAAAATTGGCAGAGGAAGATGTTTCAGTTACTAGACAAATCAGAAGAGGAATGCAAAGAGATAGAAAGGAGCCCCTGATGCTAATATTGCTGGTGGAATTGATGGTATAAGCAGAGTCTCACACTGAGTCTTCAGATGACAGTATCCTAGATGAATTTTCTCAGACTTATGAATCAATAAGTAAACAATGTCTCTCAAAAAATGAAAAGGAAAATATAGTGTTCTCATACAGTTGATCTTTGAAATGGACCTCATCACATAATATTTTGTGGTAGAAACATGAAAAATTCCATTTGCTAAAATGACATGTGACCATATTTTTTTCTTTTTTGTTGGGTTTTATGTACCAAATATTTGTAACTAGACAACTGTTGAAAGCAAAGGCAAAGACAAAGATGACTGAAAGGAAATAGATTATGTAGAAGTGAAACAATTTATTGGATTGATCATATTAATTGGTAATGATATATTTAATAATGAAAATGGCTGGGCCATCCTCTCTTCAACAGAAGTGTGAGCCATAAAAGTTTTTTAAAGCATTACTTTTTGATGGTGCAAATACAAGAATTGGATATAATGATAAGCTAGATCATGTTAATAGAAATGTATTTATAATCTAGAATCACTTGGGTGGTGCAGATGTGAGAAAAGCCAGAAGTAATATGTTAGAATTTATTAAAGATGTATTTGAAATCCAGAATCCGGATATATGAAATACTTACATTTAATGTTTGCACATGACAAACTCACAATGCACGGTTGATGCACACTTAGCTGTGTTCAAAGGATGTTGCCCATTTTGGGTAAATATACCTTCAAAACCAAGAAAATAGTGGAGTGTAAGTTTGAGTTTACTTAATGCTTATTAAAATTCCCGATAATTACTTTTCTTTCTTTTTAAATCACAGCCTTATTGAGATAGTGAAAGAAAGTGTTAATCACTCAGTCGTGTCTGACTCTTTGTGACCCCCATGGACTGTAGCCCATAACCGCCAGGCTCCTCTGTCCATGGGATTCTCCAAGTAAGAATATCCTGGAGTGGGTTGTCATCCCCTTCTCCAGGAGATCTTCCGGACCCAGGCACTGAACCCGGGTAGGAGATCTTCCCGACCCAGGCACTGAACCCGGGTTTCCCACATTGCAGGCAGATTCTTTACCATCTGAGCCACCAGGGAAGCCTTATTGAGACAAAAATCCAGATATATAAAATTTACTTTTTACAGCATACAGTTCGGTCCCTTTGAGTGTACGCACAAAATTGTGCCGCCAACAGTACTATCTAATTATAGAATTGGTTCATCATCCTGAAAAGAGACTCCCATACCCTTTCCTATCAATCCCTATTGTCCCCTCCCTGCCTCAGCCCTTGGCACCCTGTAATCGGCTTTGTCTGTTTTAGACATTTCATATAAATGGAATCTTAATGTGTATTCTTCTGTGACTGGTTTCCTTCACTTAGCATAATGGTCTCGGGGTTCATACACAGTAAAGCATGTATCAGTGTTTCATTCCTTTTTGTGGTTGAATAATATTCCATTATGTGTATATACCACATTTTGTTCATTCCTCAGTTGATGGACATTTGGGTCACTTCTGCAGTGGGGTTTTCATGAATAATGCTGCTATAAACATTCATGTATGTGTTTTTATGTACCATGTCACTTTTGTTGCACATCTAGGGTCAGATGGTAAATTTTTATTTTACATTTTGAGGAACTGCCAGCTATTTTCCAAAGTGGTTGCACCATTTTATATTACCCCTGCCTTGAGAATCCCAGGGACAGAGAAGCCTGGTTGGGCTGCTGTCTCTGGGGTCTCACAGAGTCGGGCACGACTGAAGCGACTTAGCAGCAGCAGTAGCAGCACAGTGTATGAGGGTTCCCGTTTCTCCACAGCCTTGTTAACACTTATTATTGGTTCTAGTCATCCAACTGGGTATAAAGTGGTAGCTCATTGTGATGCCATCCAGCCATCTCATCCTCTGTCTCCTCTTGCCCTCAATCTTTCCCAGCATCAGGGTCTTTTCCAGTGAGTTGGCTCTTTGCATCAGGTGGTCAAAGTACTGGAGCTTTAGCTTCAGCATCAGTCCTTCCAGTGAATATTCAGGGTTGATTTCCTTTAGGATGGACTGGTTTGATCTCCAACCTCGCCTCCTCCTATCCTTTTCCCCACTGTCTTTCCCAATGGGTTGTGAAAAGTGTCTCCCTGAGAAGACTAACTGAATGTGTATATTAAGTATTTGCTTACTTTATTAGAGATAAGCAAACAGCCCTCCATCCTCACTTAGGTACTTAATACCTCCCAGTTACACGAGATTTAAAGATTGGGAGCTAGAGGCCAGTGTCACAAGAAGAAAAGAGAAGATACACAGCCCTCCCTACCCCCCGACTTTTTGTGTAAGTGGCTTCCTGACTTGCCTTTGGGCTTTTGTGAAAATTCTCAGAGATGAATCAGATTATCTGCTACTGAGAACTTTAATTAGGGTTTCGGTCTCTGCTCACCCCCAGCCATTTATTCTCAGGTGCTTCTTGCCACTTCCCTAGATATGTATTACTCTGTTCAGTATGTGTCCAGAAATACATTAAACTCCCTGTACTGGAAATAAAAGATATTACCTGGTGTTTTTAATTATTTTGAAATTCTTTTTTTCTATCTTTTTTTTCTAGATATTGAAAGATATAGTAAAAGATATATGAAGGTGTACAAAGAAGAGTGGATACCAGGTAACCATAAAACTGAAAATGTTGAAATTAATCTTCAAAGGCTATCTCTCTACCATGTCTTTTTAGGACTAATTTTCTATTTTCACTATAGGAAAATAGAGCCTGGCTCTCTTCCTGTAATTAATTAGCAACATATATCTTTTGAAAACTAAGATGAAAGGATTTTTATATTGTAACAAGGAATATTTGAAGTGATATTGTAGAAGTTCTTAGGATACTTTTTTTTTCTTTTAATAAAATAGGGCTGGCCAAACTCATTGGATTTTCCATTTTCATTTGATACAATCAGAGTTTTCATCTTTAATACTAATAGTAACTCACTTCTGTGTTCCTGAGTGATTTTATAGCTTTTGAGGAGGAAACAAGCCTAGTTTTAAGAATATTTTCAGCCGAGCTTGTGTATCTTCCTTTCTTTCCAGCAGGCATAGACTCTTTTTGGCTGTTAATGTGCCTTTTCAACAGAACCATACCTAAGAGAGTTTTTTTTTTTCAACATTCACAAAATTGCCTTGGTAGAGGCAAGGTGTAAGGGGTTGCAGAGATCTCATCTACTTCATTTTGTAGAAAATTAGCAGTTGCTATAGAAGCGCAGTGACCTGTCAAGGCAACTTGGAATATTTAGTAAAACCCAGGTTTCCTCACTTCAGCACACTTCCCTTTGACATCTCTGTCCTTGGTGTGTTACAGAAACTGCCTGTATGCAGAAGCCTAAGTCACATTTACAGCATTGGTTGCCTTCCTGAGTTGCAGTGTCTTTTCAAAGCTAATTGTTGATAATGTTGTATCCCTCTGGAAACACTCCTCTTAGGTCTCTCATTTCTTCTACTACATAAATATTTGTCTCTAAATAATTCTCTTTAAGTACTTTGTCGTGATCACATATGGATCATTTATGAAAACAAACATATTAGGTTGGTGTAAAAGTAATTGTGGTTTTTGTATTGTTGAACTTTGTTGTTTGATACTGGAATACATTCTTAAATAAATGTGGTTATGTTATACTTCATTTTGATGCTCATTTCTTGCTTTATGTGTCTTTTTTTTTTTTGGCTAAAGACAAATTACTTGCTGTTTAGACTAGGGAAATGATGTTAGACAAAAAGCAAATTCAAGTGATTTTTTTATTTGAGTTCAAAATGGGTCGTAAAGCAATGGAGACAACTCGCAACGTCAACAACACCTTTGGCCCAGGAACTGCTAAGGAACATACAGGGCAGTGACGGTTCAAAAAGTTTTGCAAAGGAGACGAGAACCTTGAAGATAAAGAGTGTAGTGACCAGCTGAGAGCCATCATCAAACCTGATCCTCTTACATCTACACAAGACGTTGCCAAAGAACTCGACATCAACCTTTCTATGGTCGTTCAGCATTTGAAACAAATTGGAAAGGTGAAAGGCTTGATAAGCGGGTGCCTCATGAGCTGACCGAAAATCAAAAAAACTGTGTGTCATCTTACTGTATACAACAGTGAACCATTTCTCGATTGGATAATGACGTGCAACGAAGTGTGGATTTAAATGTCAACTAGCAATGACCAGTGCAGTGGTTAGACCGAGAAGAAGCTCTGAAGTACTTCCCAAAACCAAACTTGCACCAAAAAAGGTCATGGTCACTGTTTGGTGGTCTGATGCTCACTGTCAGACCCACTCCAGCTTTCTGAATCCCAGCGAAACCATTAGATCTGAGAAGTATGCTCAGCAAATCAACGAGATGCACTGAAAACTGCAATGCCCACAGCCAGCATTGCTCAACAGAAAGGGTCCAGTTCTTCTGCACAACAGTGCCCAACCACACGTCGCGCAGCCAGTGCTTCAAAAGTTGAATTAATTGGGCCACAGAATTTTGCATCATCTACCATATTCACCTGGCCTCTCACTAACTGACTACCACATCTTCAAGCATCTTGACAAGTTTTTGCAGGGAAAATGCTTACATAAGCAGCTGGAGGCAGAAAATGATTTCCAAGAGTTGCTCAAATTCTGAAGCACTGATTTTTACGCTATAGGAATAAACAAACTTATTTCTCATTGGCAAAAATGTGTTGATTGTAATGGTTCCTATTTTGATTAATAAAGATGTGTTTAAGCCTAGTTATAATGATTTAAAATTCAGTCTGAACCTGCAATTACTTTTATACCAACCTAGTATTTAAAGCAAAATTTATTAGTTCAGGAAAAATAGCTTGAGATGTAAGTATTTTCTACAAACAGTACTGAGTTTTTTATTAGTAGGCAGCATTTTTTTAATCTGTTTTCATGTTGCTTCAGTTTTCTGATTGTCTCTTAAGCTTAAAAAAGAAAAACAAGTGACAAATTAGAGGAATTGTTTAGCTAATGCAGGCAAAATCATTAAATGGAAGGAATTTACTTTTCCATAGCTATTTCTGTTTTTAATTTTAAAGTTTTCCTATAATTATTAAATTTTTTAGTTTTGTATATATTAGGATTATGGTCACATATTTTAACTTTGAAAAAAATTTTTCATTATGTAAGAAATACATATCAACTACAGAACATGTACAAAATACAGAGTAATTGAATAATAGATTACATTTAAGGAAAATAGCTATAATCCCAACACAAGAAATTCCTGTAATATTTTGTTTCCAACCTAGAATTTTCTCTGCACAAATATACATCTGTTCAAGCATTTACATGTTAGGTTTATTCTTTAAATGGAATTATATATATATTGTTTTAGAAACTTTTTAAATTTAACAGTGTATCATGAATAACTTGTCATGCCCATAAATATTTTTCTACATTTTTTCATTATGAAAATTCCTGTACTTGGAGTTAACTATATAAATATTATGTAACTTAAAAGAATATTATAGAAATTTTATATTTCAAAGGTATTTTAATGAATTTTTTTCTTTATAGGAGAAAATATATCACTATTATAGTTTAATCCCCAGCTAAATCTATACAGATATTAAATTTTATTTCCATTGCATGAGCCACTCTCATGTTCTTTAAATAGTTATACCTAGTGCCAGTAATTCCCAGAGGAAAAAGCCCTTTTTATTTCTCCTTTTGTACACACAGATTGGAGAAGACTCCCTAGAGAGTTGATGCCAAGGAAAAAATGCATAAAAGGTACATTAACTAATTAATAATAATCCAGATAAGAAAAGGTTATTGCTTAACTTCTATCTATATGAAATTGTCAATATAGTTACACTCAGTGTTCTAAACGCTTTTTCCAAAAGTATTTTTAATATTTGGATTATTTTGTTAGTGCTTTTTGCTGTCGATTTTTTGTTTTGTTTGTTTTTCCCTTAATTAGGAATTTTGATGTGCTAGGGAAAGACTTTTCAATTATGTAGATATTCTCATTTGTATATTTGAAAATTTTTAAATGATTATACTGGCTTTATTTTAAGTTTTTAACTACATCATTTGGAACGGGTAACATTTGGGAACTGGTAGGATAGAACTGTATGGTGTACATAAAATGCCGAAGTGAAAGTTTTTGTTGTGCTGTTCTTTCATAATTCCACCAAATAAAAAGCTATTGAGCATGTACTGTTGGCAGACCCTGTGCTAAGAGGGATAAGCCAGTGAGCAAAGGAGGAGTAATCCTCACCCTCACAGAGCTTGCAGATGGAGTAAAGACATTCAGCATAGCGCACTGTCTTCAGTGGGAGGTCAGGGAAGGGTTTGTTGAGGAGACGCAGTTGAACTCCAGATTGAATGACGAGTACAAGCTTGCTGTGATGAGGTCATGGGAGTGACGCTGGAGAAACCGAGTTTATTAATGTGTTTTTCTTATTGAGTCTTAAGAGCTCTTTGTGTATTTTGGATACTAATCTGTTGGAATAATATTCCTGCTGTGTGTTTCTCCTTTCCTCTTATACCACTACTGCATTCACAGCACTTCTGACACTAGATTTAGGGAGTTATTTTTTCTTGCATATCAAACAGTTCTCTGCAACACCAACTACGTGTCTTATCATTTAATTCAGTTCTGACACTAATTGGAGTTAGCGCTCATCCCACTAAGGGCTCAGTCCCAGGAGACTGCTCCCCACTACAGATGTCGGTCACAGGTACAGTGTGTCTCCAGGTTTCCCACAACTGCTGTCTGCGTTGGCTACCAGTTGGAGGTTCCCATGACCCTTCCTGGTGGGATTTGATTTACCTGAACAGCTCATGGAACATGGTGATATAATTTACTTATATTTACCAGTTGACTATAATAACGGTTATGATACAGACCCAGATGAACAGTCAAGTGAAAAGAGGCATAAGGTCAAGTCTGGAAGGTCACCCATGCATGTCTGTGGAGTTGGGTTGTGTCACCTTCCAGTTCACTAATATGTTCATCAATCCAGAAACTCTTGGAACTGCATACTTTGGGGATTTTTATGGAGGCTTCATCACATAGGCCTGATCAATCATTAACTCAGTCTCCAGCTCCTTTCCCCTTTTCCAAGGATTCTGATCATGGCTTGATGTATCTGATAGCCAGCCCCATCCTGAAGCCACCTAGCACCCCACTGAGAGTCACCTCCTTAGAATAAAAGAGACTCCTGTGCTCAGTTGCTTCAGTTGTGTCCGACTCTTTGCGATTCCATGGGTGGTTCCTCTGTCCATGGGATTTTCCCCGCAAGATTACTGGAATGGGTTGCCATGCCCTTCTCCAGGGGATCTTCCCAACCCAGGGATCGAACCCATGTCTCCTGCATTGGCAGGTAGATTCTTTTACCTGCTGAGCCATGAGGGAAACTCCAAAAGACACTCCTATTGTCCAGTAAATTCTAAGGAATGTAGATTCTTGTTAGAACAACAACAAAAAATTACTGTTATTACTTAGGAAGTTTTTTCTATGCCTGGAACCAGATGCTGAGACCAATATATATTTGTTTCTATTTCACACAGTCCTTTTTCAAATGTGTCTTTTGCAAACATTTTCTCCCATTCCATAGCTTGTCTTCTTATTCCCTTGACACTATCTTTTACATAGAAGTTTTGAGTTTTAATGTAGTCCGGGTTATCCGTTCTTTTCATGGATTTTGGATTTCATGGATTTGGTTTTACATCTCAAAAGTCATCACCAAGCTCAAGGTCACCTAAATTTTCTCTTATGTTATCTTTTAAGAGTTTCATAATTTTATGTTTTATATTTAGGACTGTGGTCCATTGTGAGTTAATTTTTGTGAAGGTTGTAAAGTCTGTATAAGTTTATTTTTTTGCACATGGAAGTCCAGTTGCATTTTTCTGTATTTATGTGGGTCTCTTTCTGGGCTCTCTATTCTGTTTCATTGATTGATGTATTTATTTCACCTATACCATAGTTTGGATTACAATAACTTTATAGAATGTTTTTAAAATCAGGTAGGACCATCCTCTAACTTTGTTATTTTTCTTCAGTATTGTGTTGGGTGTTCTCAGTCTTTTGCCTTCCATATATATAGTAGAGTCAGTTTGCTGATATCTGTAGAATAACTTACTAGAATTTTGAGGTTGCATTGAACTTATAGATGGAATTGGGAAGAAAAGACATCTTGAAGATATTAGCTCTTCTTACCAGTGAATATGGACTATGTCTCCATTTGTTTAGTTCTCTGATATCATTATTCAAAGTTTTATAGTCTTCCTCATATAGGTCATGTATATATATTTTTTGTTAGATTTATACCTAAGTATTTCATTTTGGGAAATACTAATATAAATAACACTATGCTTTTCATTTCAAATTCCACTAGTTCGTGTTCATATATAGGAAATCTATTGAATTTTGTATGTTAACGTTGTATGCTGTAATCCTACGGTAATTTCTTATTAGTTCCCAGTTTTTTAGCCCATTCTTTCAGATTTTCTACATATTGTCTATGAACAAAGAAAGTTTTATTTCTTCCTTCCCAATCTTCATACCTTTTATATCCTTTTCCTATCTTAGCGTATTAGCTAGGACTTCTAGTACAATGTTGAAAAGCAGTAGCAGGTGACACAGGAGACACGGGTTCAATCCCTGGGTTGGGAAGGTCCCCTGGAGAAGGAAATGACAACCCTCTCCAGTATTCTTACCTGGAAAATTCCATGGAGAGAGGAGCCTGGCGGGCTACAGCCATGGGAGCAAAGAGTCAAACACGACTAAGCCCACACAGCAGCATGAATGATACTAGTCATGACCTAGTGGATCATGAATTTTTAGCAGACTTTAAAGGGCTGAAAAGAATATATCTGATTTGAAGGAATTCATGTTCAAATACATCCCACAACTGCTCATCCTTAGAAGCCCATGGACACATTAAAGATTAGTAAAAGCTTCCAGCGCGTCAGGCTTTTCATTTGTTGAAAAACAAAACAACAGCAAAACTTTCCTTTTCCATTCTGCTCTCATATTTTTGTTGCATATTATATAATTTTTGTGTTTTGTTCCTGGTAAGCTTCTATACTCTCTTTTGTTAAAAATGGTCTCCTCTGATTTACAAGAAAGTAGATAATACCTAAAGAGCCAAAGACAGAAAAGGTCTGTTTCTTGAAGATCCAGCTATTGGCAGGTGTTGTGTTGAAAGAAATAAAAAAAATTCAAATATATGCATGTATTTGGCCAAAGATAAAAAAAAAATGTAAATGTTTTGAGGTTGAAACAGTCTTAACAGATTTTAGTAATTTTATACTTCTTTTCCAATTATAAATAAAAGAATTGGGCATTACATAAAGCCAGAATGGAATGTAGCAAAAATTGCTGAATGGACTTGAATATGCAGCTATGACTTTCTTGGCTAAGAGATTAATAATTTTTATAAGTTTATTTACCTGACCATGTTCTATAATATCCATTTAGCAGATTTATGTGTTATGAAATTTAAATAATTTGACAAAAGTTCCTTAGACAAAGAGACTTCTTGATGTAATTTACATTCCTAGCTAGTGATTTCTGAAATCAGTAATATATGTTGAGAGCTTGTTCATATATGATATGATATTTTACATGCTACAATTTGGATTAAACAGTCTGCCATCAAGGGAAGCAGAGAAAGTTACCTGTCATTAAATCTAGCTATTTTTTTTTAATAACTTTTGTTTGAGCAAAACCTCACTAATATATATGTTCAGGAGTCTCAAACTTAGAGACTCCCCAAGGGGCAATTTGATATAACACAATAAATTGTAAATTCCATTAGTTATGGGTCATGTCCACAATCTAAAAATCTCTTGTTCTGTAGGTTAAATGTTAATCTTTAACAAAATTACATCTTTCTGAGCCATATTTTCCTGTTACCAAGTAATTTCTAAGTATTTAGCTTGATTTTGGGAAAAGGATGGTAATACTTTGTGATCACAATGGGACAATTTTGTAACATAACATCATAATTTTTGTAACATGTCAGTTTTGGTAACTGACTAGCAAGATCTATATGTGAACCAATTCTCTATACCCTGCAGTTTCACAATACACTCAAAATGCAATATTTTTGATATAGCTAAAAATTATGTATCCCAAAGCCATTAAAGGGCTTCAGACAGTAAAGCGCCTGCCTGCAATACAGGCGACCTGGGTTCTATCCCTAGGTCGGGACGATCCCATGGAGAAGGAAATGACAGCCCACTCCAGTGGTCTTACCTGGAGAATTCCATGGACAGAGGAACCTGGCAGACTACAGTCCATGGGGTCACAAAGAGTTGGACACGACTGAATGACTAACACACATACACACACACACACACACAAAGCCATTAAAACATATTATTTATTATTGCTTTGAGTTTTCAGATTCATGTGATTGGTATGTTCCATTTAAGTATTTTATTCTTCATTTCAAAGATAATACTATGTTGCCCTGAATATAACCTCTTTCTCATCCCTTCAACCACTGGCAAATGTGTGTTTATTCTGCACTTGTTTGTTTTTTAATAAAGTATACTTGATTTTAGAGAAGGCAATGGCAACCCACTCTAGTACTCTTGCCTGGAAAATCCCATGGACAGAGGAGCCTGGTAGGCTGCAGTCCATGGGGTCGCTAGGAGTTGGACACGATTGAGCGACTTCACTTTCACTTTTCACTTTCATGCATTGGAGAAGGAAATGGCGACCTGCTCCAGTGTTCTTGCCTGGAGAATCCCAGGGACGGGGGAGCCTGGCGGGCTGCCGTCTTTGGGGTCGCACAGAGTTGGACACGACTGAAGCGACTTAGCAGCAGCAGCAGCAGTACTTGATTTTGTTGTTTTTCAGTCTCTCAGTCATGTCCAACTCTTTGCGACTCCATCGACTGCAGCACGCCAGGCTTGCCTGTCCTTCACCATCTCCCTGAGTTTGTTCACTCATGTCCATTGAGTTGGTGATGCCATCCAACTATCTCATCCTCTATCACCCTTCTCCTCTTGCCTTCAATTTTTCCCAGCATCAGGGTCTTTTTCAGTGAGTCGGCTCTTTGCATCAGGTGGCCAAAGTACTGGAGTTTCAGCTTCAGCATCAGTCCTTCCGATGAACATTCAGGGTTTGTTTCCTTTAGGATGGACTGGTTTGATCTCCTTGCAGTCCAAGGGACTCTCAAGAGTCTTTGCCAACACCACAGTTCAAAAGCATCAATTCTTCGGTACTCAGCCTTTTTTATGGTCCACCTCTCACATCCATACATGACTGCTGGAAAAAACCATAGCTTTTGACTATATGGACCTTTGTCAGCAAAGTAATATCTCTTTTTTCAATATGCTGTCTAGGTTTGTCATAACTTCTCCTCAAAGGAGCAAGTGTCTTTTAATTTCGTGGCTGCAGTCACTTTCCACAGTGATTTTGGAGCCCAAGAAAATGAAGTCTGTCACTGTTTCTATTGTTGCCCCATCTATTTGCCATGAAGTGATGGGACCAGATGCTATGATCTTCTTTTTTTGAATGTTCAGTTTTAAGCCAGATTTTTCACTCTCCTCTTTCACTTTCATTAAGAGGCTCTTTAGTTTTTCTTCACTTTCTGCCGTAAGGGTGGTGTCCTCTGCATATCTGAGCTTATTGATATTTCTCCCCACAGTCCTGATTCCAGCTTGTGCTTCATCCAGCCTGGCATTTTTCATGATGTAAGGACTTCCCTGGTGGCTCAGCTGGTAAAGAATCCTCCTGCAGTGTGGGAGACCTGAGGTCAATCCCTGGGTTGGGAAGATCCCCTGGAGAAGGGAAAGGCTACCCACTCCAGTATTCTGGCCTAGAGAATTCCATGGACTACAGTCCATGGGGTCACAAAGAGTCTGACACGACTGAGCGATTTTCACTTTCACTCTGCATATAAGTTAATAAGTCAGGTGACAATATATAACCTTGACATGCTCCTTTCCCAATTCTGAAGCAGTCTGTTGTTCCAAGTCTGGTTCTAACTGTTGCTTCGTGGCCTGCATACAGATTTCTCAGGAGACAGGTCAGGTGGTCTGGTACTCCCGTCTCTTTCAGGATTTTCCACAGTTTGTTGTGATCCACATAGTCAAAGGCTTTATAGTGTAGACAGTGAGGCAGAAGCACATGTTTTTCTGGAATTCTCTTGGTTTTTCTGTTATCGAATGGATGTTGGAAATTTGATCTCTGGTTCTTCTGCCTTTTCTAAATCCAACTTGTACATCTGGAAGTTCTAGGTTCATGTACTGTTGAAACCTACCTTGGAGAACTTTGAGCATTATCTTGCTAGCATGTGAAATGAGTGCAATTGTGCTGTAGTTTGAACATTCTTTGGCATTGCCCTTCTTTGGGATTGGAATGAAAACTGACTTTTTCCAGTCCTGTGGCCACTGCTGAGTTTTCCAAATTTGCTAGCATGTTGAGTGCAGCACTTTTACAGCATCATCTTTTAGGATTTGAAATAGCTCAACTGAAATTCCATCACCTCCACTAGACCTGGTAGGTTGCAGTCCATGGGGTTGCTAAGAGTCGGACAGGACTGAGCGACTTCACTTTCACTTTTCATGCATTGGGGCAGGAAATGGCAACCCACTCCAGTGTTCTTGCCTTGAGAATCCCAGGGACAGGGGAGCCTGGTGGGCTTCCATTTATGGGGTCGCACAGAGTTGGACACGACTGAAGCAACTTAGCAGCAGCAGCAGCAGCAGCCACTAGCTTTATTCATAGTGATGCTTCCTAAGGCCCACTTGACTTCACACTCCAGGATGTCTGGCTCTAGCTGAGTGATCACACCATCATGGTTATCCAGGTCATGAAGATCTTTTTTGTGTAGTTCTTCTGTGTATTCCTGTCACCTCTTCTATATATGTTCTGCTTCTACCATTGTTGCAGTTTTGGCCCTGATGTCATAAATTGCCAGTTCAAATTTTTAGTAAAATATCCAGTTGTATAACAGACCAAGATGAGCATAGCCTTTAGCAGGTAGCTGATGCTGTGTGTCAGTACTCTGTTACCAAGCAACAGGTCTTGCTCAGTTATTGCTTGTTGCCTCAGTGGCCCTGTCCCCAAGCAGCCAGCTGTCAATGAGGGACCACTGGGGAAGTGATTCAGTCAAGGATTGGTGGTGTGGTGGTCATCATGTGGAGAGTGAGGTCAGAGGCAGATTTAGGCCTTCTCCTTGAGGCCTTTCAGCTTACCCAGTCTTGGGCCAGCGGGTGAGCAGGAGGGCCCAGGGAACAGACTGGGGACTATGTCCTGCTGCGCTCCAGAGCCCTGACTAAAGCCCTCCACCGGCTGTGGCTCAGGCCTTCGGTGAGCCTTTCCCCCATACCTGTCTCTACAACCTAATAGCAGAGGCCGTCTGTCTGGGTCACAGTCCGTAAGACCTGGTCCCCACCTTTGGGGTGCCTGAGGAGACTGAGGGCCAGTTGAGTTGGGCGCCTAACTCCCTCAGGGATGACAGCTGGGCAGGATGTGGGAACCTGGCCCTGAAGGAGCCGCCAACTGAGATTTGCCTCCTCTTAGCCAGGACTGGGACCATGGAGGGTGAACGTTGTGCCTTGGGACTTTGCCCTTTCTTGTCAGGACAGAGAATAACATTCATCTGGTCGAGATTTTCAGGAACATCATTACCTGATCATGACCCGACTGAGCAGTCTGCAACTACTATCCACACCCATCCCTCACCTTTTGCTTTTAAAGGGACTTGCTGAAAGCTTTCAGTAACTGGGGTTCCTAGGGCATGAGCCACCCATCTCCTTGTACAAATCTGTAATAAACCTTTCTCTGTTCCGAACTCTGATGTTTAGTGTTGATGGGCTTCACTGTGCATCAGGCACACGGGCTTGTGATTTCAGTAACAGTTGCAGTCTTAGAAAATATCCTATTAAGTGATTATCGTTTGCTCCTTATCATAGAAAATTGCTAATGTGTGCTGATTTATTTTGTTCATTCTTTAAGTTAATTCAGCCTGCAAATTATGTGTACGGTGTGGCATACCACCCTGCTAGATGGCATATTAAAAGGCGAAGACATTTAATACACAATTGCTGTTATACAAAAATGTGTTACCAGTGGTTTTACTTCAGCAGGCCCCAAATCCAAAAAGGCAAAGGATACAGGCAAAGGCCCTTCACTCACAAATCCTGCGGATGTATTGAAAAAAATTGAGGTAAGGTTTTCTTCTCACTATAGGAACAGACTGAGAAAATATCATATCTCTTTTTGTCTTCTGCAGCCTTTCCACCTTCTGTCTCTTTTAAATGACTTGTGAATTTGGCAGAGTCGAGCCCAGCATACAGGGTGGCTAGCAATGTTTGAACAGTGTTGGCTGGGAGCTATGGGGGCTCCATCCTATCCTCTCTACTCCCCACCTGTCAGCTTGCCTCACCTTCTATCATCTGCCTCTTTTCCACTCTATTCCTCTTTTTCTCTTGAATTATGCATGGGAAGGAAACATAAATGTATATCTCTAAAAACCTCATTTTTTTCTCTTACTGGTGTATGTGTATTTTTAATGCTTTTATTCTGTCTTATGTCTAAAAGATTCTATTGAGGGAAAATCCTTTCTTATGGCACTTACTTTTATTGCCTTTTAAAAAATATTTGAAAAATAAAAAGATGTAAAATTCTAAAAATTAATAAACAAAATATGCCCTCCGATCCCTTCCCGTAGCCATCCATCCAAGTCCCCTATTAGAGACAACCAGTGTTACCAGTTTCTTATATATCCTTCCAGAAACATTTTATACATAGAAAATACTATTTTTTCTTTTTAATAACAAAAAGTAACATATTGCACTCTTTGCCTTTTTATCTTATTACTTAAAATATGTTGGCTTCTGTATCAGTCTACAAAAGAGTTCCATCATTCTTTTCTTTCTTTCTTTTTTTTTGGCTACACTATAAGAATGAACCATAATAAATTTAACCAGTAACCTGTTGATGGACATTACATACATGGCTGTCCTGGCTGTGATTGTTCATTAAAAAGTATTTCACAGAGGATAGGAAGCTCTGTGAAATACCAGAGGGCTTCCCAGGTGGCACTAGTGGTAAAGAACCTGCCTGCCAGTGCAGGAGACATAAAGAGATGCAGTTCAATCCCTGGGTGAGAAAGATCCCCTGGAGAAGGGAATGGCAACCCACTCCAGTATTCTTGCCTGGAGAATCCCTTGGACAGAGGAGCCTGGCAGGCTGCGGTCCATAGAGTTGCAAAGAGTCGTACAGGACTGAAGCGACTTGGCACACACACGTGTTTCATTTAGCGTTTCACTATTGGAAGTAATGCTAGGACTTCCCTGGCAGTCCAGTGGTTAAGACTCTGAGCTTTCACTGCAGAAGGCGCACGCATTTGATCCCTGGTTGGGAAACGAAAATCCCACATGCCATATGGCATGGCCAAAAAAAATTTTTTTAATTAAAAAAAAAATATATATATATATATAAACAGTGGAACAGTGAATCCATGTTAAGTATGTGATTTCACTGTGTAAGGTAGATTTCTAGAAGTAGATTTGCTAGGTTAATTGTTATATGTACTGTATAATATAGAAAATATAGATAATATGCATAAATAATGGCAGATTATTCTCATAGAGGTTATACCAGTTTATTCCCTTATTCCCACTGTCAATGAATTATCTTACATTGATGGTGATAGTGATGATGATGATGATATAATTATCATAGCAGCTATTGCTTTTTGAGAACTTTTTATATAGTGGGCTCTTTGATGAGCTATTAACATCCATTATGTCCCTAAGACTTCATAACAACAAAGAGAATACGTATTATTATTCTTTATTTACCAATGAGGAAGTTAAGGCTTTAAAGCTTGCCTGACCAAGTTAGCATAGTTACATGGTAACAGAAACTCATCTTTTTTTTTTTCTCATTTCTCCTTTACGGAAAAATCTTTCATTCACCCTTTAAAGATAATCAGTGAACATTGCTTTAAGTTTCTTCTCCCTGCAAGGTATAGGATGAGCACAGCTGATGGAAGGCACTTAGGAATAATCTCTGTTTTAAAAACCTCAGTGTCTAAGGAAGAAGGTAAGATGTGAACTGAACTACTTTAGTGTTTAGGGTTAGGACTTAGTTGGCTGCAACACAGCAGGTGGTGGTCTCTGGTCAGTGTCTGAAGGGTTCCCTGCTGCCCAGGACCACCTCTCTCAGCCATGGTGCCACAGCCTATCTGCCGGACTACTCTGCTGCCCTGATCTGTTCCTCAGGCTCCTCCACGTCTTTGCTCTAAGCCTGGAGATCTTGGTTAAATTTTACTTTTGACCAGTACAGGCACTGAAGATCACTTGTCTGATAATCAAGCCAGGAGGATTGTTGAAGGAATAGCACTAAGTGTCAGGGTTAACTGGGATGAAGGGTTGCAGAACTAGCCACCTTGTATTGATTGAACACAGATTCTGACTGTTCTTAAAACTTCCTGCAAAGAAGTTGCTCAGATGACGTGCGCTATAAGGAAATTTAGTCTGGACCTCTGGATGTGGTTTTTCATCAGAACAAATTGTATCTCCTTATGCCCTACATTTAAACACCTTTTTTCATCACACACATTGTTAAAACTGGAGTTTTAAATCTAGAAATCCCAATAAGTTAGCAACTTTAATAAAACAGTTAGCTTCCAGATGACTCAATTATTCATTTCTTCAGCAAAAGTCGTTGCAGGTTTTCTTTAATAAAACTTCTGTGGAGAGGGAATGGCATCCACAGTCACATCTTATGGTGGGAATAGTCAGACAGCAGTAAACTAATATTTGAGCTTATTTCTGTATGACATGCTTATAGGTGGATGTCTCTGTTGGGTGGTCTACAGTATTTAAACAAAAAGGACTGTTTCCTGTCCATAAGTTAACTGTTTTCAAAATGTTTCCACATTGTGTGTTTTACGTTATTATTCCCGTTGTTCTTAAATCCATAAAGTAGTAAGGGTAAATAGTTACATCTCACAGAAGGCAGTGGCACCCCACTCCAGTACTCTTGCTTGGAAAATCCCATGGACGGAGGAGCCTGGTAGGCTGCAGTCCATGGGGTCGAGAAGAGTCGGACACGCCTGAGCGACTTCACTTTCACTTTTCACTTTCATGCATTGGAGAAGGAAATGGCAACCCACTCCAGTGTTCTTTCCTGGAGAATCCCAGGGACGGGGGAGCCTGGTGGGCTGCCGTCTGTGGGGTCGCACAGAGTCAGACACAACTGAAGTGACTTAGCAGCAGCAGCAGCACAGAAGAGAAAATGGAGACTACTAAGTAAACAGATGAAGACTAATAGCCTAACACAAAGGGAATGACGTGATGAGACAGTGTGTGGGAGGCCATTTTTCTAAATTTTATAAATCTGATATTTGTTAACTGATTTAGGTATTTTATTGGTTTGATTTAGGTCTACGTGATAGAAATAAAGTTGAGGTTATTTATTTGGAGATAATTGAGATGGCAGTATTGGAAATCAAGACCTCCCACTCCCTACAGAGATTAAATGAATTCTATATTTAAAAAATATTTTTACATAACTGGTTTAAATAATTCTATTGCTAATTATGAAATAAGAGCTAACAGCATGATTTTTCAGATATAGCATATACTTTGCACAGAGTTAAAAATAGCACTACAATTCACTTTAAACTACAGTCTTGTGGGATGTAGGCCTTTTTACTAGGGTTTGATTAAAATAGAAAATAAAAATGTTATATCTTAATTAACATTAACATAGCATAATTTTATATATAGGTGTATATTTATAGACAGTTCAAAAAATCTGTAAATACTATTTTGTTTGCTTGCAATTTTCCAAAGGGACTGCAGTTGGTAAAAATTGCACACATTATATTGTAGTAATAACTCATAAAAGGTAACATGGGTCAGTAGCCCCAGTATGAAGATAAATCATCTTATATCTATTACCTTCATTTTATTTGTTCTAGCTAAGTGGGGTAGGGTGACAAGAAAGGTGGAGTTTGAATTTTTATTAAAAATTGAGACTATCTGATGTAGTCTTTCATTGCCTTTCAGTTCAGTTCAGTTCAGTTGCTCAGTCGTGTCCGACTCTTTGCTACCCCATGAATTGTAGCACGCCAAGCCTCCCTGTCCATCACCAACTCCCAGAGTTCACTCCGACTCACGTCCATCGAGTCGGTGATGCCATCCAGCCATCGCATCCTCTGTCGTCCCCTTCCCCTCCTGCCCCCATTGCCTTTGCTTTCCTTAAATTCATATTTGAGTGGATTTTTAAAAATATTTAAGAGCCAAATGGAATAAAGTTGTAGTTATGCCAAATATAAAGTATGTTTTCTCTCTGTATGTAATCTACAGAGCAAATATCTTACAATAAGGTGCAGTATTTACAGATTTATGAATTAGTGTTCTGATTACTGATTAAGAATAATAATGTTTTAGCTAAATTGATCTTATACCTCAATAATGAGTATTAATATATAAAACTATTGCTGTTCCCCACCTCTTAGAAAACTTGCGAAATTCTGTCACTTGTGCAGATTAAACATAGGACAGATTAGTGAGTGGATAATAACAGTAATGAAAACAGGTCACTTTTATCAAATGGAAAATAAATGTTGGTGGTCATAATAGAAGTATAAAGCTAGAATCTTGAAGTTGAATCTGTGTCTTACGAGAAGGTGGCGTAGTGATTTTAACAAGGCAAGTGGAGCCACCACACAAGCAAAGATTCTCTAACTCCGTATCTCTTCTTTGGCTCCGTTCTTAGGCGTGTTAGTAAGTGCTAATATTGACTCAGATTTGAGTTTTAATCTCTCTTTTTTTCAACCTGCCAGATACATTACAAAACAAAAATCCTTGGGTATGGAAGTAAATAATGAGAGAGAACAGATATAAAAACATAGATATCACGTTTTACAGCAGAAACCAATGCAACATTGTAAAGCAATTATCCTCCAATTAAAAATAAATTTAAAAAAATAATGAAATGTTAAAAAACATGGATAATCTGCAAATAGGATAATTCACCCCAAGATGACTTGATATTATTTTAAACAGTTAGCAGCTAAAACATAGACACTTTGAAATGTTTCCATTACATTCTCTTTTCTCCTTTCATGAAGGAGAAGAAAAACAAAATAACATTCTGAAAGTTCTTCATAAGCTGAATCAAAATATTTTATAAGGAAGTAGAATAGTAATCATAAAAATAAAGCACTATGCTGTGAGCCGAAATCGAAGCATTACCCAAGACCAAGGTTTTTGTGTGTGTTCTTTTTTTTATATTTTTATTTATTTGGCTGCACAGAGTCTTTCTTAGTTGTGGCACATCGGATCTAGTTCTTTGACCAGGGATCGAACCCAGCCCCCCTGTATCGGGAACACAGAGTCTTAGCCACTGGACCACCAGCGAATTCCCCCAAGACTGAGTTATGAAATAACAAAATCAAAGAAGGTACCAATGTAATGACGAGCCAGTGAGTACCTCCTTTCTTGAGATAGCTCAGTGTCCTAGGTGAGGGCCTGGAGGTGTTGGTAAGGGAGGGTTAGAATTAGGTGGTAGGTAACTGTTTTCTTGAGGTTGAGCAGGAACGTCAGAGTCTGGTGGTTTCCATTTAAATTGATGAAGCTCATTTATACTAGGAATTGGAAAAGAAAGGTGATGGTGAAAAATCAGATGAGGAGAATGAAGAGAAAGAAGGAAGCAAAGAGAAAAGTAAAGAAGGCGATGATGATGAGGAAGACGATGCTGCAGAACAAGAGGAATATGATGAAGAAGAGCAAGAAGAGGTAATGGGCCATTCTGGGAGAGTAGCAAAGGTCCTGAACTTATGATGATCTAATAAGGAATCAGACATGTGGTATATAATTAAAATGTTAAACAAAAACCAAGTTGATGGGAACCAGGGGTATATTATTATCCATGGCATCAAGTCTTTGGCACTAGGAGAATTACAGCATTGAAATTATAGTGATACCAAATGGAATGTAGGAGGTAAGAGTTACTTGATAGACAGCTTTGACCGTGGAAGTCCGTAAGTTAAGGAAATGGTTCAATTTAGTTTGAGATTTATCTACTTATCACTTTAAGTTAGCAATAAGGTATAAATTACGGGTTTAGTCATATTTTGAGGGGGAATCCCAGAAATACCATCAGGTTTTAAATCCCAAAGTGCATGTGGATGCTATCAGAGAACATTCATAATTCAGCCTCAAGTATGACTGAGTCAGAACTCCGTGTTTTAGATTTGGGATTTCCAACTTTCAGAAACAAGGTGCATTTCAAAGTAAGCTGGAGTCAATCAAGCAGGGTGATTGTGTTGGTCACGGCCTCTCTGGGGCTTTGTAGATGCCTCACGTAAGTTTCTTCTGTTGATACATTCCAGTGACCACTGTCTTCACTCCATTTCAGCTTCACACACCACACTGATGAATCTTTCACCTGCATTGCTCCACCTAAGAAATCTTAATTATATGCTACAATTGCCTTAAATTTTGGTTTTATATTGGTGTGCAGGAAGCATACTGATTCATTTTTATCTGCTTCCAAATGGCTAGCCAATTGCCTGCCTCATGTACTAAATAATTTTCTTTCTGCATTGATTTGAAATTCTCCTTTATCAGCTCTTAGATTCCTTCATCTGCTTAGATGTATTTCTGGCCTCAGTTCCATTGATCTATGTCTGAATCATCACTAAGACATTCCAATTAATAGAAACTTCTTATTATTTGTTAATATTTTAAGAGCATGTTACTCTTTTTTGAAATTTTCCTGAATATTCTTTGGCTTTTGAAATGCTCTGTTTATAAAGTCTAGACTTGAGTTGAGCTGTGTTTGAAATTAAGATCTGTCCTAACAAAAACAACAAACATTAGAATTTTAGTAATTTCAGAATTCTATAGAGCACTAAACACCACCAATGGGTTCATATAACTGTATTTCATTTTTTAATAAACAAATGATACATATTTTAAGGGTGAGGCTAGGGAGTCTGGGTATAAGCAAGCTCAAAGCCTCATATTTAAAGTTACTCTCTTTGCTCTTTCTAGCAGTTAACTAATGAAAAACTACTACTAATTAACTCATTGGAGAAGGAAATGGCAACCCACTCCAGTGTTCTTGCCTGGAGAATCCCAGGGATGGGGGAGCCTGCTGGGCTGCCATCTATGGGGTCGCACAGAGTCGGACACGACTGAAGTGACTTGGCAGCAACTCATTGATATATATATATATATTGAGAATGTGATAAGCATTTTGTTTGGAAGAATAAAATGGAGCGAATTATCTATATAACACCTACATGTAAAATTGAGAAAATATGGACTTTTTCTTCAGCCTTTTGAATGTTGTAGTTAAAGAGCAGGGGCCCAAATGAAGGCAAGAACCCTTTACGCCATCAGTTTCAACAGGTTCTGACTCTGTACCAGTCTATGTATCAAGATTACTAATCTCACAGAATTACCAAATGTGAGTCACTGAACCCACTTGGACGTGCACATGTCTAAACCCAAGTAGCATATGCTCAATTTGAAATGCAGTGTCTCTTCCTTTCTCATTTCCATTTGTGTGTACAAACTGACTAGCTTACACTTTCACACCAGTGTCCTTAGCAAGGTCTTGTGTACAAGGTGGCCTCACCTGAACCATGCCACCCCTCTCCCATACACTACCCCCAGGATTCAGCCGGGTTTCCAGACTGTTGGATTTCTTAGCACCAGAGAAACCGGGACAGCTTCCTAGATAAAGTAAGGGTCTGAGCTGGAAACAGGAAGTTACAGTGTTTAGGGAGGACAAAGTAATGAAAGACATATCTGAATAATACAAGTTACCTTTCTTACATTATTTATATAAATTTATATATAGTATCCCACCATGCAAATCCTAAAAAAGACGATATCCAGGAGACTTTCTTTTGAGAATAGTCTCTATTTCTTAATTACTCTGTGATAATTCCTGCTATAGATAATAGAGATATGGAGATTAATTTGGCAGGGGGTGAAGTAGAAAAGAATAGCTTGTGCTTTGCCAGGCAAAGAGGGCCACAGCAGGCTAACACCCTCAAAACAATATCTTGGAGGTTAATTTTTTATGGCAAATTTCAGTCATGTTCAAAAACTAGTGACTAGTAATAAAAACATCTACAGACTCATCATTCAGCTTTAACAATCATCAATTCATAGCCAGCCTTTCTGCCGCTCTTTCATCCACCCAGTCCGCTCCTGCCCCCCAACCCCCTTCAAAGCCCCAGCTGCCTTGGATCATTGTAAAGCAAATCCCAGGCATTGTATCATTTCATCCATAAATATTTCAGTCAGCTCAGTCGCTCAGTCGTATCCAGACTCTTTGCGACCCCATGAACTGCAGCATGCCAGGCCTCCCTGTCCATCACCAACTCCTGGAGCTTACTTATGTGCATTGAGTCGATGATGCCATCCAACCATCTTATCCTCTATCATCCCCTTTTCTGCCCACTTTCAATCTTTCCCAACATCAGGGTCATTTCCGGTGAGTCAGTTCTTTGCATCAGGTGGGTGGAGTATTGGGAAGTTCAGCTTCATTAGTTCAGTGTGTACTCAAACATAAGGGCTCTTTATCACATTATCATAGCTAACAGAATAAAATATATTTCTTTAATACCACCAGGTATTAAACCAGTGTTCAGATTGTTTTGATTGGAGAAAAACTTTTGCTTGTTCCAGTTGGAATCCAGTGACAGTCCACACACTGCAGTTGGTTAATAACTCCCTTAAATTTCTTTTAATCTATATCCAAAATGGATTTTTGAATTTTTGGTAGAAAGCAGAAATACCTTGAGTCATTTACATGGATAGTAGTCTTACTCACCCAGAAGAATTGGAATGTTCCCAGGGGATTAATCTCTCTTAAAAGAAACTGAGCCACCCTAGATAGAATGTAATGTCATCTTCTATGTTTGATTCAGTATCTTGAGGTCTTTTATTTATTTTGATAGGAAGCAAAAATCTCTGCTTATGCTCAGCTATTACAACTGAAAACCTTAGTTCTGGTGTAGTCAAATGAATGTTAGTGTAAATTGGCTTCATTTATTGTTTGTACATTTGTTTGGAGTAAGTGTATAGTGGTTAAACTAGCTAAACCACGTATCATCCCTCCTCTAAGGTATAATGAACGAGATGTATCCTGGTAACATGTAATGGGCATCCGTATATGTTCTCTCAGCTAGTTGGTGCCTGAGACTAGTAGGGGATGGTGGTCTCGAGGAAGAGCACAGGTAGATGTGTGAAAGTCAATGTTTTAAGCATTGAAATAACAGAGACTTCTTTTAAGCCTGGCCTAGTTTCTAGTTACCTAACTTTGGTATTTATAAACTTACGTTTAAAGGGATAGCCCACATTATATTCTTTAATGTTACTACTCATACTTTTGAAGTTTACTGAGGAGTATATCATTTCACTTAGGAAAATGACTACATCAATTCCTACTTTGAAGATGGAGATGATTTTGGTGTAGACAGTGACGACAACATGGATGAAGCAACCTACTAGCTATGGAATTTCTCAAAAAATATTTTTATGAAACAGCTTCTGAACATTTGGACAGACTTATTTTCTATTTTATTTCTGATAAGGAATGAGTAAGTACTTTATTTTTGTTACTGTTTTGTTGGAAAAATACTTGTTACTAAAATATTCAGAACCACTTTGAGTTTACACTAGTTACCTTACCAGTTAATTTCTGACACTGACATTCCTTCTCAACACCTGTCATCTCTCTAATGTATTCAAGTGGATTTTTTTTTTATGTTGTGGATTAGAATGTGCCTGAAGAGTTTCTGCATCTTTTTTTAAGAGTTTTTGCATCTTTTAATCTATGTATTCATACTTTAAAAAATTATTCTTATTTAACTGCTGATCTTTTCTAAAACTGCTACTAGTCATCATAATGGACTTCTATAATCTGAAAGTTGGTTTAATACTGCACATGGAGCACTTTAGAAACAAAGAAACTTGAAAATAATTTTATTTTTTTTTTACATGGTATGTTCTGTGCTACTATATTATGACTACATAAACCTACCTGAGCTCTTACAAATGCATATTTTATGAGATTAAAACTTTTGTGATTAGAAACACACACAGGGAGAAATGCCAATCTGAGCTAATTTCATAATTTAATCTCAAACCAATACGAAGACCTGGGATAAATAAATACCTGAATTTGGGGCTAACTTCATACCATCCTATAGATCAATTAATCATCCCACTGTATCAAGTTTGTTACCTTTGAGTCACTGGTTAATGAAAAATTAGACGGAGGTATTTAATTTTGTACTTGATGAAAATGTGGAGTAAGTTCAAGTCATATAAATCTCATTGCAGAATGCATATATATGTAATCTTTGAGGTGTAGTGGCCTCTGTTATGTTTCATAGGACTCAAACTGTCCAATTGATTTAACAATGCAGAATAAAACTCAGGTCACTTTGAAATTGAGATTAATCTTTTTTGATTCATTTAAAAACTAGCTCCCCTTTTTGTATTGGGGTAGGAGAGAGGATATCTAAAATCTTCAGCTTCCAATGACTCACATATGCCAAAGATTTTCAAGGATATTCTTATTATGTATTTTTTAAATGATTTATTAACATTACTCTCCAAAAAAAATATTTTTTCCCTCTTGGGAAGATACCACGCATTGCCCTCTGACCTGAGAATCAGAGCCGTAGATTCTGTTTCTAGCTTTACTATTAAACTCAGCCCTGAAATTGAGCTTGGTTAGGTTTTCTGTGCCTTAGTTTCTTCACTTGTAAACAGTTTTCTATAAAAACTGCTTAAATTCCAACCAGAGTTTACCATGTGTGTTCATTCTCTCACCTTGTGGCAATGATCATGCTTAAATTTGATTCTCACCCTCTAAAAAAAATTGTAACTGGCAAAGTGATTGAACACAGTTTTGAGAGACAGACTTATTTTCCTCACAAAATGTATCGAAATCTGATTTTCCCATCTTATTTTCTAGTGGAAAAAATGTATATTGTCTTGTGCCATTTTGTAATATGGCTTTCTCAGGAAAAAAAAGACCACTTTCAATTGTAATATTTTCTCAGATCATTCACTATGGGTGTGAGGGCCATTATTCAGTATTGTGCTGATCCTATGTGATTTCTTAAAGGAGTTTATGAAAAATTTTAAAGATTATAAATGGAAACATGAATGAAACACTCTAAAGTAGCAATCTACTTAAGAGTAGAAGTCTCACTTTTAAGTTGTAATGGGCAATAGTTATTTAGGATTGGTAAGTTACATGTTTCTTACTTTCTCAACTCCTTAGTACTGCAGCTAAATACTATTTAATTTATACAAATCTTACCTTATTGTTGTTACACTTCCTTTTTTATCAGTCTGAAGATAACATGTGAATCAGGCAAATACACCAAAGATACAGGAATCTTTTTTCCTGGCTTTCAGTTTGTTGCCACCATTTTAGTCCTGCAGATGGTAAAGTACCTACTATGGGCAAGGATTTGCTGGGGAGGCCCAGCCATGTCTATTAAGTGCATTGCCTTCCTCCTTGGGAAGATCTTTTTATAAGTTTAAAGTAGACTAATTGTGAGAACAGGCAGGAAGTATTTGCGGGTTGCTTTAACAGTGGCAATCTTATTTTTCTGGCTTAAAATCTAAGACGACTGTGAAATTATTCCGTAAGAAGGTAAACTTTAGTGCAGAGATTCGCCTCATACTTGATGGTGAAGTGTCTTTAAAATTTATAAGATACAAAATTGTTTTGTTGCTCTAATGCTTATTTTTCTGTATTTGTTTACACATTAAATTCCTGCAAAAAAAAAAAAATTGTGTCCTTTTGTTTTATATTGTTTTATTTTGACCCTACTGAAATATGTTTGAGAAAACTAATTTGTTAATACTTATTTTACCTAGTACAGTAACTGTATATTTGTTGAGCAGGATGCCAGTATCAGATGTTCTTGAACAAACAACCATCAACAATAAAACTCTAGGTGATTAAAAGCTGTAAGAACAAAGAGATTTGGATATTGAGAGAATGCTGACACTCACTGGACCTTGTTAACCTTTCCTTCCCCACTTTCAGATGTACAGTATCATGGCTTTTCTTTAGTATGCTTAAAGGTTCTGAAGTTAGTAACTTTTTATAAGAAAAATTATAAATACAATTTTAAGATTAAGATGCTTTTAAAAATGAAGAAACCAAGGTTTACACTGATTCTCCATTAAATAACTCCAAATACCTGATTTTTGTTACTAGTATTTTTTAAAATTAGTATTTTGAGATAAAAAGTTTGTTTCATAATAAAATTTAGATGTAAATAGAGCATACTGTTACATGACCAATCTGTAATCTCCATGCCTCGTAAGGCCTTTTTCACTGCAAATAACGTTCATTTGAAATTTGTTTTCATTTCCTTTCACTTATGTACTATAAGTCATCCAGTGTATTTTGTTTCAATATAAGGGAGAATCTGAATTAGTAAATCTTCGGCAATTCAGTCTAACTTACATAGTATCTCTTTTATCAAATAGTTAGAGGAGGAGAAAAGATTTGCTTTATTCAATTAAATTAACCAGCTTCCATTTTTTGATTGAATAATAAAATAGAAACTTTATTACATTTTGTATATCTTTTAAAATATGAAAAATAAGGGGCAGAAAGTTTTAAAACCCAGTTTTACAGATGTACATGCTAACATAATATTCTACAATTCCATGCTGCATTTGTATAAAATACATTATACAAAAGTTTTATATAATTTGCATACATAAAATAGTTAAAGCATTCAGATTTCTGTGATCCAACAGTGCAATATGCACATACTTGGAAGAAAAATACTGATTTCCTGAGCAACATAATTCAAAATAAGAATGATTCCCATCATAATGTACCGTTTAAATACAGACTTCCCAGAACTCCACCTTTACTCTGTAACACTTGGACTGTATCCTGTTTCATGGTATTTCTAAATCCTAATTGTATGCTTCATATTCCAAGTAGGTAATTTTAGTAAAACTAATGACTAAATAGTGGTTCATTTAAAGAACTCTTCAGGCCACTGAACAAGTAGGGCTCAGAAAAAGACAAGCTTTAAAACACAAGTTTTCGAAGAAGTTAACATTACTGTCTTCTAATTCCTAATGACTCTATAACTGATCTTAATATATCTTTTAAGGACACAAAGCCTATAATTTTCTAGGAATAGGATTGCAAAAATTATTTAAATACCATCCATTGTTTGAAACAAGCTTAACCATTTGTACCCAAACTTTTAGAAAGAACTGCCCCTTTTAAAAATAAGCAGGTTTTTCTTAAACACTTGCAACTCCAACATTTTAAGTGAACCAAATGCAGTGATTCACAGTTGTTACTTTTACATACATACATGTGTATGTTATCTTCTAATGTAGACTCAGTAAATTCAAATAAGGGTTTCAACACAAAAGCCACAATATCAAATGATAACTTTTCTTGTTTTATTAAGTTTTACAAAGTAATCTGCATTTACTACAAATTTTGTAGTACTACTTAGTACTTTTTAAAAGTTAAAATTATTTTATCTATTAAATGCTTAGGAAATTTTTTTTAATGACAAGGATTAAAATCTAGAATTCTATATATATAACATATAGAATTCTCTGTATATATAACATATACATAGAATTATATGTAATTCAAGCTATATTCAATCAAGTAAAAATATATTTTTAATTTTTTAATTATAATATATATAACTCAAACATAAGGACAAAGGAAACTGTCTGTGTCATAAGGATATGTTATATTTCCTTCAAGGAATAGGACACTCTGCAAGACAGAAAATGTTTTTAACCAACACAGAACACCTACTTTTTAAAATGTTAATGATTTTGGAAATCAGACTTCTCTTTGTCAGTTTCCAAGTATCACAAGCAGAAAGGAATCCTTGACTATCTGAAATTTCATCAATTTGATGTAAACAAAGTTCTTCAAAGGCCATCTAGCCCATTCTATCCTAAAATAATCTTTTATTTTCTTCCCTAAAACTTGATTTTCAGCAGGCTTAATAAATACAATGTAAACTGACCAAGTTAACACTGAGCATAAATTAGAAAGATGCCCAAGGCACATTAAAACAATGTTTTAAATCTCAAACTAATAGAGTCACTCAAAAAATCAGTTTGCTACAGACTTCCACATTAACGCTTTCTGGTAATCATCTAAGGCCCTCTGATATATATATGGAAAGGCTTTAATGTTTGACTTCTTTGTCCTATCTTTCTCTGACACATTGCTCCTGAAAGTACATTAAGCCTCATTAAGCATATATATATATATATATATATTTTGTTCATCTCACTTTGTATCCATATTGAAATCTGAAATATAAAACAACTGGTCAAAAAGCTTAAACATTAAAAGTTAGGAAATAATGCCCAGAAAATGAGGTGTTGTTATGTATCTTAAGGTACATACTTTATTATACACAAAACAGGCAAGCCAGACTCCACCAAATCTTGCTTCTAATGAATTATTTTGATAACATTTTAAAAACACATACTTTAAAAAATTAAATCATAGAATCAATATGCAAATGCAATTTAGCCAGAGTCTGTCTGATCCACAGTAGATCTTAAAATGTGGCCCTATAAACCCCTTCTTTCTGACCAAACCATACACCTCTGGCCTCTGTTCCCCAGAGATGCTCTAATTCAGGGAAAAAGGATCTAAGTTGAACATTTTCTCTTTGAAAACTCTAGAGGCTAAGGGATCAATAAAGCAATATGTCTGTTACTGCTAATGCTAATGGTCTTTTTACCCCTGCTTTTCTGCAACAGACCTCAGAGAGACTGAAAATGTTTTCATCCCATTAACTTGTGCTTGATAGTGAAGGTAGAGGCTAATTTTATACAGCCTATGTTATGAATCCTACTGGACTATCGAAAACAATGCTTAATTCTAAAAATTATATATTATAAGGCATTAAATGTAATTAAGGCATGTTACTACATGTAATACAGCAACAACTTATCACAGTATGTAAGGAAATATTTGCTAAATAATGGTAATCTGTACATGTGTAACACTTTCATCAAAGAACAACAAAAGTGCTTTCAAATATCAGAGGCAAATAAAATTACTTAAAAAACAGAAGCAGTGGCAGCATTCTTTAAGAGAGAAAGGTAACTTTTACGTCCTGACATAATCCAGTGTTCTAGTGACCAAATGGCAACTTCCCAACAGTAAAACATTATTTGGGGGGGTTAATAATAATATATCTCACCCTCTATTACAGACATTATAGATAACTTTCCCATTTCTGTTCTACTTATGCTTTCATAGTGTATGAACTAAATGTTTTTTTAAAACTTCAAAATAGAATTTTAAGTGCTATCAAATAATTTTAGAATCAGACTTTCTTGCAACTGAACATCTTGATGGCTCACAGTATTAAAATTTTCATCAGCTGCAGACATCTGATGCTATCATTATTTGTTTAATAAATGTATTACTAATAACCTCAAAACAAAAATACTTTAAAAATAAAATTTAAAGATAACCAGTCTTGACTAAGAAAAAGATGCATTTTTCAAGAACTTCCTAGACACACATTCAAATTCATTTCTGCTTTAAGCACTGATACAACAGATACACAGATTCACTGCTTTCAATATCAACTAGCAACTGTAGGGATTTTATACTCAACCCATTTGTAAGTGGCTCCAAATAACAACAAAAGGTGAAAAACAAAGCATCTTCAGTCTAAATTCTGCCTTTGAAGTAGTTACTGACTGTAACTGATTGACCAAGTTCCAAATGCACATGTGATTGGTAACTGTAATTGTGAACTAACTGCTATGTTTTGTGTTGAGCAGCAGGTAACTGAGAATCTTGATTATATAGTTTATGATCATCCTGTGGACCAAAGGGTATTCCTTTAGTTGGAGCAATTCCATTTTCCATTTCTCTCTGCTGTGATGGGGGTGTGACTCCTGAATGCAAATGTGAAGAATCCACCGTTGAATGGTGACTGACATCCACCTTAGCTAAAATTTCATAATACAGCAAATAAAACACTGGTGTTATTATGCCTACTATCAACATTATCACTACAGCTGTCCACCACCCTATTCCCCAGTCTGCTCCATAGTAAGGATCCTTCCGTTGAATGTTTTTGTTGTCAGGTTCAAAACGGACCTGTTGTGCTGTCAAAGCAGACACCACCTCATTAAGGTTCTCTCTTTTGGTGTCTGTGCATTTTACTATTTGTTCAATGTCTCGGTCTACTTCTTTTAGAAAGCTACCAGCTGACTCAGTGGAAGAAAGAGAGTCATTAGCTGACAAAACTTCCTGTTGTTCTGGAAGGTATTGAACAGTAGAAGGACGTGAAGCCTGTCTTCCTTTTGGAGGATAAAGTGTTTCAGTCAATGAACTAAACTTTTTTACTGGAATTTTGATAGACCTAAGGGCAAAAAAGTCTTGGTCACTGATGAGATTGTTAACCCTCTTGATATCTGCTACCTGTAAGAAAAAAAAAACAACATTCAACTAAATTCTGAATCAAAATAAAAGTAGTAACAATTCATTCATCCCAGTTACTTTTGGAGGGGAAAAAATGAGCTTAGTATTGGAAGTATTGAGTTATCACATCCAGAGAGATTTTATTTGTGGATAACAGTTCTATACCACTCTTGATCTACCAGTCTTAAGAAATCACCAATTATATTCTACCATCAACCCATACATTGTTAACACTAATTCTAGTTAAATAGATTCTAGGATCTTTTGATATTTCTCTTTGCACATCCTGTACAAATATCACACTCTGCTGCTTGTAAACAATTTGTGAAGGAAGGATTACAGACTTAAGTTCTTCTTATGTGGCAGTTAGAGTATAGGTAAATGTCAACTTAACCCAATAAAAGTACCATGTTTTATCAAAACTAAGATGCCATCCACTCTTAGGATGTCCCATTATTTTATGCATCATAAAGGTAAAAAAAACTCCACCAAATATTGAAGATGCCACCATTCTAATTTTAAAGATGTTAAAATATTTTATTTTTAAAAATACACGTTGGAATTAATAAAGTGATAATTTATCTCCTTCACTTGTTTTCTGAAGCCATTTCCCCCCAAACTTCTTGCTGTAAATGCATTATTCAGCTCCTCCCAAGATCAGTCATTTTTATAGGCTTTCCTTGTATATTTTATATAGTCCTCAACCTGTCTATATATCCTATCCACCTGCCAACAATGGCAAGAGTAAGAGAGTATTTCTCAGGCTACCAATTACTATGCCAGGCTCTCCAACTACTTTTAAATTATTAGTTCATCAAAGCTGTAAACTAAGCCCTGATCATTTATCACCTGATTGATGTCAGAGAGGTTAAAGTGAATCTAGGATAAAACTTAGATTTCTGACATGGCCAACAATGGATAATCACGTCCCTCATTAAGATATGGAACACTGTAGAGGGTAAGAGAGAATGAACACAGATTTCACACGTGTTGACTTTGAGGTGCCTGAAATATGAAAGTGGAGGATGTCCAAAAGGCAGTTAAGAGATGAATGTCTGAAATTCAGAAGAATGATCCAGCGAAAGAGAGATTTGTGGATTACCAGCAGAAATGATAATTGAAGTCACAAGAGTAGATAGATTCGCTAGAAGAAGGCAACACAGGAAAGATCCCTGAGGAATGCCAACATTTGAGGTGCGTGCTGAGTAAGAGAAAGCCACAAAACAGACTGAGAAACAGTAGCCAGGAAAGCACTGTATGATAGTGGTTAAAAGCACAGGTCACCTGGATTTGAAGCATGACCTTGACACTTTCTAGCTGTACGATTTGGGGCAGGTTGTTTAACCT
Source organism: Bubalus kerabau (assembly GCF_029407905.1). NCBI lineage: Eukaryota > Metazoa > Chordata > Mammalia > Artiodactyla > Bovidae > Bubalus > Bubalus kerabau. The sequence goes on from NC_073624.1 coordinate 259,709,187, forward strand.
CTCTGCAAATCAGTTTCACGTATGTAAAATGACTGTAATAACACTACCTACCACATACGGTTACTGTGAAGATTAATGTATTAAAATGTCCAAAGAACATCTATAGTGAAACACATATATTATGCAAGTGTTAGCTCATATTAAACTTTAATAGTAGGAAAATCAGAAACCTGCAGAATCCAGGTTGTCAAAGAGGGTTTTTAAGAGGCAGTAGTGACCTGGATTAATTGCATATTACTGATCCAGTGTGATGCAGAATGAGAAAAAGTGAATTCCTTTGACGTGTATGTGTGGAAGGAAGAGAGAGAGGAGATGACAGTGTAATGTTAAAGGGCGCTTAGTCATTTTACTACCTTAGGGATCTTTTTTAAGACAAATGAGGATTCACCGACAACACGAAAGCCTGACCGTATTCTCTTTAAATGCTCTTTTGCTTGGTATTGTACATTCCATCTAATAACTACTCAGCAACCTTTCTGAACCTTGCTTCCAAGATTTAGCCTCTACCTCTCTAAATATCCCTATAATGTTTTCTCTGTTATGCTAACTTCCTTGGTTACATTTAAGATTCCAACCCTGAACTTTTCATTCCTCTTATCACTGTTTTATAACAGGCATATTTCAATAATTCCTAAGGTTGAATATTTATAAGCAGAATATGGCACTAACTTCCATAATTTTTAAATGATAAATCCGTCTTGTAAGATTAATCATTTTTTTCCCCTATTAGTTGAGCTCTGTCAAACAGAGCACTGTTTAACTCCTAACTCCGTTTTATCAATTTTCCCATTACTATGGCCAATGCCATCTTCTCTGTTAAGCTAACTGCCTTTCATCACTGTACATATAATTAAGGAAACAGCAGACACATCCTGTGATTGCCCCTAATACATTTTCTATCAGCTTCTTCTCTATCCTTGCTATAAATATTTTAGCCCACGCACTTATATTCATTGGATATTCCAATAACCTCTTTCTTGGATTCCCTCTAATTCACCAGCAGGTTCTCCCTGCCCCACCCTACCCCCATTTTGCAGCACTCTTTAAAACCTTAAAATGATGTTCTCTTACTATATAGCAAACTTTTCCTCAGTTATCTTACAGCACTTTATCCTAGTCTGTGTCACTCATTTCTGACACACCTAATAAACTTCCTCTGTTGTCTATACCTCCTTGCTATCTTTTCTACTTCACTGTCATATGTCTGAAATACTCTGTCCTTTTCAAAACCTCACTGATTAAAAATATGACCTATTTTTAAATCATTCAGATGGCATTTCAGATTTCTCTTTTTCTAAGAAAACTTTCTAGGCTCTAGAAAACTGCTGTCTTTCTCTAATAAAACGACTAGACCATATTCTTCTCTTGGATCTCCATGTTGATATTTTTAGCCTTGCCCCAATCTTAAAAGTCTTGATTACTTTCCATTAACAACCTTCTAAGGTTTATTTCTCCATGGTCTTATTTCTCTACAGAATACATATTAACAATTTTATCTGCATTAAAGAATGAAATCAAATCATTTTCTGATTTAACAATAAATGTTCCCATACATAAACAAATCACAAAAAACCCCAAACCCAGCTTTTCTTACTCCATCAAGAAACGCATTTCAATAAAATATTTTATTAAATGTTTAAATTAAAATGTGTAATATTTGTTTTGATCAATCGTGAATAACTGCAGTACTTATTCATAAAAAATAACACACAGAACCTCATGGTCATAGGAAACTTTATAAAATTAAATTTAAATATATATATAAATTTATCAATATATGTGTGTTTCTACTGCAGGGAACTGTGACAGGTAATCAATAAAAGATTCTCAAGCATAAATATATTTTACACTATGAAAGATTTTGAGGGGGAGAATGAAAATATTAATCAAGGAGAAAAAGGAATATATAAAATTTCATGCTACTAAAAAGAGAGCTCATATATTTTAAATGAATGATTTTAGGTAGCAAATCCTGGTGGTATTTGGAATTCCATGCATACATTTACAGAATATTCTAATAGTCTTATTTTTAAATATCAATATTGATAACATTCTGGAAATTAAATTCTTTGAAACAATTTTAAGTCACAATGTATTTAAGATGTTCACTTTAAAATGTGCGAGGTGTTACATAGTACATTTCAAAATTCTTTTGGGAACGTAAGAATAAAAACTTTGATAACAAAGGATTTAAACATGTTTACATGAAAACAGATTCCATGTTATGGATGCAAGATGGACATGACACAGATATACAATGAATTTAAACAGTTTAATACCTAGCAAAATAAAAAATATACCTTTCCTCTATAAATCCCTCTTAAGAGAATCTATTTCACAGAAACAAAGGTATTAGTTAGTGACGACATTCACTGCCCAATGCAAAACATGGAGGAAATCCTGACTACCCATGAATAAGAGAACCATTTAATAACTGTGGTATATCCATACTATGGAACATCATAAGCTATATACCATAGTTAGACCTATATGGCTATGAGGGATGTTCATGATACTAATAAATGAAAACGAGGCAACTTTCACAGTAACATGGATAATATAAACCAATTTTAAAAACATCACCACATACATATACATCTCCCCTCAGAGAAGGTATGGAAAGAGATACACCAGTGTGTGTTATCTTAGGAAATTGGGATAGGAAAAATACTTTCCTCATATATTTCTACATTCTGTTACAACTTTAATAAGGAGAAAAATAAATACATTTCAGTGTTTTCAATCTGAAAACAGAATCATGACTTAGAAATAAACAGAATTCAAGTGTTCACTTAAAATTTAAGAAGTTAACATCCATCAACAGGATAAGAGATTTCTGTGGAAAGAGGAAAAAAAGCAGGGGGTGGAGGAACGAAGATGAAAGGGCACAGACTTTACTCCAACTTGTACTATGAACAAATGACGTATTTGGGGCTGCATTATGCAAAGTCAGATTAAAACTTACCGTACAACAGTACTGAAGGGCTATTGCATTTAAAGTGTCTCCTTCCTGTATATCTTTTGTTAACACTATGATGTCATCAAGTCTATCTTTTGATGTACTTCTTCGGATTTTTTCTTTTCCTCGGGATCGAAGCTCATATACTTCAGCATCTTCCTCCAACATATCACTGTCTGTACAATTTCCAAATGCATGTACTTGAGCACTTGAATGAATTCCTGGAAGAGGAAAACTACGATTCTGATGCCTCCCAGCCATGTCCAAATCTGGTGGGGAAAGAAGGCAGAGAAAACTGTGGAATGTAGCTGACCCATTTGACTGATTTACATGAATCTTATATTCAAGACACTCTATATTTTGTTTTTTAAAGAATGGTTTGAGTTATTTAAAAACTTAGGTTCAAGTTTTGTAGCTGTTGAAGAACAATGAGCATATCTGGCAATGGAGACAATGGGATGGGAGGAAGAGGTAATCCATTCTTTCAGAGCGTATGTCACACAACAGTGATGCTTACATTTTAATAAGGGCAAATTGCTGTATTTTTTTAGGTCAAAAAATTAAGTTTCCCCATGCTGAGTATGTGAAGAAAATATAAGAAATATAAGAAATAATTTTAAGATCACACATCTTAAAAACGTGTGATCATATATAATTTATAGATCTGATGGAATCAAAATATAGTTTTTACATATATACACACAACACTTTTATAAACCCCAAACTTTCTGAGTTGTCCTGCGTTTTAAGTTCCATGAGACTGAACTATCTTTCGGACTCCCCTCCCACTTCCCTGGATCAGGCTAATTTCAGTATTTATATTTAGTACAATATGTGCCATCTATACAGGTCATGATTTTGCTCTCAACCAGGGATTTTTCTTCCCTGGCAGCTTTTCATCAAACTTTTAGCTTACCAAAGCCTCCATGAAACTCAACTTATAGTCCATAGAGACTGTGAACAGACCCTGTTTATTTAACTTATATGCAGAGTACATCATGAGAAACGCTGGACTGGAAGAAACACAAGCTGGAATCAAGATTGCCAGGAGAAATATCAATAACCTCAGATATGCAGATGACACTACCCTTATGGCAGAAAGTGAAGAGGAACTAAGAAGCCTCTTGTTGAAAGTGAAACAGGAGAGAGAAAAAGTTGGCTTAAAGCTCAACATTCAGAAAACGAAGATCATGGCATCCGGTCCCATCACTTCATGGGAAATAGACGGGGAAACAGTGTCAGACTTTATTTTTCTGGGCTCCAAAATCACTGCAGATGGTGACTGCAGCCATAAAATTAAAAGACGCTTACTCCTTGGAAGGAAAGTTATGACCTACCTAGATAGCATATTCAAAAGCAGAGACATTACTTTGCCAACAAAGGTCTGTCTAGTCAAGGCTATGGTTTTTCCTGTGGTCATGTATGGATGTGAGAGTTGGACTGTGAAGAAGGCTGAGTGCCAAAGAATTGATGCTTTTGAACTGTGGTGTTGGAGAAGACTCTTCAGAGTCCCTTGGACTGCAAGGAGATCCAACCAGTCCATTCTGAAGGATATCAGCCCTGGGATTTCTTTGGAAGGAATGATGCTAAAGCTGAAACTCCAGTACTGTGGCCACCTCATGTGAAGAGTTGACTCACTGGAAAAGACTCTGATGCTGGGAGGGATTGGGGGCAAGAGGAGAAGGGGTCGACGGAGGATGAGATGGCTGGATGGCATCACTGACTCGATGGACGTGAGTCTAAGTGAACTCCGGGAGTTGGTGATGGACAGGGAGGCCTGGCGTGCTGCGATTCATGGGGTTGCAAAGAGTCGGACACGACTGAGTGACTGATCTGATCTGATCTGATTCACTTATACTACAGAAAAGACAATTTAAGACTGAGATGAGAGCTGACTTAAGTGTACTCACTCACAACTCACCTTCATCAAGCTGACCTATTCTCATTAAAAAAGAGTAGGTGGGAGAAATTCTCCAATGGGCGGGGCATTCGGTGCTACACGTTCTGAATGGATGACTTTGACACAGGCGTGCCACGATGTATGGCAATGGTGTCTGCATCATCAGCCACTCCTGTGAACCCAACTGCTTTCTCGAGTCATCCACGTGGAGGGCTAGGGACACATCATCATCTTTACCTACCCTGCATTGCTTCCTGCATGGTGAGGAGCTCATGTATGACTACAAGTCACCACTGATGATGCCAGCAACAAGATGCCCTGTAACTATGGTACCTAGTGCTGCTGAAGCTGTGGCTACCTGCCACGACCCGTTGCCAACTTGGGCCTAGCCTGGGGACTTCCTCATCCCTCCCAGAGCATCTCACCCCACCATCATGTTCAGGGTGGATGTGGGCATGCAGGTGGCAAGGGCTCTGCCTCCCCACCTTCAGGCCACCCAGCAATTACCCCCTTCCTACCCTGGGGCCCCAGAATATAGACACTGCACAAAGGTTTCTAAATCCCTTCTTACCTATGTTAGGAGAGTGAGATCCCAGGTGGCAACCAGACCCTCCCCCACCAAAGTCTATCAGTGTTAAAAACAAAAAACAAGAACATAAACCAATTCCACACTCACGGTTTTAACTTCATATTAATTATTCACATAAGGAAGGATAGATTATTTTCAATAATTGTGAAAGAGAGTAGAGAAGTAGTAAAAGGAATTTGGAAGGTAAAATACTTAAGGCTTAACAATGTGGCTCAGATACAAAGAAAAGAAATTAGTTAAAGGTCACACCAAGATTTCTGATTTGTGTCCCTGAGTAAATGTTGGTGCCATTCACTAAGATTTGGAACACTGGAAGAGCATGGGGTGAGGGTGGGTGACTTTGATTATAAATTCCTTTAAGATAACCAAAAAGAATGTCAAATAGTCAAGTGGACTATGTGGTCAAATTCAGAAAGGTCTGAGGGACATAATTTCATGACTCTCCTGCACATAGGTGGAAACTGAAGCTGTATAGATAAGATTACCTAGAGAGAGAGGGTGCAGAATAAGAAAAGTGGGTCCAATGTGGACCCTTAGAGAACTGCTACATTTAGTATCTAGATGAAGGAAGATCAGCCTGCAAAGAGGGAAAAGAAGTAATCAGAGGAGGAGGAAATCATGAAAATGCTGTGCAATGAAAGCCAAGGCTAAATGATTCCCCAAAGGCAGTTGTGAATACTATGGACAAGCACCAGGTGGAAAAGAAAAAAAATCAGAAAAGACCAACTCCAAAAGTCTGAATTTGTAATATATACAATAAATCATCTACTATGTTGGGACATACTTAGAAAATTTTGGAAACTATTTCATATCATTGAATCCAACCCCAGAAAACCAGTTTCTGTCCCTGCTCTATGGCAACATGGTAATGCTTTAAAAATTCAAAGTTTCTACTCAATAAGTAACTAATAGCTACATATTAAGTCGATAATTTCACCTGTAGAGCTACATTATTTACTACCATAAACTGGAACTCCTAACTCAGCAGCCACCAAACTAAAGAAACCTACCCACATTTTACATCTCAAAAGCAGTTTTAAAATCACATCTATTCCTTCAAGGAATTCTAACAAGTGACAACTCTAACAAGGTTAAAGATGAAACTTGTTTTAATACCGTAATAAATTAAGGATGCTTTATTTTTATTTTGTTCTCAAAGAAGTTGAAAGAGTATCTCACCTTCACCTAAAACAGATAATAGTTTTATTTCCACTTTTTTAAGTCTTTCAATACTGTCTTTAATCTAGGAAATATCTGAATACTGTGAATTCCTAGGCAAAATTTTATACATATGCACACTTTTCTGGGGATAATATTTATTGTTTTCATATTCTCAAAAAGTTTTACAAGTTATGAACCACTTAATATACAGCAATTTACACTTGGCTATAGGGATTGGTGGCAGGAGGAAAAGGGGACGACAGAGGATGAGATGGCTGGATGGCATCACCGACTCGATGGACGTGAGTCTGAGTGAACTCCGGGAGTTGGTGATGGACAGGGAGGCCTGGCGTGCTGCGATTCATAGGGTCGCAAAGAGTTGGACACGACTGAGCGACTGAACTGAACTGATACTATAACTCAGTTATGCTGCCAACTTTAGACTTTTTCTCCTGATAATTTGTTCTTAGAATCCGCAGGTGGCTTAGTACCGCTGAAATTCACTGAGCAAGGCACAACAGCCATTTTAGATACTATTATCAACGTCTCTCCATAGTATGTGCTAGACAGGTGGCGCCAGTGGTAAAGAATCTGTCTGCCAATGCGGAAGACCTAAGAGATGCAGGTTCGATCCACTGGTCGGGAAGATCCCCGGGAAGAGGGCATGGCAACCCACTCTGGTATTCTTGCCTGGAGAATCCCAGGCACAGAGGAGCCTGGCGGGCTACAGTCCATAAGGTCGCAGAGAGTCGGACACGACTGAAGCGACTTAGCTGCAGCGACTCCATGATACACTGCGAAACAGTATCTGTCTCACGATCTCTTCACTCCCCTTGTACTGAAGTAACCCAGGCAGTAGAATATCACAAACTCGATAGTTTGTTTCTGAATAATCAAGAGTTGGTTGTGTCCCTAACTGACAATGAAAAGCTAGACTCGGGCCCCGGCATATAATTATCTGAGCCAACTATATAAAAGATTACAAAGTACACAGTAGTGAAGTCATCTGGCTCAATTTGCTCCACCTGTTACAATTCTCTTAGGGCAGGACAGAAAGCACAAGTGCCTCCTTCAGAAAACTGAAACAAGCCTGCATGCTACGTAGATTACAAGAATTGGCAAAAAAGTAACCCAATGGACCCCATGTTAAAGTACTCATCAGCTCACTCGGTAACTGAAAATTATTTCCCCAATGCCTACGTGCTCTATAAATGCTGTTGGGTGCTTTCACTTTGACGTTCTTTAAGCAAGTGGCAATAAAAGGGCCACAGGTCTCAAGCTACTTCAGCACTGGGACAGTATCAGAGAGACTGTTTTCTCAGGGCCAATCGAGTTTCTAGAAACTTAACTTCCCTCCTCCTCCTTTCCACACGTCTAGTTTTTTTTCTCTGTTACACCTAGCGATGATCAAACCTCAGATCCCTATGTTGTCATCGTACTTGGGACGATGTGGACCAGCTGCTGTCAACGAATATTCAACACAAACACGAGGCTGTGGGAGAAAGGTAGCGTGTCTAGTCGGGAAACGCGATGCTCAGGGATTCGGGCAGGGAGGAGCCTTTCCTCCGAGCCTCAGTTTCCCCGAGAGTGTAACAAGGGGCTTTGGTGGAGCTGGTCTCGAAGGTCTCCGCTGCCTCGGAGTCTCTTCCAAGCGGGGCCGGGGTCCGAACCTCCGACAGCAGGCCCGCCACATCTGCGGCCGCTGGGTCCGCGCCGCCTCCAGCGAAGGGGCAGTCCGGGCCCCAACGCCGCCGGCCGGACTCGGCCACCTCCCACCCCCTCACCCACCTCTGGCCGCCATCTTTACCTGTCCCGTTAGCAGGAGAGACTCAACCAGGAGACGGCCACCAGGTCCGCCGCCGCCGCGGTCCCGGGCCAGTTCATGGCCGAGCCTCAGTCTCTGACTGCCCCTGTCCTCTTCCACCGTCGTCGCCGCTGCTGCCGCCACCGCCACCAACGTCTCCGCCTTTCGTGCCGTGCGCCGCCGCCACGTCCGCAAACCTGCCGTGCGTCATCGCGTCAAGTGGGCGGAGGTGGGAAGAGACCGGCAGGAGGAGGAGGGCGGGGGCGCGAGGGCGAGCCCAAGAACCCGGGACTGCCTAACCACAGGCCGACGCGGGCGCGCAGGCGCAGGGATTCCGCCGTAGCCCGGGAGTCGGGTGCAGGTTCCAGCCCCGCCCCTGACGCCAGCCCCGCCCATGACTCCTCCCCTTAGGCCCCGCCCCTTCATTTTCCTCAGTTCATAAACGCTTCGGGGCCAAGTCCGCAGGTTAATCCAGCTATTTGGGCCGACCTTGTGTAGTCGTCTGTTTCTTTCGTACGGCGTTGGCAAAAACCGGCTGGAAAACACTGAGGGGTGCGGTACTGATGGTTTGTGAGGGTTTGTCCGGGGCTGCTGTGCATTTCCTCTTTGCCTCTGAAGGTTTGTATGGTGTGGGGAAGGACGCCCCGAAGCATTGACATCCATGTTTTAAATTATTCCATGCTTCTTGCTCTTCGTACTGAATCCTCTCGACTCCTGCAGAAAAGACAAAATACTGGAGGGAAAAAACCCTTGGGCGGCAGAGGACAATTGTTTCAGCCTTTATATTCTTAGATGAGGAAAGTGAGCCACCTAGAGTTAGGCCCCGGAAAATGTTTGCCCTCGAGCCCCGGGATTTCAGGCTTCCTTTTCTCAATGAGACAAGGCTGTTTACAAATTGCAGTGTAGTTTGTTTTGAAAATTAACTGAAAGCCTACCACGTTTGTTTTGGAGTCAATAAGATTTTAGTTTGTTAAATGACAAATTCATGACATTATACATGGTGCTTCTCAGAAATTTACTGAATGAGTGTGATAACGTTTGCATTTATGTAAATAAGTGTAAAGCGTTTTTAATGATGTGCGTAATGTCTCCCAGTGTTGACGTTAGACTTTACACTTTGACGATCAGGCTGTTCTTACGACAATATAAATTTTAGACCCAAACAGGCAGGGTGCAGTGTACTTCTTTGAGGAATGTCTGAATATTTATGCATCATGAAGTCTTCGAAGCTTTGTTTTAAATTATTTTCAAAGATTATGTTTTCTGTTTTCTGGGGAGTGCCTCAGTAAAGGTTAGGAATTCTGCATTGCAATCTTTTTTCTTTTATTTCTGAAGATAGGCACTGTGCTCCACAATGCAACAAAAAGAACTGGTGTAGAAGACTAAAAAAAAAAATGTTTTTTAAGTTTGTCGGAGCTGTTCTGTGTGCTGTTGCCCTTCTGACACCCCTGTCTGTAACCATTTATCACTGAGACATTTTCTCATCAGTAGACAAAGGATATTTTCCCGACTGGATGTGTAGGACTCAAGCAGCTCAGCCTTCATGAATGTTAATGTGAATACAACCTTCTTTCTGCATATAGGTTTCTTTTCTTATTTTAATGTCAATAGGCAGTGGAATCCATGTGAAAGTCCAAGAGATAGAATTTCAAGCGCTTCTACAGGACGGCTACCTATTTCCTTTGTATAAATACTTTCTCAATGATATGTGCATGCTCTTGAACCATTATTTATATTTAACAAAGGTGCAGTTACTGAACTTTGTACAAAAAGATAATAATAGAAATATATTTTATTATAAAAATATACAAAGGAGGCAGTTAGCCATGAAGTTTGGCCAAGTTCCAAAAAACTGGCCAGTAGGAACAAATACTTTGTCTGAGAAAAAGGATGTCCCTAGTACTGAGCAAGGCTAAAAGGATTTTCAATTTTTTAGATCTCTGACAGTTTTCATTCAAAGGCTGTAGACAAAGAAAATATGTAGTTTCTAGGAATGTGTATTTCTTTCATTAAACATTTAGGTTTTGTGGTATGTCCCAGAATAAAAACTGTATTTTAATAAGAGTATAAATTGATGCAAGCAGTTAAGAGTGTTACTTGGAAATATGAAAGTTAAAAATGTAATTGACTGAATTATTACATTGCAAAGTAATTACCTTGGATTCACTTACAGATAAACATGTATAAGATGTAACAGGTATGTTCAGGAATGTTTATTACAGTAATAGCCAAAAATCTGAAAATATGTTAAATGTTCATCAATAACAGACTGAAAACTTCTAGTACTTTTAAATAATGCAATATTATGCCTTTGCTCAAAGCAATGAAGTTGTTTTTCGTATTTTCTGATTTATTAATTTAATTACCTAACATGTTTTTTCTGGAGAAGAACTATGCATGCAACCTTTGTTCTAGGCATTGGGGATACAATACTTAAAAAGCCAAACTTTCCTTATTCATGGGGCTTCCATAACTAGGCACATGGAAAGAAAGTTCTCCAGAACGTATTTTAAAGAGACAAAAAGTAAGATGCCACATAGAATGTGTGATGTCATTGCTTTGGAATAAAATTTTAAATGCACACCCCTCACCCTCCTCACTCTCATACACACACGTTCATATATCTGTACAGGGAAATGTGTTTAATTTTTCTTTCTAGAAACTAAAGAAATTTTTGAAAGGACTAGATGTGGTGGAAACCTTTGCCCTTTCTTCTTAGACCTCTCTACGTAGACTGAATTTTTATTACCATGCGCTTTTATTATTATTGAAAAATATTAAGGCTGAAGACTTTTTTTTTTTAATTGGCTGTGCTTGCTGGGTCTTTGTTGCTATGTGGGATTTTCTCTGGTTGCAGCGAATGGAGGCCACTCTCTAGATGCAGTGTGTGGGCTTCTCATTGTGGTGCCTTCTCTTCTTGCTGAGCACGGGCCTTAGGGTCTGCAGGCTTCAGTAGTTGTGTTTCCTGGGCTCTAGCGCATAGGCCTAATAGTTGTGGCACAAGGGCTTAACTGCTATGTGGCATGTGGGATCTTCTTGCATTGGCAGGTGGATTCTTTACCACTGACCCACCAGGGAAGCCTGCTTTTTATTGTTGAATAACTGGACTTGTTTTATCCACAGTCAGCCAATAGTCAACTATGCACCGCTTAATCATTCCTGAGTCTCTTTGTGCTTTGTATTCAAGTAGTGAGTATCTATCAGAGAAGGCGATGGCACCCAACTCCAGTACTCTTGCCTGGAAAATCCCATGGATGAAGGAGCCTGATAGGCTGTAGTCCATGGGGTGGCTAAGAGTCGGACACGACTGAGCAACTTCCCTTTCACTTTTCACTTTCATGCATTGGAGAAGGAAATGGCAACCCACTCCAGTGTTCTTGCCTAGAGAATCCCAGGGACAGGAGAGCCTGGTGGGCTGCTGTCTATGAGGTCGCACAGAGTCGCACAGAGTTGGACACGACTGAAGTGACTTGCAGCAGCAGCAGCAGCAGTGATTATCTGCATTGGGAGCATGGAGTTTTAGCCATGAACCACCAGGGAAGTCCCAGGAAAGGGACTGATTGAAAAGGTAGATAGGCACCAGCCTGAGGAGAGTCTGGTTGAGAGCCACATTGGCAGCTGGGAGGAGAACTTGCCAGGCAGAAGGAAGAGCCAAGAGCCCAGTTGGATGGCTGGAGTGGATTGCACCAGGTCTGAGAGCAGCAGGACATGAGGTTAGAGGGGGCCAAATAGGACAGGACTGTGTAGGCCATTCCTAGGACTTGGGCTTCTACTCCCAGCAAGGTGGGAAACCATGGGAGGATTTGGTGCAGAGGAGGATGTTAAATTAAATACATTGTAAGTGGATTGTTTAGTAGAGCCAGGATACAAGCAGGTAGATCACTGAGGAGGCTATGGCCATAATGGGGGCAGGAAAGAGGTTGGCTTTTAGTCAGAGAGGACATAAAATATCAGATTGATTTGGATTAGAAATACTTGGCTTAAAGTCATTTTTTCAAATCATGCAAATTCCTGAGATTACATCATATTGGTTTTTAAGATACTTTTCACCAGTTCCTTCTTGTATACCTTCATTTCCCCTGTTAATACTAAATAAACCAGATTTACCACTGTGGCAATTGAAGGATCTAAGTAAAGTTTCCCTTCTCCCTTCTCACCATGTTTTCTTTTATTTACAGTTAAGGTTGAGCTGATTTTTTTTTTTTTCCCCCAAGCTTTAATCCTATCTGGCTTCTAAATCCCTTCAGAATTGTTTGAAGCAAAGAATGCCTGCTGACTTCAAAGAGTATTTCACATTTGGATTTACTCACTGGGGCATTTAATGAGAGTAGTAGAACTTTCCTTTCCACAGAATTGTGTGTTTGGCAATGGTATATGTTGACTGGTAAGCAGTCTGTTAAGAAAAAATACCCTGAAACTCATCTTTTTTTAATCTATTATTTTACAAAGGACTTATATTCCTTCTGAATATTCTAAATCTAATCTGTTATTTTATAGGAGAATCAATTTGTATTAACAGAAAATTGATTAACTTCCCTTTCATTACTTTGACCTTAAGACTATACTACAGACTTGGTTATCTGTAGCATAACATAGTATAAATGAATAATTGGTGTATAAAGATTTCTAAATCTTTACTACACCAGTCTTCAGAAGAAAATTCCTTGAGTGTTACTCTTGGCTTTGTGAAAGACAATTTATATAGACTTTATAATTAATGCCGATGCAAAATCAGGCATTAGCTTGAGAAAGAATGATTCTTTGTATAAAAATATTATGGTTGCTCATAGGGTAAAGCCATTAAAAGCATTTCATAATCTAGTCTGGTAAAATAGATGTGTTAGCTCTTCTATCTTATTTGGTTTTAGCAACTGGAAGGGATAGTTTGGAGGTGAATGTGATGTGAATACATGAAAGTGTTTATAATGAATCTTTTTTCTTCCTGTCTTGTCCTGCCTTGCATGAGCCATGTTCACCTTTCTCTAAATATCTATTCTTTACTCATTAAAATTCAAATTTCATAATAATTGGAAGTGGAGACAACTACTGCTGGTGGGTGTGTGTAATGAGAGCACCCAAAGACATCGGTAGTAGACTGGAAAACTTCAACAAGGAAATTATGATAAGAATGGCAACATCTACTTCTTTTAATATTTGTGAAGTTAAGGCAGTCTATGCAAAACTGACATTTCAACAGCTATACCAGCTTTTGTCAAAGTGTAGTCTACCAAACTTGTCTAAGTGTAGTTTTGCCAATCTCCAAGACTCCTTCATGGAATCCTCAAGATCAAAACTATTTTTGCAGTAATACTAAGACATTATTTATCTGGCTCACTGTGTTATCATTTATACTCATGTGAATGAATCAAGACAGTGGCATCAAACTATTAATAATAATATATTAGTAGTTATGATAATACATGGGGCTTCCCTGGTGGCTCAGTTGGTAAAGAATCTGCCTGCAATGTGGGAGACCTGAGTTCAATCCCTGGGTTGAGAAGATCCCCTGGAGGAGGACATGGCAACCTACTCAGGTATTCTTGCCTGGAGAATCCCATGGACAGAGGAGCCTGGCAGGCTGCAGTCCATGGGGTTGCAAAGAGTTGGACACAACTGAGTGACTAAGCACAGCACAATACATTAAAATGGTCACTGATACATACTCATTTTTAAATTTTATTTCTTCATTCATTTATTTGGCTTCACTGTGCAGTTTGGAGGATCTTAGTTCCCCAACTAGGGATCAAACCTGGCCAGGCATGTAGCAATAAAAGGGCGAAATACTAACCACTGGACCACTAGGGAATTCCACATACTCATTTTTTTTTCTAAATAAACCTTTACTTTGAAAATGTTCCTTAATTATTATATTTCAACCCTTGACTTCTTAGTGTTATTATTATTCTTTCTGATGAAATGGTTCAGTTCAGTTCAGTCTCTCAGTCGTGTCCGACTCTTTGCGACTCCATGAATTGCAGCACGCCAGGCCTCCCTGTCCATCACCAACTCCCGGAGTTCACTCAAACTCACATCCATCGAGTCAGTGATGCCATCCAGCCATCTCATCCCCTGTCGTCCCCTTCTCCTCCTGCCCCCAATCCCTCCCAGCATCAGAGTCTTTTCCAATGAGTCAATTCTTCACATGAGGTGGCCAAAGTACTGGAGTTTCAGCTTTAGCATCATTCCTTCCAAAGAAATCCCAGGGCTGATCTCCTTCAGAATGGACTGGTTGGATCTCCTTGCAGTCCAAGGGACTCTCAAGAGTCTTCTCCAACACCACACTTCAAAAGCATCAATTCTCCGGCGCTCAGCCTTCCTCACAGTCCAACTCTCACATCCATACATGACCACAGGAAAAACCATAGCCTTGACTAGACGGACCTTTGTTGGCAAAGTAATGTCTCTGGTTTTAAATATGCTATCTAGGTTGGACATAACTTTCCTTCCAAGGAGTAAGCGTCTTTTAATTTCATGGCCACAGTCACCATCTGCAGTGATGAAATGGTAAAGCTGTACAAATATATACACTATATATATATATTAGATATATATTCTGCTATATATATCAAAGTACAGTGGTTGCTTGGAGGGAAAGCTCTTATGCCCTTGTTTGAGTTGGAGTCATTTTTATCATCAAACACAAATTTAATAGGAAGAATGACTGATAGAAAAACTATGGTCAACAAGACTCAGATATTCGTGTACATTTTCTTGAAAATGAGCTGAGTAAGACAGTAACTTCAAAGAAGAGAATATTGCTACTGTTGATAAAATTCAAGTTTTATATCAATCAAAAATTTTATTTTAGAAAACTTTTATTGCCTCTATAGCTTTGGCAACTTCCCCAAACTGATAGAATTTTGTGATGATAAATTGGTGATGATATTAATAAGATGATTTTTCAAATATCACATAATGAATAGTGTCAACACTTAGAAAATGTTCATAACTCAGTAAACCCAATATTTTCCACATATACAATGTTACAAAATCATGTGTTGATAAAAGGTCCCTTTAAAGTGTAAGGCCAAGGGGTTTTAATGTGACTACATAAAAAATACTTATTGATATGATTTCACATGCCACATTGCAACTAACCTTTAAGAAACTATTACTTATTAAGACTTGATATAGTATCAAAGACAAATATCTACAATTATCTAAAAAAGCTTGTTAGAACTCTTTTTTACTATCTTAACTAAGTATCTTTGAGAGGCTGGATTTTCTTCATATACTTCAGCCAAAACAATATATAGCAACAGACTGAATGCAGAGCAAATATAAGAATCTACCTATCAGTGCCAATAGATATCTTTAGTAAAGTTGTGGGATGCAAGATCAATGCATAAAATTCACTAGTGTTTCTATACACTGCAATGAACAATCTGAAAAGAAAATTTAGAAAATAATTCCGTTTTCATAATTGAACAATGCAAAGAAATAGAGGAATTGAGATATCCAGTCTGCATTTGTTTTGTAGCCTGTACCTTGATTTAAATTTGTTTGATTACTTTCTCATGATTAAATTCAGGTTAAATGTTGAGGGGCAAGAATTCTACATGGGTGGTGTTGGATACTTCTCAGGGCATCATATCAAAAGACATACAATGTAGCTTTGTCTCATTATTGGTGACCTGGCACTTTTTTCAGTACTTAATACATTTAATTTTTAAAACAATTTGTGTTGTAGGTATTTCTTTTCTTTCATATGGGTTCCAATACTTTGTGTGTAAGGACGCTGAGAGATTGTGTCTTGTCTAAGGTCAGCTAACTAGTAAATAGTAGAGCAGAGTTCTGAACTCAGTTGTCCTAGATTCTGCAAAATTAACCACTTCCTTGGGTCGGGGAGATACCCTGGAGAAGGGAATGGCTATCCATTCCATGTTCTTGCCTGGAGAATTCCATGGACAGAAGAGCCTGGCAGGCTACAGTCCATGGGGTTGCAAAGAGTCGGACATGACAGTGCAACTAACAAGCACACGCACACGCACACACACAAACACACACACATCTCTTTCCCAGGTTTTTAAACCCAGAACAAGCCATAAAAGAGCACAATAGAGTGGATAAGTTCAAGAGTTGGGAGTAATCAAGAAAAAGAATGCCCATGCCTTCCTACTCCACTGTAGGCTTTATAGTCTGGCTCAGACTCAAGCAAGCACAGACTGACTCTCAAAATGTAAATGGAAGGGAAGTAAACTTTGCTTATGCTATCTGAGAATAAAACCATTTGTTAGCAGTTGAAATGAGTGTGAAATATGGGATCCACCCAAGATTTCATCCTGGAGCAGAAAAGAATGCAGTGCAGCTTTAATGAGTCATCGGTGAGCAAGAACATAAGTGACTTCATTTAGTAAACTGGCTCCTTCCGTGTGGAAGTATTCCTTTCCAGTGTTTCCCCTCGGGTTAGTCTTACATTAAACTCTGGGAAACAATTTCCTCCTCCATCACTGCCAGACTGCCTCTGATCTTCAACTTTAATTTAGGAAGAGTTGTGTAATGGTTATTCTTCTCCTGGGCAACGTCCAGAATTGTGGGCTGAGCACAATTTTGTGAATTGCAAGCAGTGTGAACTGCAAACAGAACTCTTCCAGTTGTCAAATGGAAGATATTATCACAGACAACGTGGTATTTTTCAATAGTACCAGCACCCAAATATTGCCCCTACAATGGGAGCCAAACGCAGCTGTCTGAGTGCGGGCCAGGCATTTGTTGGGAACCCCATTCTGCAGTTCCTGGAATATGGACAGGAAGTGAGACCTGGAATATGGACAGTGCCTGTCCACTTCCCGCTCCCTCCCCTGGTACTAAATCTTTCAGCTGGGTCTTTCAGGCAGCACTCAGTGGCAGAGTTCTTTGTCTCTTTCGATTCAGTCCCATTCTGCCCTGTTTCTCGCTTCCCTTTCTTCTCTCCCTTCCATACTGTTCCTAACATGAGCCGGCTCCTCCTCTTTGGCTTTACCTTCCACTTTCCAGCACTAGTCTTTCTCTTGAGACCTTGAGGAGACATGGTATTTCTGAGTGAGGTAGGATGGTCATCCACAGTGAGATTGGCTTTTGCTCTCTGGTTCCATTAGGATTGGGGGCTTCCCTGGTGGCTCAGAGGTTAAAGCGTCTGCCTGCAATGTGGGAGACCTGTGTTCGATCCCTGGGTCGGGAAGATCCCCTGGAGAAGGAAATGGCAACCCACTCCAGTATTCTTGCCTGGAGAATCCCATGGACGGAGGAGCCTGGTGGGCTGCAGTCCATGGGGTCGCAAAGAGTCAGACACGACTGAGCAACTTCACTTTCACTTTCCATGAGGATTGGGCTTCCCTTGTGGCTCAGCTGGTAAAGAATCCGCCTGCAATGCGGGATACCTGGGTTCGATCCCTAGGTTGGGAAAATCCTCTGGAGAAGGCAAAGGCTACCCACTCCAGTATTCTGGCCTGGAGAATTCCATGGACTATACCACAAAGAGTCGGACATGACTGAGCTTTCCATTAGGATTAAGTTTCACTCTGTCTCCCTCCAGCAGCCCTACACCTCCCTCTCAGCTCCTCCAGCCCCTCAATGTACCCACACTATCTGCTTCTGGGCCTCTCAGAGTAGCAAATGCAGGAAGCCTGGCACACTGTTTGCATCATCATTTTGTAGAGGATTACAGGAGCACATGGAGAAGGCAGTGGCACCCCACTCCAGTACTCTTGCCTGGAAAATCCCATGGACGGAGGGGCCTGGTGGGCTACAGTCCATGGGTCGCTAGGAGTTGGACACGACTGAGCGACTTCACTTTCACTTTTCATTTTCATGCATTGAAGGAAATGGCAACCCACTCCAGTACTCTTGCCTGGAGAATCCCAGGGACAGAGGAGCCTGGTAGGCTGCCGTCTATGGGGTCGCACAGAGTCGGACACGACTGAAGCGACTTAGCAGCAGCAGCAGCAGCAGCATAGGAGCACAGTCGATCTGGAAAAGTGTTTTCTCCTCCTAACCATCATATCAAATAGAGAAAAGCCTCCATTAAAGTGCCTCATGACTGCCTGAGGGTAGCCCCAGTATAAAGGTGGAAAATGTTAAGTAACTATAAGTATATCCAACTTATAAAATATTTATTAATCAAGGGGAGGAAAAGGAATATTAATCTATTCATGTGTTTAGGGAAAGGGACTCAAAATGTTAAATAGTCTAAAATTAAATAAACTGCATAAAATTAAATAACTTTTGTATTCTATTGAATGATGATTGATAAAGAACACAATGGGCTACCATTTTAATGAGGAGGTAAATTGTGTATTCAAGTTATATAAAATGGCTATTAGTCAACAATTTTGCCATTATTTGACCATTTTAATGTAAGAAAATATCAGTTTCATGTGGTTCAGCCTAATATTGGTGTTTTAAAGGCATTTCTGATAGTATTTCTCTGCTGTCAATGCATGATAATGTATGTTAATCTAAATTTTTTCTTTTCTATTGTTTTCAGTTACTTTACCGTGCCAGTAGACTGTGTTGGGTGCCTAGTGATATCAAAGGAGATTTGTATAATAAAAAAGTATGCTTAGACACATCTGGTTATGATTTGTGTTTCCTTTTCTCCAATTGCATAATTCAAGTTTATGCTGCATAATTCTTTCTTCTTTTATTCTGTTCCATATGGTGGCAGAACAACTACCAAAAGATGAATACTTTCAGTACCTTTCATATCAAAGCTGCAGCTTTCACATTCTGTTCTATTGATACTGCATTTTGGCAGTGGATAAAGGGACACAGTTAAAATCTCTGCTCTTAATTGGGTTTTTTTGGGGGGAGGAAAGACTTTCTTTGAACTAGTGACCACCCGTGATTTTATAATTATCAAAAATTAACCAGCTCAGCATTTCTTGTAGGAAGTATTCACAATTCACTTCTTTGCTTTTAGAAGAAAAAAGAAAAGGAAAAAGAAAAGAAAAACTAAGGCGTATTAGAGAATTCCATTTTTGGGGGGAGTATTCCATGTGGGATTATTCTAATGCAATGCTAAGGCTATATTTGTCTGCATAGTACTCTTTCAAGCACAATCCTAAAAACCTTTTATCTTGTTCAGAACCCTACAAAGAGAAAAACTTGAAACAAGTTAGATTTTCTGAAAAGTGAGACAATTCCAGTGTAAGATTTCTGATATGACCTGACTTACAATACAAGCTACAGACAAAGCAATGAAGCTCTCTGTGGAATACTCTTGTTTTCTTTCCTTTCTTTAAACCATTTTCTTGACATATAATTCATGTACCATACAATTCATTCATTTCAAATGTACAGTTCAATGGTTTTGATATATAACATTATTATGGTTGAAGAATAGTGGTAAAATAAATATAAAATATGCCAGTTTAATAATTTTTAAGTATGCAGTTCAACGCTATTAATAACATTCATGGTGTTAGATATCTCTATGGTTCACTTTAAAAACTTTTTAATCACCTTAGCCAGAAGTTGCAGAGTATTCATACATATTTCAGTATGAGTTGAAATTTGTATGGCTTTATGGAATTCAATTCCTATGAAATTGTTTAAGAAGGCTAACTGGATATCTGGAAGATAAAACACTCCAAACTTAAGTCTAAACCTTCTGGCAATGATGTCTGTTTTAAGTAGGCAATCGCTGACACATATGTATACTTTGCAAAGCCCTGCGTGTTCCCCAAACATACCATGGGTCAAACCTCTCTGCCCACTGGGCTTGATTTTCCCACCCATGTGGGAAATAGACAGCGGGAGCTTTGTTTGCCGTGGCTTTGTTTCCTTGCAGTCATTGGTAAAATAAACATTACTTCAGTTTGGAGAAGTCTTCAGTAGAACTTGGGGGTCCTGGGAAAGCAGATTCTTTGACCCAACACAGATGACTTCATCACATTATCTGGTGTCGGGTCATCCCGTTAGGATAATTGCATCACAGCATCCTGTGTGTATCCTTGTAGGACTGGCCTACATCAGAAGATGCTACGTGGGAGACTGCTCAGCCCTGGAAAGAGATGTAAAGGAGGAATACTGAAGACCTGCCCTATGTGTATCGAAGCTTCAGAGACACTTCAGGGTTTCCCCAGGCAGAGCCACACTTAAAAAAATTTCTTATGCTTTCATCATTGGACAGTACTGATGAGCTCTGCACTGAATTCGGCACAGGGATAACTGAAAATACACACAGGGAGTGTTTAGAGGGAGAACTCAGACTCATTTTGTGACCCACTAGAAGCTTCAGTTCAGTTGCTCAGTCGTGTCCAACTCTTTGCGACCCCATGAATCACAGCATGCCAGGCCTCCCTGTCTATCACCAACTAGAAGCTTATGTGATTACAAAAAAGTCTTTGAAGAAATCTCAGTATTTGAAAATAGAAAAGATAAGTTTAATAATTTTATATTTGTCAAAGGAAAGTGGACATTATTAAACAGAAAGACTTAGTACATAAAACGCTTACCCTCGTTCTTATTAATTATGCTTCTAGATGGGATACATATAAAAATGGAATTTAAGGAATCTTATATCACAGATTTAAAGATTTGTTTCTATCACAAGAAAATCTCTCCTTCCTGCCCTCCACCCCCATAACTGCCAGGAAATTAGCTATTTGAAATCAGCATTTGATAAGCTTACCACAGCTCACACAATGTTTTCAGAAACTTTAAATTCTTTGTCACTGTTTTATCAGTCATGCAAATGCAAGCTTATTACAAGATAATTATGCAAAGAGTGGAAACCTGATAGTCTATCCTCATAAAGTGTCAACAGAAATCATAATCTTGGCCCACCTAGAATCTGATAATCGGAATGAAGGGTGTGTTTGCTTTGTCTGCTCCCAAACCTCAAGTAATAAATCTCAAAAGCTTCAATACTGATTCAACAAAATGAAGGGCTGAGTCACTTCACAACGACTCTGACAAGTGGACAAATGCTGCCATGGTGACATTTTGATATGCAGGGTGGTTCCTGAACTTTGCTGGTTTCTTCCCCCTGCCATTAAAGCAAAATGACAAAACCACAGGAAATACCACACACAGCGTGCCTAAATCAGAGGCAACCAAGAAACAAGATTTCATTAGCTGTTCTTAAAGGATTAAAAATTCCATACACATTCATATCTGCTTTATGGGGAAATTCCTTTCAAAATATGAGAAAAACTGTTCTGGGACACGCTTCTGCATTGCAGGTGGATTCTTTACCTGCTGAGCCATCGGGAAAGCCCTAAGACATGTTTCTTATTAAAAAATGGAAACTATTATTAATCTAAAAATAGTCTCAGAGCATTTCCTGTAAATGTTTTGTAAATGTTGCTTGAGGAAGAAATATTTTTAACTTGGCAAGATAAAGTTTTAAAATATTTTCTACAGGACATAAAGTTGTACCTAATTCATCCTTTGCTGAATAATGTAATAGATATTGTATATGGTCATAATAAAAATAAAATACAATATATGTAGCCAAATACTACTACAGTGTATATTTAGATTTATAAGGAGATGAGACTATTTGTTAGAAGGTGATATGTACACTTGATCTTAATACTCATTTGATGGAGCTATTTAGCAATTATATATATATATATTTTTTTTTACTGGTGTAAAATATGCCCAGATATATTAAAAAGAGATGCTATCGCATCATAGCAATGAAAAGAAATTATTTTAAAAATTTAATGGGAAAATGCTTTTAAATACATAACTATAAAATGTATGTATAATTACCATTGTAGTGCTTTCAATATTAGATTGTTTAACTCACAAGAGAAATTTTCTCAACTGTATCTAAAACACAGCCAAAGTAGGAAATCATTGTTTTTATTTTATGTCCCTGTTTTTCTGTCAGTTATTGAAATCTTACTGTATACCAGACTTCACTATCTCTTTCAATCCACGTACAAGTCTGTGCAGTAGGTATGGTAAAAACTTCCATTTTGCAGATAAGGAAAGTAAAAGTGTCAAAGATTAATAAAATTTATGTTTGTTCAATCTAGTTATACTGTATTATCCCTTGGCATTATCTGAACCTAACTAGGAGAAACAGTTTTATTTTTGTCCTTCTATGCCTTTAGAGATAGAAACTGTGTACTGATCTTACAACATCTCAACTATCAGGTTCTGTAAATGGACTTTTTGAAGAAGAATATTTTTAACTTAATAAGGTAAAGATTTAAAGAATTTGTAGTAGAACATAAAAATCACAGTTAATTCATCCTTTACGTTTTGCTCATTAATTTTAGAAAAATTAAGTACTGAGATTATGAGAAACTTAGAAAAGGGAGATATAGCCAAGTATAGAGAAAGTGATTCACATGAAAAAAGCAAGAGATAAGTTTTAATGTTGTTATTTATTTATTTCTGCATCACATTTCTGATTTAAAATTCTAACATGCCACCTAGCTTCTGTTATCTGTAACGGTCTGGATTGACTGCTACCTTGTCAAATATCTCATTCTTAAATTAAAAAGTAACTACCCTTTGTATGGGTTTCCTAGGTGGCTCAGTGGTAAAGAATCTGTCTGCCAATGCAGGGGACACAGGAGAAGTGGGTTCGGTCCCTGGGTTGAGAAGATCTGGAGTAGGAAATGGCAACCCACTCCAGTTTTCGTGCCTGGGAAATTCCATGGACAGAGGAGTCTAGCAGCTACAGACTCAACTCTCATGGGGTTGCAAAGAGTCAGACACAGCTGTGCATACATGGATGTACTCTTTGTATACTTCATCTCTGTAGGAACCAAATCATTTACAGAGAAGTTTCTGACATGGCACATTAGAGTTTTCAAAACAATTGTAATAAACCATGACAAATTAGTCACCTCTAGACAACTGCTAAGACAATTGGCAAACAGGTGTGAGTCAGGGTAACCAAAGGCTTTGGTAAGACAGGAAAATATGGGGACTATGGCTTCTGCTAATTCTTTAGCCTCTTCCAGTTGGCTCTTCTGAGTTGACTGCTGAGCAGTGACTTTCAGCAGCCCCAACTTGTCCAACTAGAATCAACCAGGGCTCGAGACTAAATCTTTCCTCATGCCCAGATCTTTTCCTGGGAAGATGTGAAGTCACCTCCAGCTGAAGCTGTGTGTGAACACTTTCTGTCTGGGCACTTCCCTCATACAACTGTACATATGTCAACTTTCATGGCGCTTTGGTAACATTTTTGTTTTATTTTGTAGACCTGAAACAAATAAGCTGGCAGATACTTTTTCCAGCAAAGATTGTTTATTTGGGATCAGCAGAAAATTGCAATTCAGGGCTGGCAACCATGGTGAGCCACATGCAAGTCCCCCACAGCAAGGAAAAGAGAGTACTTTCATATAGAGGAAAAGGAATTTGGAAGGACTACAGTAAACAAAGGCTATTCTTTGGCTGAGTCCTTCTCATGAAAGAAGAGGAGTCTTTCTTCTTCCTGTTAGAAAATTAAGATCATGGCATCTGGTCCCATCACTTCATGGCAAATAGAAGAGGAAAAGTGGAAACAGTGGCAGATTTTATTTTATTGGGTTCCAAAATCACTGCAGATGGTGACTACAGCCATGAAATTAAAAGACGCTTGCTCCTTGGAAGGAAATCAATGACAAACCCAGGCAGCGTATTAAAAAGCAGAGATACCGCTTTGCCGACAAATGTCCCTATAGTCAAAGCTATGGTTTTCCCAGTGGTCATGTACGAATGTGAGAGTTGGACCATAAGGAAGGCTGAGCCCCAAAGAATTGATGCTTTTGAATTGTGGAGCTGGAGAAGGCTCTTGAGAATCCCCTGGCCAGCAAAGAGATCAAACCAGTCAATCCTAAAGGCAATCAACCCTGAATATTCATTGGAAGGACTGATTTTGAAGCTGAAGCTCCAATACTTTGGCCACCTGATGCCAAGAACTGACTCACTGGAAAAGCCCCTGATGCTGGGAAAGATTGAAGGTGGGAGGAGAAGTGGGTGGCAGAGGATGAGATGGTTGGATGGTATCACTGGTTCAATGGACATGAGTCTGAGCAAACTCTGGGAGACAGGGAAGGACAGAAGAGTCTGGTGTACTGCAGTCCATGGGGTCACAAAGAGTCGGACAGGACTGAGTGACTGAACAACAACAAGTGCCATAGGGTGTGAGAGCTCTTTCTTCTGGTTTCCTGAGCCCATTTTAATTGAGGGTTCTGTTTATTAATTTTTTACAGCCTATAGAAGCTTGACTATGAAAGTCAGGGTAGAAAAGAAAAATGCCTCTCAGGGGCTATGGCATTGATCACTGTCCACTTCTTCCAGGCATCCAACTTTATTTTCTGATGCAAGTCTTATACTCCCCAGAAGGACTTCTCTCAATTTTCCAAGAGCTCTTTCAGTTTTTCAACCTACTCATAAAGTACAGGTTTTCTCATGTGATCATCGTTGGTGTGAACAACTACTGAGGACACACACCCCTCACACAGATTTCCATGCAAACGATATTGCTGAGACTTGCACAACTCCTGAAATCCTGGAGGATACTGACAGCAAGGAATACAACCTCCACCCCCCAAAATTGGTCTCTTTCCATTAACTGCCCAACTGGCATTCATATGACTTTGATTTTAGACCTATAGCCAGACTTCGATACTTTTTTTGAGTAGAATTTTCAATGTATTTTGAAGGCTATGAAGAGGAATCACACAGAAAAAAATGTTTCCATGATTAAATAAATACATCAAATAGTGAGCTAAACAAATTTAAACTGGTTTGTTTACTATAGTGTTCAGATGTTTTAACATTTTATTGTTCTTAACTGTTTTCTAAGAATGTTTCCCACACTTATGGTTTGATTGCGGAGACTTTTGCCAGTTAGGGGAACTGAAATCTACAGTATATGCTTTTGAAAATGCTAATATAGCTGGTTTACTGAGGACTTTTATTCAGTGGAATTCAAATGTGAACTTGAAACATAAATATGAATCAGTGTTGTTATCCATAGTCTCTTCTGTATGTGTGCTCAATTGCTCAGTCATGTCCAACTCTTTGCGACCCCATGGACTGTAGCCCACCAGGCTCCTCTGTCCATGGAATTCTCCAGGTTAGAATACTGGAGTAGGTTGTGATTTCCTATTCCAGGGGGATCTTTCCAATCCAGGGATCAAACCCATGTCTCTTTTATCTCCTGCATTGGCAGGTGGATTCTTCACCACTGAGCTACCTGGAAGCCCTCTTCTCTATGTATCCTATGTCAAATTATTCTTTCTTACTGGGTAGCAAATCTCTTGGAAGATCCCATAAGTTCAATATATGCCAAGTGAAGTGAAAGTCGCTCAGTCGTGTCTGACTCTTTGCCACCCCATTGACTATACAGTTCATGGAATTCTCTGGGTCAGAATACTGGAGTGAGTAGGCTTTCCCTTCTCCAGGGGATCTTCCCAACCCAGGGATGGAACCCAGGTCTCCCGCATTGCAGGCGGATTCTTTACCAGCTGAGCCACAAGGGAAGCCCAAACCAACTGAGCTATCAGGGAAGCCCTCAATACACGCCAATCTCAAGCTGAATTCAAAGTTTTTTCTCCTCACTGCAGGCTGGATCAATGGCTCCAGGGGCTTGAAATGGAAGGGAGACATGATTAGTTGTTGAAGTATGTAGTGGGGTGTGTGTGTGTGTGTGTGTGTGTGTGTGTGTCTGATGATTCTGGTTCTAGACCAATGGCTCCAGGGGCATGAAATGGAAAGGACACATGATTAGTTGTTGAAGTTTGTAATGGGGCTTGTGTGTGTGTGTGTGTGTGTGTGTGTGTGTGTGTGTGTGCGTGTGTGTCTGGTGATCCTGGTTCTAGAATACCTGTCTTTTCTAACTCACTTTTCAAGGTCTAACTCTTCTGATGCTGAAAGCTGAGAGGGAGACGGGAAGGACAAATGTCCTTTCCTCTACCCACTTATCGGCATAGTGCCCTCTGGAAGGGCTGTGGCTGCTTCCCTGGATGGTACAGACTCACTGTCCTCTGTGTGACTGGCCCGCTGATGTTCTCAGAGGTACAAGGGTACATTCTGGTGGGTTCTTCGAGGCCTTCCCATTACATGTTTCCATGAAGTAGGTTCTTCCCTAATGGCCTCCTTCAGCTACTTCCCAGAAGTACACAGCATCTTGTTCCTGGAATCTTCCTTCCTCACGGGCTGTTCTCTTGGGTCAGGTATTGACAAGATTTTACCAAGGTGCACCATGATATCACAATCAATGAGAGATCTACACATTTTTGTACAAAGGTGACAGCAAGGCTGGTCCCTTGCCCGCTTTCTTTCTCTCCTGCCATCTTTCTT
This sequence comes from Bubalus kerabau, assembly GCF_029407905.1. NCBI lineage: Eukaryota > Metazoa > Chordata > Mammalia > Artiodactyla > Bovidae > Bubalus > Bubalus kerabau. The sequence continues at coordinate 259,735,837 of NC_073624.1, forward strand.
TCCCAGTTCTCTTTCCTCTCAGAGGTAGTGTCAGGGCAGATCTACACATCTACTGACCTGCGTGGACAATAGTGGAATGAATTACCAGTCCTCCCGCTCTACTGTGATCTCCAATCTCCGATATTTACCAAAATTCTGAAGGAGAGATAAAAGCCAGAAATGCCACCACAGGTTGACTAGTTGGAGCTGATTCTTCTTCCCCCTGAGGTGAAGCTGGAGGCAGGTGATTGTCCCATATTTGTCTTTCCACCTCTGAAAAAGCCCTGGAGGCAGGATCTGGTCTCAGTGGTTGGCAGCTATCTTTACAAGTCAGTTTCTTGTCTCTTTGGTCCTGGTTTGAACCAAATCACCAGTTCTGCAGGAATAGAAAATGGCCCATTCAGTACACTGAATTTTAATACTGTACAAGGTACACAGTAGGCAGACAAGAAGATGCAGTTCATGCATATGTTGATAAGTTGTTAGTTGCTTTTTAAATAGTTTCTTCTCTTTTTTAAAGAGTGAGAATGTTGAACTCAGGGCAGGTTTGTTAAGGGGCATAAGTTTAGATCAGACTAAGCAAGAGGCTAGTCAGAATCTGTACGTATAGTTGTCGTGAGGGTCAGATGAAAACATTAATTAGAAACTAGGCAGAGAAAAAAGAAACAGTATATTATAAAAATGAGGACCTAGGACAGGGGACAGCACAGATTTCTTGCAAAGAATCAGGACTAGAATATACATAAAATGGAATATATAGAGGGACTTTGTAGAATAGGACAGCAAATTCTGGTACTGAAATCTTTGTAAAGACTGAGACCGTATCCTTATTCATTTTTACATTTCTGAAACATCATATATAATTGGCACTCAATAAATGTCTGTGGTGTTGGAGAAGACTCTTGAAAGTCCCTTGGACAGCAAGGAGATCAAACCAGTCAATCCTAAAGGAAATCAACCCTGAATATTCATTAGAAGGACTGTTGCTGAAGCTAAAACTCCAGTACTTGGGCCACCTGATGGGAAAAGTTGACTCACTGGTAAAGACCCTGATGCAGGGAAAGATGAGGGCACGAGGAGAAGGGGGCAGTAGAGGATGAGATGGTTGGATGGCATCATTGACACAATGGACATGAGTCTGAGCCAACTCAGGTAGACAGTGAAGGACAGGGAAGCCTGGCGTGCTGCAGTCCATGGCGTTGCAGAGTCAGGAATGACTTAGCAACTGAATGACAACAACAATAATGTTTGTTGAGTGAATTAATGAATTTAGGATACCAGCGTAAAAGAAAACCTGATAACAAAAGTAACTTTTGTTTCTGCATAGAGCAGGGAGCCACAAACTACGGCCCTTCGGCCATTTCTGCCTGCTTCTGTAAATAAGTTTTATTGGAACACAGCCATGTACTTCTGTTTACATATCGTCTTTGATTGCTTTCACACTACAATGGCAGAGTTGAATAGTTTGGACAGAGACTGCAAGTCTAAAATATTTGCTGTCTGGCCCTTTATAGAAAAAGTTTTCTGACTCCTGGCCAAGAAGTTTAAAACTGAATTTATATATGCTTCCAGTTGAACATGACTCAGTCGCAGCATGGGTGAGTCAGGTCCAGAGGTCAATGGGAGCAGCCAGCTGTTTCATCCAACAATGCCAAGCCCAGGGAACCATGGGGAGGTGGATGTGACAGGTCTGTCAGAGCCAAGAAGAAAGTCATCTTGATGCAGGCCAGTAACCTTGTCTCTCTCTTCTCTGAACTATCTTTGTATCTCTCTGATGGTCACACTGTACTTTTGATTATCATGATTTGTGTCTTCTTTCTTCAGTTCAGTGTGGACTAGAGGAGGGCAGAGATGGCATTTTGTCCATGTTTTTATCCTGAGGGTCCAGCGATGCTTCTGGTTAATCAGGTACTGATTTAGAAGATGAATTTTAGCTAACAGGATTATAGTGCTATCTGCAGAAGAAGAAAAGCCAAGTCTGGCAGCTCAGTGACAGATGGTTTTTAATTATCAGTAAACAAGAGACTGAACTGAACTGAACTGAAACAAGAGACTGGGGCTTCCCAAGAGGCACAGTGGTAAAGAATCCACCTACCAATGCAGGAGACGCAAGAGATGCAGGTTCCATCCCTGGGTCGGGAAGATCCTCTGCAGTAGGAAATGACAACCCACTCCAGTATCCTTGCCTGGGAAATCCCATGGACAGAAGAACCCAGTGGGCTACAGTCCATGCGGTCGTAAAGAGTCAGATACGACTGAACGACTGAGAATGCACGCAAAGAAGAGATTAGTTCAATGAAAACCAGTTTGGAGCAGAGTGTTCGAGGGACCGATACCAAGGCGTAGCTCTGCTGATATAGTTCAGGGACTTGCTCAGATGTTCTGAGGCTATTTATGGCCCCAAAGCCCAAGAGTACTTGTCTTTTTCTGACCTGGGCGCAGAATCTCAAGCTTAAAGCATTCTCAGTAATTAAATGAATTCTCTGAGCCAATTGTGGCAGAGAATGGTTTCCTTTGGCTCACAAAATGAAATTCTGGATTCGACAGTGGGGCCTCCTTCTCACGCATTTGTCCAGTTACATCACTCACCAACAAATGCTTAATGAGCTTCTACATCATGCCAGGCCCTTTGTGAGCTTGGGTTTAAACTGTCTGTTTTTCCATTATGAAATGCTAAGATGATAAACAAACACTCCAATTTATTGACAACTTTATGACGTATTGGGGCGTGAGGAAGGAAAGTTGATTGGCTAGTTACTGAGGTGGGTGTGAACCTAGAGGCAGAAGGGTCTGGGTGTGTAGCAAGCTTCTGACAAGTCTCAATTTTTTCCTGTTTGTGCCCAAAGGAAAGAAATCTCTGGCAGGCCAATTTGGATACTCCTATTTCTGTTTTTTTTTTTTTTTTTTTTTTGAAGGAAGGATAAGTAGATACTGCCTAAGCTTGGGTTTGTTCCTTTCATGAAATTCCCTTATGCATACCTAAGCTTAGATATTCAAACTCAGAATGTCAAATATGAGAAACACCTTTGTCTAGGAACTAAAAAGATCTTTGGAGAAGATTGACAAGGTTTATTAGTATGCAGGACTAAACTGGAGAAGGAAGAAAAATTGTAAGACATCAATACTTTTCTTACAGGGTTAAGAAAAGTGTGACATTTAACGTGTGACATTTAATGATTTACTCGATTTCATGAAGATTCCAATAGTGCAGCAGACTTAACATTCCAACAGCGCTGCATTTGGGTGGAATTGGGAGTGAGGCCAACTTGCCTTCAGATCTTTCAACTTCCCTTTCAACACCCTTCTCTTTCAGTGGCCCCTCCACCTCCCACCTCCAGATGTTCAGTAATCCTCTTCCTTTCTGTTTTCCTTGTCAAAGCTTGACTTGAAGATCCACTCTCTAAGCTGTAAAGGATGGAAGTAGAAAAATATCTCTGATTCCAGCATATTTGTATTTTAATATGGGATCAAGGCATGTTTTCTAAGGCTGGATCATGAAGTACAAGGAAATAGGCTCTGGGAATCTTTTTGATGGGATTGCCACCAGGTTCTTTTTTTTTTTTTTTTATTCTTTTTTTAAACTTTACATAATTGTATTAGTTTTGCCAAATATCAAAATGAATCTGCCACAGGTATACATGTGTTCCCCATCCTGAACCCTCCTCCCTCCTCCCTCCCCATACCATCCCTCTGGGTCGTCCCAGTGCACCAGCCCCAAGCATCCAGTATCGTGCATCGAACCTGGACTGGCAACTCGTTTCATACATGATATTTTACATGTTTCAATGCCATTCTCCCAAATCTTCCCACCCTCTCCTTCTCTCACAGAGTCCATAAGACTGTTCTATACATCAGTGTCTCTTTTGCTGTCTCGTACACAGGGTTATTGTTACCATCTTTCTAAATTCCATATATATGCATTAGTATACTGTATTGGTGTTTTTCTTTCTGGCTTACTTCACTCTGTATAATAGGCTCCAGTTTCATCCACCTCATTAGAACTGATTCAAATGTATTCTTTTTAATGGCTGAGTAATACTCCATTGTGTATATGTACCATAGCTTCTTATCCATTCATCTGCTGATGGACATCTAGGTTGCTTCCATGTCCTGGCTATTATAAACAGTGCTGCGATGAACATTGGGGTACACGTGTCTCTTTTCCTTCTGGTTTCCTCAGTGTGTATGCCCAGCAGTGGGATTGCTGGATCATAAGGCAGTTCTATTTCCAGTTTTTTAAGGAATCTCCACACTGTTCTCCATAGTGGCTGTACTAGTTTGCATTCCCACCAACAGTGTAAGAGGGTTCCCTTTTCTCCACACCCTCTCCAGCATTTATTATTTGTAGACTTTTGGATCGCAGCCATTCTGACTGGTGTGAAATGGTACCTCATAGTGGTTTTGATTTGCATTTCTCTGATAATGAGTGATGTTGAGCATCTTTTCATGTGTTTGTGAGCCATCTGTATGTCTTCTTTGGAGAAATGTCTATTTAGTTCTTTGGCCCATTTTTTGATTGGGTCATTTATTTTTCTGGAGTTGAGCTGTAGGAGTTGCTTGTATATTCTCGAGATTAGTTGTTTGTCAGTTGCTTCATTTGCTATTATCTTCTCCCATTCTGAAGGCTGTCTTTTCACCTTGCTAATAGTTTCCTTTGATGTGCAGAAGCTTTTAAGGTTAATTAGGTCCCATTTGTTTATTTTTGCTTTTATTTCCAATATTCTGGGAGGTGCCACCAGGTTCTTCACACAATCTTATTATATAGGCCTTTCCTCCTTCCCACCCTCCCTTCCATACATACTAACTTTCTACTATATTCCAAAGCCTATCCCAGCTGCTTGGTATAGAGCAGTGACTGAGAGCGACATGGAACCTACCCTCTTGGAGCTTTCATTTTTACGGGTAGACAAAAATACCTAAATAAGCAAATAAGATCTTTATTAGGGATAAATAATAGGAAGAAAATAAAACAAACTAGTAGGTAATAGTGCACACAGAAGTAATCAGGGCAGACACCTCCAAGGAAAGGACAGTTGACCGCTGAGCTACCCCTGAAACGGAGGATATGATAGAAGGAGCCAGCCATATGAAGGTCAGTGTGATAGGAATATAGTGACAGAGGGAGAATGGGACCAAGTGAGGCTGGACAGAACCAGGTGTGGCTCTTTCAGTCCAGGAGAGGAGTTTGGATTTAAGTGCAATGGGACAGATGTTCACTGAGAACTTTCAGCATTTGATAACATCTGTGTGACTTTGCCGGAGAAGGCAATGGCAACCCACTCCAGTACTCTTGCCTGGCAAATCCCATGGACAGAGGACACTGGTAGGCTGCAGTCCATGGGGTCATGAAGAGTTGGACACGACTGAGCAACTTCACTTTCACTTTCATGCATTGGAGAAGGAAATGGCAACCCACTCCAGTGTTCTTGCCTGGAGAGTGCCAGGGATGGGGGAGCCTGGTGAGCTGCCGTCTATGGGGTCGCACAGAGTCGGACACGACTGAAGCGACTTAGCAGCAGCAGCAGCAGCAGCAGCAGCAGCAGCATGTGACTTTGCGGAGAAGGCAATGGCACCCCACTCCAGTACTCTTGCCTGGAAAATCCCATGGGTGGAGGAGCCTAGTAGGCTGCAGTCCATGGGGTCGCTAAGAGTCAGACATGACTGAGCAACTTCACTTTCACTTTTCACTTTCATGCATTGGAGAAGGAAATGGCAACCCACTCCAGTGTTTTTATCTGCAGAATCCCAGGGATGGAGGAGCCTGGTGGGCTGCTGTCTGTGGGGTCGCACAGAGTTGGACATGACTGAAGTGACTTAGCAGCAGTAGCAGCAGCAGCATGTGACTTTGCGGAGGCTTTCCAGATGGTACTAGTGGTAAAGAACCTGCCTGCCAATGCAGGAGAAGCAGGAGATGGAGGTTCGATCCCTGGGTCATTAAGATCCTCTGGAGGAGGGCGTGGCAATCCACTCCAGTATTCTTGCCTGGAGAATCCCATGGACAGAGGAGCCTGGTGGGTTACAGCCCATAGGGTCACACAGAGTTGGACACGACTGTAGCAACTTAGCATGCCTGTACATGCATGGGACTCTACTAAAAATATCAGCTGTATGGTTTGCTGTGGTTTATTTTTCAGCTCTTGGGAGAAGCTTTCAGTTTTCCATATATTCTCTTGCTGTTGAAGCATTTCCAGTACTCTCTGAGATGCTCATTTTTCTGCTTGGCATATTATGCTTTGTGGTTCATTAAACTCTCACCCTAGCGAGAATGCAACCTGAGTGATTGTGACTCACAATCTCACAAACTCAGGATTGTGATTTAGAGATCACTGTTTTTCCCACAGTGCCTTCCTGCATTTTCTGCTTCCTGAACACTTAGTAATAATTGTTAATTAATTACTTAGCTCCCTGGGGAAGCTTTGAGGAGAGTGGGTGTAAGTTTTCATTTTGACCCATCCCAAGGCCAAGGGCAATGTCACCCACAGAGTGAAATGCATGCTAAGTCCAGTTGTGCGGAATGGAACCTGGTGAAACATTGATTAACACAGAATAGTTCACTGATAAACACTGACTTCGTTCGGTCTTGGTCAAGTAATATATAGTTGCAAATAAAGCCTTTAAGCAGGCTTCCCAAGTGGTGCTAGTGGTAAAGAACCTACCTGCCAATGCAGGAAATATAAGAGACATGGGTTCAATCTCTGAGTGGGAAAGATCCCTTGGAGGAGGGCACAGCAACCCACTCCAGTATTCTTGCCTGGAGAATCCCCATGGACAGAGGAGCCTGGCTGGCTACAGTCCATAAGGTTGCAGAGTCGGACTGAAGTGACTTAGCATGCATGCAAAGCCTTTAACCATCCTAACAATACAATGAAACTGTGGGTTGAATATATATTTCAGTAAGATATTTTAAATAATCAAGAAGCTACAAGAGGTCTGAAATAATTTAGGAACCATAAATCCATGGGGTGTATTAATAGAGTAGATGCATGTTTACAATAGTTAATGTAAGAAAATATTTTTCTAATATTGTTTTCTGTTTCACATTATCAGTACAACCGATACATTATTTTCACTCTGATTTGTCTTCAAGTTTGTTTTCTATTGCAGGATATAGTAAGCAAGTCTATGTTTACTCTGTTAATAATGCCTCATGAATTTACAGCTTCTAGACCCAGCTCCACCTTTATAGTTGAGCCTCACAGGGAAACTTTTCAATACCCTTCATCACTTAGGTTGCTCTTTTTAACCACCTGTTCTTAATTTCTGAAGTGCCTCATTTGCATTCCCACATGGTCTCTCTAGCAGAACACTTTTGCCTGAATAACTTTTGGCTTTGATGCCATTTGTTGACTGTTGCAGCTTTGAGATGATAAACTTCACAACAGTTCATAATGATGCTAAATTAGTACTCCAGGATAGCAGTTTGGAGCTCAAAGAAGTATTCTAGTTATTCCTATTCCTTTTCCCTTCCTTAGGAAGGGTACCTCAGTTCAGATCAGTTCAGTCGAGCAGTTGTGTCTGACTCTTTGGCTTCCCTGTCCATCACTAACTCCCAGAGCTTGCTCAAACTCCTGTCCATCGAGTCGGTAATGCCATCCAACCATCTCATCCCCTGTCGTCCCCTTCTCCTCCTGCCTTCAATCTTTTTCAGGGTCTTTTTCAAGGAATCAGCTCTTGCATCAGGTGGCCAAAGTACTGGAGTTTTAGCTTCAGTATCAGTCCTTCCAATGAATACCCAGGACTGATTTCCTTTAGGATGGACTGGTTGGATCTCCTTGCAGTCCAAGGGACTCTCAAGAGTCTTTTCCAACACCACAGTTCAAAAGCATCAGTTCTTTGGTGCTCAGCTTTCTTTATAGTTCAACTCTCACATCCATACATGACTACTGGAAAAACCATAGCTTTGACTTGACAGACCTTTGTGGGCAAAGTAATGTCTCTGCTTTTTAATACGCTGTTTGGATTGGTCATAGCTTTTCTTTCAAGGAGCAAGCGTCTTTTAATTTCATGGCTGCAGTCACCATCTGCAGAGATTTTGGAGCCCCCTCCAAAAAGTCTCACTGTTTCCATTGTTTCCCCATCTATTTGCCATGAAGTGATGGGATTGGATGCCATGATCTTAGTTTTTGAATGTTGAGATTTAATCCAACTTTTTCACTCTCCTCTTTCACTTTCCTCAAGAGGTTCTTCAGTTCTTCTTCGTGTTCTGCCATAAATATGGTGTCATCTGCATTTCTGAGGTTATTGATATTTCTCCTGGAAATCTTGATTCCAGCTTGTGCTTCATCCAGCCCAACATTTCACATGATGTACTCTGCATGTAAGTTAAATAAGCAGGGTGACGATATACAGCCTTGATGTACTCCTTTCCCAATTTGGAACCAGTCTATTGTTACATGTCTGGTTCTAACTTGCTTCTTGACCTACATACAGATTTCTCAGAAGGAAGGCAGGTGGTCTGGTATTCCCATCTCTTGAAGATTTTTCCACAGTTTGTGTGATCCATGCAGTCAAAGGCTTTAGTGTAGTCAATGAGGCAGAAGTAGATGTTTTTCTGGAATTCTCTTGCTTTTTTGATGATCCAACGAATGTTGGCAATTTAATCTCTGGTTTATCTGCCTTTCTTGAATCCAGTTTGAACATCTGGAAGTTCACAGTTCATGTACTGTTGAAGTCTGGCTTGGAGAATTTTGAGTATTACTTTGCTAGCTCCTAATACATGGAATAATAGGTAAATTTGGCCTTGGAGTACAAAATGAGGCAGGGCAAAGGTAACAAGAGTTTTACCAAGAGAACCCACTGGTTATAGCAAACATCCTCTTCCAACAACACAAGAGAAGACTCTACACATGGACATCACCAGATGGTCAATACTGAAATCAGACTGATTATATTCTTTGTAGCCAAAGATGGAGAAACTCTATACAGGCAGCAAAAACAGGACCAGGAGATGACTGTGGCTCAGATCATGAACTCCTTATTGCCAAATTCAGACTTAAATTGAAGAAAGTAGGTAAAACCACTAGACCATTCAGGTATGACCTAAATCAAATCCCTTATGATTATACAGTGGAAATGGCAAATAGGTTCAAGGGATTAGATCTGATAGACCCAGTGCCTGAAGAACTATAGACAAAGGTTCGTGGCATTGTACAGGAGGCAGTGATCAAGACCATCCCCAAGAAAAAGAAATGTAAAAAGGCAAAATGGTTTTCTGAGGAGGCCTTACAAATAGCTGTAAAAAGAAGAGAAGCTAAAGGCAAAGGAGACAAGGAAAGACATACCCATTTGAATGCAGAGTTCCAAAGAGTAGGACAGAGAGAGAAGAAAGCCTTCCTCAGTGATCAATGCAAAGAAACAGAGGAAAACAATAGAATGGGAAAGACTAGGGATATCTTCAAGAAAATTAGAGATACCGAGGGAACATTTCATGCAAAGATGGGCACAATAAAGGACAGAAATGATATGGACCTAACAGAAGCAGAGGATATTGAGAAGAGGAGGCAAGAATACACAGAATAACTATACAAAAAAAGATCTTCATGACCCAGATAATAAGAATGCTTTGATCCCTCACCTAGAGCCAGACATTCTGGAATGCAAAGTCAAATGGGCCTTAGGAAGCATCACTACAAACAAAGCTAGTGGAGGTGATGGAATTCCAGTTGAGCTATTTCAAATCCTAAAAGATGATGCTGTTAAGGTGCTGCACTCAATATGCCAGCAAATTTGGAAAACTCAGCAGTGGCCACAGGACTGGGAAAGGCCAGTTTTCATTCCAATCCCAAAGAAAGGCAATGCCAAAGAATGTTCAAACTACCACACAACTGCAGTCATCTCATTTGCTAGGAAGGGTACCTACATGCCGCATATTTGGAAATAGGAACCCTAGAAAAGTGAAATTGCTCAGTTGTGCCCGACTCTTTGCGACCCCATGGACTGCAGCCTATCAGGCTCCTCTGTCCATGGGATTCTACAGGCAAGAATACTGGAGTGGGTTGCCATTTCCTTCTCCAGGGGATCTTCCCGACCCACGGATCGAACCCAGATCTCCCACATTGCGGGCAGATGCTTTAACCTCTGAGCCACCAGGGATCTAGTCCTAATTATGCCTTTAACTAAGCCACTCAATCAGCTAGTATTTTAATTTTTTTCGACCCTAAAATCTGCGGTGAGGTGGTATTAGGTGATTGCTAATTTCAATCTCCCTCTTGGTTTCAAATTTCTATAATTCTAATAATCCTTCATGTGCTTTATAAATCTCTGATGCAGATGCTGAGTTGCACGTTGCTGATGAGATGGTTTGACCTTGCAGGCTGAACGAATAATTGCCAACATTTGTTGAGGGTTTACCAAGTGCCAGGTGTAAAGAGTTGCACCTCACACAATCTCATTCATTTAATCCTTCCCACAGCCTTCTTAGGTAAGAATTAATAATCCTATTTTATAAACAAGGAGGCAGATAACTTACTCAGATGTTGACCTCAGTTTGTGCTTAGAAGTGTTATGTGGGAGTAGATTCCTCATTTCTAACATTTCTCCAATTCACACGCAAATTCTTAAGAGGTTAACATCTCATGGAGCGCTTCAACGTTAAAAGCCATGCCCTTTTAGGAACGAAATAAGACTCAGTACATGAGTTTTCTCTGCGGAAAGAAAACCAGCAATTGCGCACAGTTTTGTACGCAGGGCACAGTGCCCCGCTGCCTAGGTGTGCGCGATTCTTGTGCCCAAGGGGACAAACTAGCAAGCTGAGTCCAAGCGGACTACCATAAAACACGGTTCGCTCCCGAGGTCCTAGATGCGCTGCAGCTGCAGGATGTGCGCGTTGCTGCGCGCCGGCAGGTCAGCTAGGGCGCCTAGCTGCTGGAAGAGTCCATTAGGGACGGCCAAGGCAGGGTGTTCCGGTCGCCGGAGGGCCGGACCTGGCGGCCCGCTGCGCAGACGAGGGCGCCTCGTCTTGGGCGGCCACCCCCGCTCCGCTGGTCAGGTGAGCGCAGCCCGGGGAGCCGCGTGTCCGATTGGAGCAGCTGGAGGAGGCCGAGGGGAGGGTGAGCGGGGGAGGATGGAGCCACCTTCCTGATGCGACCGCGGGAGAAAGACTTGGCAGCACCGGGCGAAGTGTGCGGACGCGAGCGGGAGGCGGAGCGAGGATCGGGCGAAGGGAGGCTCGGCGGGGACCTCAGGGCGCGTGCGGATGTCGGTGTCCCCGGGGCCAGGTATGCGGTGGCTCTGCGGGGTGGTCCTACGAGCCTCGGGGTGGCTCGCGGGAGAGCCGCAGCATCCCGGCCGTGCGCGGTGGGTCGCCCGCACCTGTTGCTGGTGGTGTGGGCGGCGAGCGAGCCATGCGCTGCGGCTTATCCAGGCGTGCCGCCCGCGGCCACACCGCCTGCAGTCCCGGCGGGGCAGCTGGCGTGGCGGTCCCCCACCTGCCCCTGCCGAAGCCGCCTCATCTCACGGAAGGTGGGAAGCGAGCGAGCGGAGGGAAATAAAAGTTTTCTTCTCTTTCTGCCTGTTTGAACCTTGAATTCTGGCTTGAGTTTTAAACAGTCTGCTTGAAAAACAAGTGTTCTCTAGATCTGTCTAAGGCGCGCATTAGATAATAATAACGGGAAGGTTGAGATAAATTGAAAGAGTCTTTAGGTTCCAAAACCGCTACAGTCGAAGAACTTTCAGGGAATTGATTTCAGGAAAGTAGGAATTCGCCAGGAACTGTAGAATAATGTGTATTAAAAACTTATCCATTTTTAATGTTTTAAATTATTTCAAAATTGATTTTTTTCCTTGAAACCAAAACTTAAGAAATTATGGCAGTTTTTATCAAGCGGAAAAGCTGATTTGAAGGTGCCGTGTTTACTTGTTCTGCGTAACTCTTCTTTTAAACCATCTTTTCACGTTTCACAGAATCCACAGCCTTTAAAAATGTGTGTAATGTGTTTATATGTTAGCTGTACACTGTTTTAGAGATTACTGATATCAGATCTTAAAGATGCATCATTACTGACAATTAGGATAAAGCTCAAAAAATGTGCTTTAATACATTCAACATTAAATGTAAATACTTGCTGAAGTTGTTACCTTATATTACTAAAGTTCTTTTTCCTCCTCAATGTGTCATTTATCGAAAGAGCCAGATAGAACCGTAAAAAATATAAAAGGAAAAAAAGATGTTCTGTGTCTAGTAAGGATACAAATGAACTCCAGCAATCTGTTTTTTGGGGGGTTATTTCCTAGTCTGTAGGGAAATGCCAAATACACCTCCAACTGTGTTGCCGTAAAACATTTTAAATATTTGTGTTTAGATACAACATCCGGGCACTGCCTTAAATTAATACAGTGACTTTGGACATTCGTTTACCCTTCTGTGCCTTAGTTTCTTCATTTATAAAGTAAAGGGATTGGACTAGGTGTTTGAAAAGACTTAATTCAGCTAGAAATGAAATATCTCAAGATTATAACTTTTAAAAAAGGAGTAACCAAAATGTATACACTAGAAATAAGTATGACCCAAATTGGTCCGTGTTCCTGTTTCCATGACGAGTGACAATAGCAGTTACCCAGTGTTGAATGCTTGCTATCGAATGGATTCTGAGAAGCCCTTTATACAGATTATTTAACACTCACAACAAGAGGTAAATTAAATAGTGTTACCAAGTTTAACCATAATGCCAATAATTGTAGACCAAGTAATGTAAATAACTGTAGACTAGAATGTAAGTCCGTAATGGAGGTGAAGGTAAATTACGAAACACATGGAGTTTTAATATCATCAAATATAGAAATGATGAATTAGCTACACCTTTATTATATTTTAATAACAGTTATAGTTTGTGTTGTATATATACTTATCAAATATTGAGTGCTAATTATATTCATTGTCAGAAAATGATAACATAAGGTATATTTGGAACACAAATACTTTTGTGATAATCATGGATAGAAATGATATTAGGGAGGCTAGGGTTACACTTCTTCCTTTGGAGAAGGAAATGGCAACCCACTCCAGTGTTCTCGCCTGGAGAATCCCAGGGACAGTGGAGCCTGGCAGGCTGCCATCTATGGGGTCGCACAGAGTCGGACACGACTGAAGTGACTTAGCAGGGTTACACAAAAGTTACAAAAAGTTCAGATATCTTTCTAGTTAGAGGTATCGTTGGCCTTGGCACACGCAAAGAAAAAGTGTTCACAGAAGAATCAGCTGTGACTAAACCCTTTTGTACATATTCCCATGATGAGTGATAATAGTATGCCACACTTTTCGAAAGTCCACTATACACTAGCTTTGTGTTTACTTGGCAAATATTATTTGATTTGCAGATGAAGAAACTGAAGCAGAAAGATCTATGCTCTGGAAAGCTCCACAAAGAAAACACATTTTAACTCAGATTAGGTGTGTGATCCTTTATTGCTCAGAGATTCATAGACTGTGAACATAGCATTGAAATCCTCAAGCACTGGGAGGAGGCTTGCAGCCAAACTAGACTAATCCCTTTTATTTTATATTTGGGAAAACTGGAACTTTCTAAGTTAAAAGACTCACTTAAAGTCACATATTCTGTTTTCCCATTTATGACTGTAGATCTGTACATTCCCAGAAACAAATAAGTGAGAAGCATGTTAATGGATAAGTGTTGAGTTTATTGCCTCTCAACCAAATGCTGCCTCAAGCCCTTTTTAATATTGCTGACCTACTGTTATTGAAAATTTCAGGGGGCCCCAATTAGGCTGCAGAATCTTTGAGGACAGTGACTATATTTTGTATTTCTCTAGTATCTGTAGGATTTAGCAAAGTGATATATTGAGTAAATGGCTTTGTCACCTGTTTACCTGTGACAAGGGTCCAGAGTTTGGATCTAGTTTGGATGCACTGATCCAGGGTTTGCACAGTGAAATCACTGTGCCATCACCTCTTTGGCTTCGTGTACAGAGCAACTAGACAATTGATACATGCTCAGAAAGCATATTAAGCTGCTTGGATGATAATTATTTAATTTTACTATCAAATGTAAATAGTATGTTACCATGGAGATGGATGGGCATTTCCCTGATTTCGTGGGGGGAAAAAAAATCACACAGCTAAGTATTCCACACAGTTGAGTGTACACATCTCTCTAACTTGCAGATAACTTTTTTCCAGTTGTTAATACAAATTCATGTAGAAAATTCAAATGGTACAGGAAAAAAAAAAAAAAATCACCAGGAACTCCACTGTCCAAAGGTTTTGGTGACTCTCCAGCCAGAGAGATGTCTTCCTTCTATTAACTCCTGCCTAATCAGGGTGAGAGCTGAATTATTTATTTAAACCGTTGATGGTTTAAAGCTCTATTTAGTCTTAGTATTCTCTCACTCAACTGTTCTATAAACAAAGATGTTTGCTGAAAAATGAAGATAAGCATGCTGCTAATAAACTGGACTCTTGCCCTCTCATGCAGAATGAAGTAGTACAGAAAGTTGATTTTGCCACATAATGCACGTCTGCTTTTTTCCCTTCAGCAGGCAGGACTTGGGGGACAGAAGTCATCTTTGAATGTATGGAGGATTCTCTGATATGTCGGGATGTCCGGCCACACAGGAAGCCAGAGCAACAGAGCTCTGTGGTCCTGATAAGAGGTGTGGCAGAGGAGAGGAGGGTGGAACTGGGACACAGGAGGCTGTGGTAATACAAAGGCTGTGTTTTCTGATTCCACTGTGACACACTATACACTTTAAAATGTTCCACGCCAAGTCCCTCCCACAGCTGTTGGGCAGGTGGTCACGGGGCTCTTTCTGGTGCAGTCAGGCATAAGTCTGCCTCTCCCTCCGAGTGGGGGCAGGATGCTGAAAGGGCAATTTCTCATTCATTTATTCAGGATTCTGAAAACTCAGAATGGACCGCCTTTCATCTAAAGGAGTCAAACTGACTGTTGGGATAGTGGTCCATCCATGAGTTTTGAACTAATACAAAATTATTAGTTATAAAGGAAGGCAGGGGGTTCTATTTGAGAGAGACAATGCCAGCTCTCTCTCTATGCATTTGAATGTCTTTACATTGCAAATGTTAGTTTCAAAGATTATTTGATTATTTGCATTTCATAAATTTATGTGTCCTTTAAATTCCTTTTCCCTGGGCATGTTTTCTTGATTTGTACTATGTATTTGGGAGTAGCATTCTTTCATGCTTTACTTTATTAGGGGCTTAACATGGCTTAAGTCCAACCATCTGTTCCAGTCTTGGCACATCAGCACATTAGTGGTGGTGGGGGCTAAATAAAATTCCCACAATTTAAAGGTTAGGGAAAGAGCTACCTTTATGAATAGATTTCAGCAAGACAATAGTGCAGAAGCGGAGTAAAAATGCATTTCATTCTCTGAAGCACAAGGTCCCCTGTCTGTCTTTAGTTTTGTTGAAAGGCAATTAGCATTTCAGCTAGCCAATTTGCTTACATGCAACGAAGTACTTGGGTTTATAATTTGCTGCTCTCTGTCTGAAGCTGTTGAGTCCAGCTCTTATGTAATCCTCTCCCAAGTAGCCTTCTCTCCAGCATAGTTATTGTTGCTGGTCTTAAATAACTAATCAACAGAGAGTTTTCCTTGCCTTCAACTGTAGGGTGCCATAGGGCATGGAAAATGAAATGCCAAGCTAATAAGGGGATGATTGTAATTATTAAATAGTCATTATTGAAGTGGGGCACAGGTTGAAAGATGCTGAATAGCTTCAAATCAAATGCAACTTCAAAAAGGCATTGTGTAGTACTCTTAATAGTTTATTTCTGCATGCAGTATGTGCATAAACAAAGGGTATATATTAATATGTTGGAATTAATTGAGGAAGGTGACTCAAAATTAACAAAGAAGAAGCAATTCTTAATTATTTATATTGACTTTGCTCCTTTCTGCAAGAAAGAATTCTGTGGGGAGTATGTTTAAAGAGAAAATATTTTTTTTCTTAAGTGTTACAACAAATAAACAAGTGCTCTGAGGCGTATTGTATAAATAATTCAAGGGTTTGTATTTGTATGCTAGTTGGAAATAAGATTTTGTAAGCTTCTTTAGTCATGAATTCTGATTATTAGAGTGTTATTAGTATATTTCATGCATATACTGATATCCCTCTGAAAGAGCCACTGTATATTATGATAATCCTTTTGTTAGGATAATTGGAATAATATTATCCTTTAATCCATGTCATGGGACAGTAATTCAATTTAGCTCATCTTTTAATACAATCCTGTTTTTGCAAAGTTATACTTATGTAATTATTTGGAAGTAAAATAATACATTCCTCATTTTTCAAAGAATGTTTAACTGAAAGAAGGCATGTATTCGATACAAGCCTTGTAAGTGATCATTATAATTGAGAACATATATGAAAGGACTGCATGATCTTTATATTTCCGTTCTGTGATATAAAGAAAAAACCCTATCTGCAGCTATAAATAGAGTGGTTTGTATATTGTTCAACTGCATTCACCAGTGTTGATGACTAGGAATGAATCAAAGGCTTACCTGTCCTCTGGCAGACTAGTCAACTCAGGATGGAAAGTGTCCTGGAAACAGGGGGCCTTGATCTGCACTTTGAAGAGTGGTAAAGGAGAGGGAGTGCTGAGAGGTAGAGAGAAAGGCCTGGGGAATGTCTTGGATCAAAGGTGCACAGGTAAGAATGATCTGGCTGTCTTGTCCCAGATACACATTAGATCAACTTGTTGACAGAAGAGAAAAAGATGACTGAATGTATGGTGGTATGAATTTTTTTTTAATTGAGATATAATTCACTTACCAAAAAAAAAAAAATTCACCTTTCAAAGTAGACAATTCAGTGTCACTTAATGTATTTACAAATTTGTGCCATTGTTAACCATTGTCATTCCAGAACATTTTCATCACCTCAAAAAGAAATCCTGTTCCCATTCACCATCACTTCCTGTTCTCTCCCCACTCTCAAGTCTTTGGCAGCCAGTCTACGTTCTGTCCCTATAGATGTGCCTCTTTTAGACATGTTATATACATGGAGTCATCCAGTACATGGCCTTTTGTGTCTGCCTTCTGTCACTTACCTGATATTTACAAGGTTCGTCACGTGGTAGTGTTTGTACACGTAAAGTACTTTGTTCTTTTTTATGGCTGAATAATTCCATTCTGTAATATACTACTTTTTGTTTATCCATTCATCAATTGATGGACATTTATATTGTTTCTAATTTTTAACTATTATATTATGGACAAGTTTGTGTACAAGTTTTTGTATGAATAAATGCTTTCAGTTCTCCTGGTAAGGAGTGGAATTGCTGGGTCAATAGAGAGGTGAATAAAATAGCCAGGATACATTTAGAAGAACTTTATCCCTTCTATACATTCTATTAAGCTCAGTGTCACCATATAAGGCAGATGATTCAGGTGTGACCTGACGTTTTATCAGTTAGAACTCTACTTGCATAGATCTCTGCCAATTGTGTGTGTGCTAAGTCATTTCAGTTGTTTCTGACTCTTTGCAACCCTATAAACTGTAGCCCACTAGGCTCCTCTGTCCGTGGGGATTCTCCAGTCAAGAATACTAGAGTGGGTTGCCCTACCCTCCTCCTATGAACTGTAGCCCACTAGGCTCCTCTGTCCATGGGGATTCTCCAGGCAAGAATACTAGAGTGGGTTGCCCTACCCTCCTGCAGGGGATCTTCCCGACTTAGGGATTGAATCCACGTCTCTTATGTCTCCTGCACTGGCAGGTGGGTTCTTTACCACTAGTGCTACCTAGGAAGCCCAGATCTTTGCCAATTATAATTCATTTAATACAACCAAACTGTGATAAAACAAAATAAAAGAACAGTTTGCAACGAATGACTTCTCCCTCACTAGTGGCTGTAGGTTTTCTTAAGATAGGAAGTATGGTAATGGCTGGCATAATGCTTGACCTTTCTAGGATATGCTAAAATAAAAGATGTGATTGTATATTACATGATGCACACTGAATTCAATTTTCTGATGACTTCTGTCCTTTCGGCAGGCATTCATCTAAATGATATGGTTGAGTTGACAAAATGAGATAAATTTATTTTTTCTTCTAAGGTAAATTACAGAGCTTTAAAATGTTATTTTGTTAAGGAGGGCAGTTCATAGATTATTTGATTGAAAGTTGGGCTTTAAGTAAAAGACATGTTCAGTTCACTAATGTATAGTTTGTCAGATATCACTAATTCTGTTGTGTATGTGTACACTTGTGTATTTATCTGAAACCTTAAGTAATTTTCTGAAAGGGTCTGATATACTTTATGAAATAAATTGACATTTGAACGAATTTGTCTAATTTTGGATGAGGCAGAATATTTTAAGCTCTTTTGAAAAAACCTGATATATTTGCTTAGGGCCTTATGATTTGGGCTTCCCCTGTGGCTCAGCTGGTAAAGAATCCACCTGCAATACGGGAGACCTGGGTCCCATCCCTGGGTTGGGAAGATCCCCTGGGGAAGGCTACCCCCTCCAGTATTACGGCCCGGAGAATCCCATGGACTGTATAGTCTATGGGGTCGCAAAGAGTTGGACACAACTGAGCGACATTCACTTTATGATTTGGAGCATATGTTCACATAAATTTATTCATGTAATCTTAATAACCACTTCACTGTTAGAGCCACTTTGACCTCCTGATGGCAATATATTCATGCATTTTTACATTTTAATTATTTATTTAAAATTAATTTTATTAGCGTATAGTTGAATTACAGTGTTGTGGTAGTTTCTGTTGTACCCTGCATTCTTCACAAGTTGGAATTTTCAACTGAGGCACCAAAAAAGTTGTATATCAAATGTCAAAGCGAGTTGCGAGAAATTATCAGGACTCAGAATTTCAAAGAAGATAACAGAAACTAATTGGATAATTTTAAAATTTCTACATATAAAGTAAAAGAGTTAAGTCCGAGAGAGGATTTTCTGGAGAGAATTTATATTGGAAATCCGTGGAAGTGCTGTGACTATCCCATCTTGTGTGTATCTGTGTGTATGTGTGTTAATCGATCAGACTCTTTGCAACCCATGGGCTGTAGCCCGCCAGGCTTCTCTGTCCATGGGATTCTCTGGGCAAGAATACTGGAGTGGGTTGCCATTCCCTTCCCCAGGGGATTTTCCCAATTTAGGGATTAAAACCCGGGTCTCCTACGTTGCAGGCAGATTCTTTACCATCTGAGTTTGTGGCTCTTCTTGAATGTGGTGGGAAGGGCTTCAGCTCTGCTTGGAGAGTCTGATTTGTGGTTGAGGACAGAAGCAAAAATGTTACCAAGAGAACTCAGCAGGGTGGAGGGATGTGTCTGGTGATGCTGTGCAAAGGGAAGTGAGCCCCAAGAGCCAGCTATGGCACTCACAATAGGAATGTTAGCTGAAGTCATTTTCAAAGAATCTTGCCTAAGAGGACAGCTTGTGGCAGGCCTTGGTTGGGGTAAAAGAAAAGATAGTGTTAAATTAGGAGAAGGCAATGGCACCCCACTCCAGTACTTTGCCTGGAAAATCCCATGGACGGAGGAGCCTGGTAGGTGGCAGTCCATTGGGTCGCTAAGAGTCGGACACGACTGAGCGACTTCACTTTCATATTTCACTTTCCACTTTCATGCATTGGAGAAGGAAATGGCAGCTCACTCCAGTGTTCTTGCCTGGAGAATCCCAGGGACGGGGGAGCCTGGTGGCTGCCCTCTATGGGGTCACACAGAGTCGAACATGACTGAAGTGACTTAGCAGTAGCAGCAGTGTTAAATTAATTAGAGCTTGATTGTTAATGTGAGTTTGCCAGTAAATAGGTATTATTATGAAAGCTTTCAAACATGTATGTAAATAGAAAAGTAAAATGAACCCCTTTACACCTACTGCTCAGAATTGACAGTTTTCGAGATTTTCTCTGTTTCATGTATCAACATATCACAGAAGGAAGCTGTAAAAATACGGTTATTTTCTTACATAATCACAATTCTGTTATCTTACCTAACAAAATTAACAATAATCCCATAGTCTCGTTCACTAGTGAGTTCATTTTCAAATTTCCTTGATTGCCTCAAATATGTCTTTTTAGAGTTTGATTCTTTTAATTAGCATGTAAATAATTCTTAGCTGTTCTTCTGACAGAATCTCAAAGTCGTTTTGAATCTCCCTTTTCCCCCATACCTTTGATGTGTTGAAGAAATTTGGTAATTTATCACCTGGTATATCTGTGTTCTGCATTTGATTGTTTCTTTCTTTTTGGAATACTTAATGAGTTTCTTTATCCCCCGTTTTGAGTTAGTGATGGACAGGGAGGCCTGGCGTGCTGCAATTCATGGGGTCGCAAAGAGTCAGACACGACTGAGCGACTGAACTGAAACTGGGAGTTAGCTGTCAAAGCTCCATTGGATTCAGGTTCTGTCTTTTGGACAATATAGGTGGTGCTGTAAACTTTATATGCTATTTATCTGGACATGTGTGGTTCTCTGTCTTTAGTGACACTAGGCATCAGCAGTGGATTTGAATTTAAATCAACAGTCAGAAAGCCCAGTCTCTACATTCAGAAGTTTCTCATTAACAGCCCACCCCCAGTTTTACTGAGATATGATTGACATGTAGCACTGTATTATTTTAAGGTGTACAGCAAAATGATTTGATATATGTGTATATTGCAAAATGATTACCACAGTAGTTTAGATAACATCCCTCTCCTCACATAGCTATAAATATTTTTTCTTGTAATGAGAACTTTTAAGGTTTTCTCTCTTAGCAGCTTTTGAATATATAATACCATCTTGGTAGCTGTAATCATCATGCTGTGTATTACATTCTGGGAAGAACTTATAACTGGGAGTTTATAGTTTTTGAATGCCTTTACCCATTTTCACCTCCATCTCCCTCTGGCAGCCCCAATGTAATCTGTTTCTGAGTTTGTTTTTTAAAATGCCACATATAAGTAAGATCATACAATATTTATCTTTCTTTGTATGACTTACTTCACTTAGCATGAAATCCTCATGGTCTATCCATGTTGTAAAAATGGCAAGATTTCCTTCTTTTTTATGGCTGAATAATATTCCTGTGTGTGTGTGTGTGTGTGTGTGTACACATGTTTATCACAGTATCTATTCAATCCATTCATTCATTGATGGGCACTTAGGTTGTTGCTATGATTTGGCTGTTGTAAATAATGCTACAGTGAACACGGTGATACAGATATCTCTTTGAGATAGTGATTTTGTTTCCTTCAGATATGTATCTTGAATGGGAATTGCTGGATCCTCTGGTGGTTCTATTTTTAGTTTCTTTGAGGAACCTTTATAATGTTTTCTACAGTGGTTGCACCAATTTACATTCCCTCCAACAGCGCCCAACTTCTTTTCTCCACATCCTTATCAACACATCTCTTGTCTTTTTTATTACAGCCATTCTAACAGTGTGAGGTGATATTTTATTGTGGTTTTGATTTCATTTCCCTGATGGTTAATGATGTTGACTGCCTTTTCATGTACCTATTGCTCATTTTTATGTCTTTGGGAAATGTTTATTTAGTTCCTCTGCCTATATTTTAATCAGATATTTTTGGTATTTAGTTTATGAGTTCTTTATACCTTTTGGATAGTAATTTCTTATTAGATACATGATTTGCAAATATTTTCCTCCATTCTGCAGGTTTCCTTTTCGTTTTGTCGATGGCTTCTTTTGCTGAGTGGAAGCTTTTTAGTTTAGTGTGGTCCTACTTGCTTAGTTCTGCTTTTGTTGAATTTCCTTTTGATGTGAAATATAAAAAATCATTGCCAGAATCAATGTCAGGGAGCTTACCCCTTGGTTTTCTTCTAGGAGTTTTATGGTTTCAGGTCTTGCATTAGAATCTTTAATCTATTTTTTAAAAAATTTTTATCTAATTGTTTCACCCATGAATGGTCATTTCTTTAGTTATTTTTTTGAAAGTTGCAAACAGGTGGTTTTCTAACTCTGTCCCTCTTGCCACATTAACTGGAATTTTTTTAAGGAAAACTTTTTCCTTAACTAGGCTATTGGGTTACTCTGAAAAGGAATTTACCTAGGATAGATAGGATAAATATTTAATTCTTTCCCTTTAAATGTTAATTTCAGAGTAAGGAGTTGATACCCTGGTTGCACTTAGTGGTGACCAAGAGACATGAAACAACAGACTGGTTCCAAATAGGAAAAGGAGTACATCAAGGCTGTATATTATCACCCTGCTTATTTAGCTTATATGCAGAGTACATCACGAGAAATGCTGGACTGGAAGAAACACAAGCTGGAATCAAGATTGCCGGGAGAAATATCAATAACTTCAGATATGCAGATGACACCACCCTTATGGCAGAAAGTGAAGAGGAACTAAAAAGCCTCTTGATGAAAGTGAAAGTAGAGAGTGAAAAAGTGGGCTTAAAGCTCAACATTCAGAAAACGAAGATCATGGCATCTGGTCCCACCACTTCATGGGAAATAGATGGGGAAACAGTGGAAACAGTATCAGACTTTATTTTTTTGGGCTCCAAAATCACTGCAAATGGTGACTGCAGCCATAAAATTAAAAGACACTTACTCCTTGGGAGGAAAGTTATGACCAACCTAGATAGCATATTGAAAAGCAGAGACATTACTTTGCCAACAAAGGTCTGTCTAGTCAAGGCTATGGTTTTTCCTGTGGTCATGTATGTATGTGAGAGTTGGACTGTGCAGAAAGCTGAGCGCCAAAGAATTGATGCTTTTGAAGTGTGGTGTTGGAGAAGACTCTTGAGAGTCCCTTGGACTGCAAGGAGATCCAACCAGTCCATTCTGAAGGAGATCAGCCCTGGGATTTCTTTGGAAGGAATGATGCTAAAGCTGAAACTCCAGTACTTTGGCCACCTCATGTGAAGAGTTGACTCATTGGAAAAGACCCTGATGCTGGGAGGGATTGGGGGCAAGAGGAGAAGGGGACGACAGAGGATGAGATGGCTGGATGGCATCACTGACTCTATGGACGTGAGTCTGAGTGAACTCTGGGAGTTGGTGATGGACAGGAAGGCCTGGCGTGCTGCGATTCATGGAGTCACAAAGAGTCAGACACAACTGAGCGACTGAACTGAACTGAACTGAAGGAGATCAGTCCTGGGTGTTCATTAGAAGGACTGATGCTGAGGCTGAAACTCCAATACTTTGGCCACCTCATGCGAAGAGTTGACTCATTGGAAAAGACCCTGATGCTGGGAGGTATTGGGGGCAGGAGGAGAAGGGGACGACAGAGGATGAGATGGCTGGATGGCATCACTGACTCTATGGACGTGAGTCTGAGTGAACTCTGGGAGTTGGTGATGGACAGGAAGGCCTGGCGTGCTGCGATTCATGGAGTCACAAAGAGTCAGACACAACTGAGCGACTGAACTGAACTGAACTGAAGGAGATCAGTCCTGGGTGTTCATTAGAAGGACTGATGCTGAGGCTGAAACTCCAATACTTTGGCCACCTCATGCGAAGAGTTGACTCATTGGAAAAGACCCTGATGCTGGGAGGTATTGGGGGCAGGAGGAGAAGGGGACGACAGAGGATGAGATGGCTGGATGGCATCACCGACTCGATGCACATGAGTTTGGGTAGACTCCAGGAGTTGGTGATGGACAGGGAGGCCTGGTGTGCTTCGATTCATGGGGTCACAAAGAGTCAGACACGACTGAGCAATTGAATTGAACTGAACTGAGAGATGTCAAATAGTCTGCTGAATAAATTCCAAATTTAGAGGTGAAGTTTGGCTGGAGATGTACATTTGGAAGACTATGTTTAAAGCAGTGAGGTCAATGAGATCCCAGTGAGAGTGAGTGTAGATGCAGAAGAGGTCTGGGGTGGTATAACTTCAAGGTATTTTGTACCCAGACTGATGCCTGTTTTATCACACAGACATCAGAAGATAGGGATCCAGCAAAGGAGACTGAAGGGTACCTAGTGAGTGAAAAGGGAAAGCAGATGAATGTGGCATCAGGAAGCCACATGAGAAAGTGACTCGAAGCAGGAAGTGACCAACCACCTGCTCTTTCAGTCACTTTTTTTTTTTTAATTTACTTTTTGGCTGTGGACATATAGTTCCCAACCAGGGATGGAACCCACATTCCCTGCTTTGGGAGTGTGGGTTCTTTTTTTTTTTTTTTTTGGCATGTGGGATCTTAGCTCCCTGACCAGGATTGAGCCCATGACTCCTGCAGTGAAAGCATGGAGTCTTAACCACTGGACCGTCAGAAAAATCCCTGGAAGTGTGGATTCTTAACCACTGGACCAGGAAAGCCCCTCAGTCACATTTTGTATTATGATTTTTCCAGCACATCCTAAACCACAAGAGCATATTTAAAAGCGTTATAGGAGGTGGCTGAACTTAGAGAAATGGGAGATATTTAGAGTGGGAAAGATGTGGTCTGATAATGGGAAAGTTAAGTCCAAGTTACAAGAGAAATTCGGGTAAGTCACCGCTTGTGAAACTTTCACTTCTAGTCTACATTCGCAGAGCCTCAACTCTCACATTTGCTTCTGTAAGTTTAAATGAAACTCTGGATTCAAAATAGGGTGAAATTAAAATCTAATGTTGAAAGACATAACAAAAAGTATTGTCTTTCATGAATTGTGAAAAAAATACAGATAGAAAAATGATACATATTTTTTTAAAAGCCAGTTAAACTTTATGATTGAAAGAAGGGACAATTACCATGCTAGAAGGTGAGGGCAGAGTGGGTGGTATAACTTCAAGGTATTTTGTACCCTGGACACATTGATCAAAGGCAAAATAAA